>NC_049227.1:43479122-43783904 GCF_011100685.1 Canis lupus familiaris
GGAGAGAGGGAGAAGCAGGCTCCCTGCTGAGCAAGGAACTTGATGCAGGGGCTCAATCCCAGCACCCTGGAGTCACAACCTCAGCCAAAGGCAGATGCTTAACTGACTGAGCCACCCAGGCACCCATCATCCAACTCTTGATTTTGGCTCATGTCAGGATCTCAGGGTCCTGAGATCAAGCCTCACGTCAGGCTCTGAGCTGGGTGTGGAGCCCACTTAAGACTCTCTCCCTCTCCCTCTGCCCCTCCCTACTATAACTCTCTCTCTCTCTCTCTCCCCCTCCAAAAAAAAGAAAGAAAGACAAAAGATGTGGGCTTGACTTTCATGGTGTGAATATAGACAAGCCCCCAAAAGTCAGAGGAACCGAATGGCTGAAGTAATCCCTGGGGAAACCTTCCACTCTTCCATGACCTCCTTTTTTTGTTTTCTTGTCTTCCCACTTCCCCTGTTCTACCTTCCCTTCGGCCTCTCTGTAGAAAGACAGGGGCTCTAATGGTCCCCACAAAGAGCCGTTTTATAGTTCTTGCTAAACATCCATTCCGAGGGACATAGCTGGGGTGAATTGTTCAAAGTCAGTGAAGGAAACCACGTTGTATCATACCTGTGGTTATGAATTGGGAAGTACACGACATGTTGCTGCCCCGGACTTCACTAAAGGAATACACTGTGATGTTGTACTTGGTGTCACACTCTAGAGCTGAGAGGGTGCAAGCAGGAGCCGTGTCATTGCACTCAACCACATTGAACCCATCTACAGCCTTGGTTTCATAAAGTTCGGCACCACGGACAGGAGACCAGACGATCTCTACTCTGTCACTGGACACTAACACCGGGTTAATGTCAGTAGGACAACAGGGAGCTGAAAGCAGGAGCAGAGAGAGAGAATGGAGGTCAGTGAAGGAGCAGTGATATCAGAGGGACCTGACTTTCTGGTGCCCAGAGCCTCTGCCACTGGTCTCCTAAATTGCTGCAAGAATCTCCATGGGGAGCCTGAGTGGCCGAGTCGGTTAAGTGTCTGACTTGATTTCCACTCAGGTCATGATCTCAGAGTCTCTAGATTGAGCCTGGCATTGTGCTCCGTGCTGGGTGTGGAGCCTGCTTGAGTTTCTCTTTCCCTTTCCCTCTCCTTCTATCCCTCTCCCAAATAAGTAAATAAATAAATAAATAAATAAATAAATAAATAAATAAATAAATTCTCCTACAATTCTCTTCCAGCTCCAATCTTGGCCTAACACCCACTACATAGAGGATAATTCCTTGACGCATGACGTCTAAAGGTCATTAAAAGCTGCATCCAGTCTACATGTTCAGTTGTGCCTCCCCCATCACCGGCCACACCAGTCTTCTCAATTCCCCAGCCCACATATGCTCTCATTTCCCTATGCCTCAAGGACTGTTAACCCTCTACTGGAATGCTATTCCCCTCTCTGCCTGAGAAAAATCATACCTTGTCTAACAGCTAGATCCTATCAGTCTTTCCAAACACCAGATAAAACTGAGGGCTTCAGGAGGGGCAAACATCATTGTATTAGTAGATCTTAGAAGAGACCCTATATCATGTCGTGGATGAATTCTGACAATTCTGACAAATGTCTAGCTCAGCTTGGACTTTCTCTGGGATGCCCTTGTCCCACCTACATTCCATCCACCCTTAAACATCCAAGTCAAGGCCACTCCTTCTGGAAAGCCCTCCTATGCTTTTGAGACTTGATTGGTAGCCCCTTAATTCCATATTCTAAAGGCACCAATTATTTGATTCTTTCGTCTTGGTAAAATTTATTGTAATCCAGCTAGTAGTGTTATTATGTAATGATATTCTAATGTTCTTATTTGTAAGCATGGTTCATTAATTTCAAGTCACTCCATTCATTCTTCAGAAATCAAGCCTCTCCTATAGGTTGATCACACTATGATAAGCATTGAGGATGAAGAGGTAAATAAAACAATCCCTGCTTTGTGGAAGATCCAAGCCTGGGGGTGGAGAATAATAGTAGTAATGATGCTAATAAAAATACTTTGCATTGTGCTTTACCACATACAAATACCTTTCATACTTATGCTCTCATTATTTGTCCGATTTTGCTGTGGAGGATACTAAGGAACTAGAAAGCTAAACATCATTATCCTTATTCTGTAATGGGTTAGTGGTCACAACGGGACTTAAACACAGGTGTCCTGCTGCAGAGCCTTTTGTGCGATGCCACGACTTTGCAATTGCATCTCTGGTTTTGGGTCTTGGGGAAAGAGTGAACTCCTGAGACAGGAGGACTGCATCCCCTTCGGCACCTTACATAGGGTGCTAAGCACTGAGTAGATCTTGGTGGGGGGGTTGGCTTTTCAGAGCAGGTGTGAACGACCATATTCTTTGCTCTCTTCCTAAGCCTTGTGTTCTCTTCAAGCTTGAGTCCATGTAGCCAAAATTTCCTGATCTGGAAAGAATGTGAGAGGAGAGCTTCTCTTTCTGTTCTAGGCCATAGCATGACTCTCAGGTATTCTAGGTAAATCAATTGGGTGATCTACGCTGCTGTTAAGTGAACTCCAGACTCCCTTTATAAGCATCAAGTGCAACTTACCTGTGGTATAATTGACCACATCGCCCAGAGGACTCTGGCCTGCCTTGTTATAGGCAAAAACACTGATAAAGTAAGTGAAGCCACATTCAGATAAGAAATTGCACTGGGTGAGGGATGTGTTGCAGTGGACTTCCAAGCCATCGTCACTCTTCACAAAGGCCACATAGTAATCGCCCAGATCTACACTGGACCAAGCCACAGATAGGTGGCCAGGAGGATCTTCTCGGATGGTCACTCTGCCAGGTGCACAAGCAACTAGGAAATAGTAAATAATGAACAGGTATGAGTGTCTTGCAAGAGATTTTTCTTTGCATCTTTGCAATTGTCCAGGATTGTTCACACGCCACGGACAAGGAATGCATCAGATAGTATGTGCAGGCCAACAAGACATTCTCACATGTCTTAAAATTTATCTTACACAATACCTGCTAGTTAGACCATGTCAAAGAGGCATGGATCCCCTTTGTTGCTACTGCCTGCATTTCTGTGTTAAGGCAACGCCAGGATCAGCACAGAATTCAAATGAAGTTTATTCTTTAAAGCTCTAAGCTTTTAAAATTTTAGCCATCTCTAGTGGGAATCTTCCTAAAATATATTTCACAATTCTGGAACCTGGGAAACACACAGCATCTTCTAAACATAGTTCTTTTATTGATAACTGTGGGCTGTTCCCATGATCATGACTAACTGTTTTATGCCCAAAGTGCAGTGGTGCCTCCCTACTGTAAATGTGCAGGATTGCTTCCCTGCCACTTTACCCTGGCTGCACATTAGAATTCACGGAGGAGCTTTTATAAACCAGTCATACCCAGACTCCGTGCCCAGCAACTCTGATTTAATTGGTCTTAGGTGGATTTGTGAAAAGCTCCCCAGATTCTCTTAATGTGCATCCAAGACTGGGAAACACTGGAAGGTTCTCTCCTGCATTAAATGACTAACTTGGATCTGCTGTGCTTTTGAAAGTGTATTCTTTTTTTTTTTTTTTTTTTTTCTTTTTTTTTTTTTTTATTGGTGTTCAATTTACTAACATACAGAATAACACCCAGTGCCCGTCACCCATTCACTCCCACCCCCCGCCCTCCTCCCCTTCTACCACCCCTAGTTCGTTTCCCAGAGTTAGCAGTCTTTACGTTCTGTCTCCCTTTCTGATATTTCCCACACATTTCTTCTCCCTTCCCTTGTTTTCCCTTTCACTATTATTTATATTCCCCAAATGAATGAGAACATATAATGTTTGTCCTTCTCCGACTGGCTTACTTCACTCAGCATAATACCCTCCAGTTCCATCCACGTTGAAGCAAATGGTGGGTATTTGTCATTTCTAATAGCTGAGTAATATTCCATTGTATACATAAACCACATCTTCTTTATCCATTCATCTTTCGTTGGACACCGAGGCTCCTTCCACAGTTTGGCTATCGTGGCCATTGCTGCTATAAACATCGGGGTGCAGGTGTCCCGGCGTTTCATTGCATTTGTATCTTTGGGGTAAATCCCCAACAGTGCAATTGCTGGGTCGTAGGGCAGGTATATTTTTAACTGTTTGAGGAACCTCCACACAGTTTTCCAGAGTGGCTGCACCAGTTCACATTCCCACCAACAGTGTAGGAGGGTTCCCTTTTCTCCGCATCCTCTCCAACATTTGTTGTTTCCTGCCTTGTTAATTTTCCCCATTCTCACTGGTGTGAGGTGGTATCTCATTGTAGTTTTGATTTGTATTTCCCTGATGGCAAGTGATGCAGAGCATTTTCTCATATGCATGTTGGCCATGTCTATGTCTTCCTCTGTGAGATTTCTGTTCATGTCTTTTGCCCATTTCATGATTGGATTGTTTGTTTCTTTGGTGTTGAGTTTAATAAGTTCTTTATAGATCTTGGAAACTAGCCCTTTATCTGATATGTCATTTGCAAATATCTTCTCCCATTCTGTAGGTTGTCTTTGAGTTTTGTTGACTGTATCCTTTGCTGTGCAAAAGCTTCTTATCTTGATGAAGTCCCAATAGTTCATTTTTGCTTTTGTTTCTTTTGCCTTTGTGGATGTATCTTGCAAGAAGTTACTATGGCCGAGTTCAAAAAGGGTGTTGCCTGTGTTCTTCTCTAGGATTTTGATGGAATCTTGTCTCACATTTAGATCTTTCATCCATTTTGAGTTTATCTAAGTGTATTCTTATCTCTTCCTTCACTCTCAGCTATCCCGACCTCATGACCCTTCCTAATGTGCCGACCAGAGTAAATTACAGCTGTCAGAAGAGAAGCCAAATCACCAGGTTTGCTATCAGTGACCTTAATTTAACACAACTATAAGAAACTGTGGAGCTGAGGGCTTGGCTATACTGTTTCCCTGTGAATAACAGTGCATCGACTTGGTGATAGCTCTTTTCCTCCCTGTTCAGAAGCCTTTTATACTTCTAGTGATGTAGTTCTGACTGTTGGGTAAACTGGACATTATTGTGATTATCTACATTTTCTTTGGCTTAGAGGACTAAAATCAGGCAATCCTAGGCTTGAATCTAGCTCTAGCACTCACTGTTGGTGTGCCTTTGGAAAAATTATTTCACTTCTCAGACCTAAAACTTTCCTGTCTGAAAAAGGAGGTAATAGAGCCTACCTCGTTGAGTGGTCATGAAAATTAAATAAAATCATGTATTTATAGTGCCTGGTACATAGCAGGTCTTCACTAAATTTTAGTTCCCATCACCAAAATGTACAAATATTTCTAGAGGAGTAAAACTCCATATTTGTAAGTCATTATTTCTCGATAAGATGAAAATGAAGATATTTAAACACATACTGGGATGCCTGGGTGGCTCAATTGGTGAAGCAACTGCCTTCAGCTCAGGTCATGATCCTGGGGTCCTGGGATCAATCTCCATATCTGAGTCCCTGATCACTGGGGAATCTGCTCTCTCTGCTCATGCTCTCTCTCTCTCCCTGTTCTCTCTCTCCCTCTCAAATAAATAAATAAATAAAATCTTCACACACACACACACACACACACACACACACACACACACACACCGGCAGCCCGGGTGGCCTAGTGGTTTAGCGCCACCTTCAGCCCAGGGCGTGATCCTGGAGACCCAGGATCGAGTCCGACGTCGGGCTCCCTGCATGGAGCCTGCTTCTCCCTTTGCCTCTCTCTCTCTCTCTCATGAATAAATAAAATCTTTAAAATAAAAAAAACAAACAAACACAGACACATACTAAGAATTATAGACTGCCCATCTTTATCTTTAAAAAATAGCTCTCACCAGGTCTAGGTCTGTGAAGCATGATGTAAGGAAGAGGCTGCTATCTGTACCACATGGTTAGAGCTGTGCATCACTCCAACTGGATCTTAGAATTTGTACAACTTTACAAAGGATAAAGAAGATTAATTAATGATAGACTAGAATAGGAGCCAGGACTTCAATGAATTTTCAAAGAAGTGCTTTTTCCAGTGTATGATATCTGGTTTCAGTATCACATTACTAAAACTCATTAGATTGTCCAATTCCACGCTTTCATTTAGACTAGGCTTTCATTTTCACTGCTTCCAGAATGTTCTGGAACATTATCAGGTGATTATGTTTCCCTTCTGGCAGTCACTCTGGTTCACAGGCCCCACAGTGATCTCCCTCTTGTTTACATACCAGTTTTTAGGGCCTCCGCTGAAGTTGATTGGCTAGAACCAGCATCATTACTTGCTAAAACTGAAATGAGGTACTCAGTCCCACACTGGAGGGAGGAGATGGTACAGGTACTGAGAGTTGTACTACAGCTCAGCTTTGAAGAATCACTCGAAGCCATCACAGTATAGTTGAAAGCTCCTTCCGTTGGGGCCCATGAAACAGAGGCCTTCAGAGCCCCACTGTCAAAAGAGACTTGAATGTTGGCAGGAGCTTGAGGACCTAGATTTTTGAGAAACAATTAAGATTTTGCAGTACCTTTAAGAACCCAAGTAAGATTTGACCTAACGATATCCTAAAGCTTGGGGGATGGGGTGCCACCATAGTAGGATAATTGCTAGTATTTAGAGCATAGCATTGGGATTTAGGATAACGCATCTGCCATTGACTATGAAAACTCTAGCTATGTGACTTTGGCCATGTTATTTAGTCTGTTATTTAATTTTTTTATCAACTGTAAAATGGATCTAGGGATCCCTGGGTGGCGCAGCGATTTGGCGCCTGCCTTTGGCCCAGGGCGCGATCCTGGAGACCCGGGATCGAACCCCACATCGGGCTCCCGGTGCATGGAGTCTGCTTCTCCCTCTGCCTGTGTCTCTGCCTCTCTCTCTCTCTCTCTCTCTCTCTGTGACTATCGTAAATAAATAAAAATTAAAATGGATCTAATAAGATCGAGTCCCTAACATATATAGTTGATAATAAGCATATTTTGAATGAATGAATCAGTGAATGCACAACACAATAAGTGATTGAATAATTAAATGAAATTGTATACATGAAGGGCTAAAAGGACCATGTGGGTATGTTACTATTAAGTGGGAGGTCAAATATTCTATTATTGATTGATGAAGCTGAATAGATTAGGCTTCAACAATATCCCTTCTTTACCTTTTATTTTTTACTTATTTTTTAAAAGATTTATGTTTTTAAATTTATTTTATTTATTTGTTCATTCATTCATTCATGAGAGACACACACAGAGAGAGAGAGAGAGAGAGAGGCAGAGACACAGGCAGAGGGAGAAGCAGGCTCTGTGCAGGGAGCCCAATGTGGGACTCGATCCCAGAACCCCAGGACCACGCCCTGAGCCAAAGGCAGACACTCAACCGCTGAGCCACCCAGGCATCCCTATTTATGTATTTTAGAGAGAGAAAGAGCTTGAGTGGGGAAAGGGGCAGAAAGAGAAGGAGAGAATCTCAAACAGACTCCCTGCTGAGTGCGGAGCCTGATGTGGGGCTTGATCCCATGGCCCTGGGGTCAAGAGTCAGATGCTTAACCAATTGTCAAGCAGTCTCTATAGCCAAATTGGGGCTCAAATGTACAACCCTGAGATCAAGAATCATGTGCTCTACCAACTGAGCCAGCCAGACATCCCTCCCTTCTTTACTTTTGACACATTTTTTATGTAAGAGCTTTTAGGTCATAGCTGTTTCTAGAAAAAAAAAAAGAAAAAAGCAGACTTTCATTCCATTCCAAATCAAAGGGAAGGAAGGAAAATATCAAGTATGATGGTCACATATTAAGGCACACATTTTGGTGTCTCCAAAACACTTCCGTCTACATTCTTAGAACTATGCCTTCCTATTTTTCAGGGTTATCCTCTTGAAAAAGCTTGAGGAGTATCCTCTTGTGCCGAGAGAGGAGAAATTGGCCTCATACTCCAGAATCTGTGCTGTGATGAAGCCCATCTGGTAAGCATTAGAGACCTGTTGCACAGCATGTGAGCAGAAACCACCTTCTGGGCACAGACGGTTGTACAAGGAAGGCTGAGGAAACGGGTACTCAACTCATCCTCTGCAAGGCAGGCACCTGCCATGTTTCTCCTATAGGCCATCTTCACAGGACCCCTCCCCTGTTTCATGGTCAGCTCATCTGCAGAGGCAGATCTACTCTGGGGTAATTCTAGGCTCAAAGCTAGTAAGGGTAGCCTGCAGTATTTTAGGACAACCTGTCCTTCCCTCATGGGGCGTGAGAAAACCTGGAAAAATGAGTAGTCGGTCCTCTCAAATTTCATATGTTGAAGTCCTAACCCCTAGTACCTCAAAATGTCATCTTATATGAAAACAGGGTCATAAGAGATGCAATCAGTTAAGATGAGATCATTAAAAAAAAAAAAAAAAAAAGATGAGATATTAGTATAGGCCCTAATCTAATACGATGGGTGTCCTTATAAAGACAGTCAATTTTGTACTGGCTTCAGTAGCACATATACTAAAACTGAAATTAGTATGGCATGGGCCATACTAATTTGCATGTCACAGGGGTAACATGCAAATTTCATTTAAAAATAAATAAAAATAAAATAATAAAGAGAGGAAATCTGGACACAGGCATATGCTTCCAGGGAGAATGCCATGGACTATGGAAGGTGCCCTATACAAGCCAAGGAGAAAGTCCTGGAACAGATCCTTCACAGCCCAGAGAAGAAACCAACTATGCTGACATTTTGATTTCAGACTTCCAGCTTCCAAAACTGGGAGATGATAATTTTTTGTTGTTTGAGTTAGTTTGTGGTAGTTTGTTATGACAGCCTTAGCAAACTATAGAGAGGCTAAGTCTAAACTCTACAAAATTTTAAAATACGGGAAACAAATGAAGAGGAAGGCTTTAAGAAAACAGTCACTTGTAGGAGATTGCTGTCCCCAGCCTAATGTAGAAGATTCCTCCCCCACAACTCCATGCCTGCAAAACCTTCTCTCAAAGCACTTGTCACATAGAACTATAACCACTGATTGACAATTTGGTCTCTCCCAAGACACAGTCATTTCTCTGAGTGTGTAGGGATTATGCCTTAATTGATTTTCTATCCCCATCAGGTAAACTATGTTCAGCACATAGTGGGTCATTGTCAATGTTTGTGGAAAGAAAGAAAGAATGAATATCTAGGAAAAAACCCCAGGTACACTAGTTTATCACAGACATCCTGACGCACCAGGCCCATCATGAATTATCTTTGTGCCAACTTGATTTCACCTGAGAGAAGCATTATAAAAGGCAAATCCTTTTCTCCCTGAATTTCTGTCTTGACACATAGACAACAGGGCTTCCACTCCCCTCCAAACTTAGGGAATGTTGGGGAGAACATTTCTGGTTTCTTTGCATCCTTTCCTTGGTCTTCTCCAAGGGATGAAATAGCTAATTTTCTTGGTGAGAATCTGGTGTCTATTAGGCCATATTATCAGTGGATGGCTTACTTTGGCTCAAGAGAAGAAAAAAATCTCTCTCCTTCCCTCTCTCTCCTTCTCATTCTTCTGGCTTGCTCCAGCAACTCGGTTTGGGCTTTCATTTATCATGCACCTGACCCTGTGGTCAGGGTACCCCTGCAATGGGGATGGTGAGACACACGCCATGCTCTAGCTTCTCAGCCTGTAACTGGAAAAGAGGTGATAGGAAGCCCCATGTTTACCTCAGGCCTAAATTGAAGTTTTAGAAAATATAATTGAGGGGTGCCTGGGTGGCTCAGTCAATTGAGTGTCTACCTTTGGCCCAGGTCATGATCCCAAGGTCCTACCGTCAAGCCCCACATCAGGCACCCTGCTATGCAGAGAGCCTGCTTCTCCCTCTCCTTCTGCCTGCCATTCCCCCTGCTTGTGCTCTCTCTCTGTCAAATAAATAAAATATTTAAACAAAAAGAAAGAAAATATATCTGAAACTCTGATTCCCCACCACAGCATAAAGTACTGTAACAACAGGAACTTTGTTTTGTTGGTGGCTGGACCTCTAGAACAATGCCCAGAGTTGGCATACACTCACTAAATGTCTACTGAGTAAATGAATTCCTGTTTGTCCTATTTCTTTTTGTTTATGCCATTGGTCTGAACCTAGGCAGGGTATGGGAGACTGGTAAACCTAACATAAATCATGTCCTGCTGTGTGATATTGAATGTGTGTGCTTGAAAATAAGTTGGTGTCAGTGAGGGGGAAGCCATACTCTGTGTATTCTGAGCAGCATTTCTTTATACATGTAGTAAGCATCTAAATTACCAAGAAGGAAGAGCCAAGGCACTATAAATAAACTAATAAATCTAAATATCTGCTGCCAGCTGTTCTGTACTTATCAGTTAACACACTGCCTGATGTCTACAATGCATCGGCCCCTCTCATTAATCAAGAGGGAGATTGCTTGGGGCTGAGCTGGGAAGTCCTTACTTGTTCTCTGATTACAGGTGGAGTCATCCCCAGGGGTTCCATTGGCATTCCACGCGTAGGCCTTTATGGTGTAGAGAGTCCCAGCATCTAAACTGGTGAATGTCAACGAGGTGTTTGTGGTATTCTCTTTCCATACTCTACCCAAACCATTAGCTCGCATAATGGAAACGGAGAATCCAATCGCCATATATACGGCTTCCCACTGCACAAGAATAGAATCTGGACTCGGAGAGCTCACTTCTAGAATTGGTGCAGCCAATACTAGAAGGACAAAAACACATGCGTTTGTAGATAGAGGATAATTCAAATTTAGGAACAAGTAATTTGAAGTTGATCATCCATATTATGAGACAATTATTTGCTTTGTGAAAGGATTTACAGCAGAGTTTCATGAAATAATTAGTGACTAAATGTGTATTAATCATAAATGACTCGGCAGAGGAATGAGGAACAGAAAAGGTCTAATATTAGGCATTACTTTCAACTGGAGGTTTGTAAGAAATTATATAAAACATCCCTATAATTATAACTCGGGGGGAAACGGTGGTTCATAATATTTTAATGTGTAACAACCTTTTGGAAATAGGCCTCGGTACAACTTTATCAACTCCATTTAAGTCATGTTGATGACAAGCTAAGTACTTTTATTTTAAGCAAGTCAAAATGTAGCAAAATCCTTTCTACCTGTTCTTGATTTAGCATGGTCTTTATGGATAACTGAGGTTAAAAACAGAAATCTCTTTTTCAGAGATTTAAAAGCAAGAATGTTCTCAAAGATGGCCAGAAATGGGTTTTGTTTTCCAAAGCATCTGAAATTTAAATACCACCTGCTCCCCAGATATCTGAATCAGCCAAAAACATCATTTGGTGGCTTTTACCCCTGGGCTCTGAATTGTAGGCACTCACATGACACTTTCACAATTCTATCATGTACTTGAAGCCTCAGTATGACCGATCTAGGTCATAAACACTAGCTCAACAGAGGCCGAGCATCCAGCTACCTGTCTTTGCCTGCTTCGGAGGCGATGCTTGGCTTCTCCCGGTGGCACTGATGGATCTGACGGTGATTTGGTACAAGGTCGCAGCCTTCAGGCCTGTCACAGTGCCCGGGGAATTGGCCACCGTGGTTTCAATGACAGTGTCTCCATCTTCAGCCGTAAGGAGATAACTGGTGGCCCCTGGCACGGTGGCCCACTCCACAGTGATGCTGTTGCTGATTTTTGAGTATGCCTGATCAATAGTGGGTATGTCAGGAGCTGAAAGAGATTTTAAAGATTTTATTTATTTGTTTGTTTGTTGTTTTAGAGCGGGGGGGGGGGGTGTGGAGAGAGAGAGTGCACAAGTCAGAGGCAGTGGCACAGAGGGAGGGAGAGAATCCCAAGCAGACTCCATGCTGAGCGTGAGCCCTGCAAGGGCCTTGATCCCACCACCCTGAGATCATGACCTGAGTTGAAATCAAGAGTTAGATGCATAACCAGCTGAGCCACCCAGGCCTCTTGGGAGAGATTTTGAGGTTACATTGGCTTGGATACCTATGAAGATTATTTCTTTCATCATTTTACTTTTCAAACGAAATCATTTTCCTGCCATCCTTTAGACATAAACTTTGCCCTTATTTTCTTTTCTTATTTATTCATTTATTTGATGGAGAGAGAGAGCAGGGCGAGTGGCAGGCAGAGGGAAAGGGAGAAGCAGACTCCCTGCAGAGCAGGGGACCTGGGCTTGTTACCAGGATCCTGGGATCATGAGCCAAACCAAAGGCAGACGCTTAACCGAGGGAACCACCCAAGTGCCCTTTCTTTTCTTTTGTCTTCTAAGATTTTATGTTTAAGTAATCTCCACACCTAACATGGAGCTCGAACTCATAACCTCGAGATCAAGAGTCACATTCTCTACTGACTGAGCCAGCCAGGCGCCCCTGCCCTCGTTTTCAGGATTAAGACAGAAATAGAGAAAAAGAAAGGCAAAGCTACTCTCCAGAAGAGAGCCAGAAAGCTCAAGCCTCTCATTCAGTAACAGGATTTCAGAGACATTTTTCCCAGTTGCCTCTGGGATAATTTGCATTTTTTGTACTTTTCAAAGAGTTAAATCAGAATGGGGAGGGCAGGCTCTGCCTGGCTCAGTCCGTGGAGCATGCAACCCTTGATCTTGGGATTGTGAGCTTAAGCCCCACATTACGCACAGAGCCTACTCAAAAAAAAAAAAAAAAAAAAAAAAAAAAAAAAAAAAAAAAGGGTGGGGGGATGCCTGGGTGGCTCAGCGGTCAGGCGCCTGCCTTTGGCCCAGAGCATAATCCTGGGGTCCTGGGATTGAGCCCCACATCGGGCTCCCCATAGGGAGCCTGCTTCTCCCTCTGCCTGTGTCTCTGCCTCTCTCTCCGTGTCTCTCATGAATAAATAAATACAATCTTAAAAAAAAAAAAAAAAAAAAGAGTGGGCTGTGATTGTGGGGAAGAACTCTGAGAGCTTCATTCTGGAGGCTTCTTCTCTGGTTCGGCACCTGTGAACTCCCGCCCGCCCTGTCCCTGACTCCTGCTCCACTGCCTCTGCCTGACAGAGAGGGGCCCACCTCTGCCGAGCCTGTGTCTCCACCTCATGCACTTGCACATTTCCCACGTGGTTTTTAATCTAAATGGAAGAAGAGGAAGAAATGAGTTGTTTGGGGATTGCTCTATCATACTTCCATATTATCAGAGTAGAACCATTTTTTAGATTCTGCTATATAAAATAAAAATAAACTTTTTTCTCCCCTTCTCCATCAAAACGTCGGCCCCAGCATGAGAATGAGATGCTGTGGTCCCTCCTCACCCGTGCCAGGCCGTGGTTTGTCTCGGGGACCTGAATGCCGACATCAGGAGTGTATATAAGACATTCCCACACTTCACGTAAGGGGCAGGAGATACAGCATGGTGACAAGATTTACTACATTGCAAAAATCCACAGACAGCTAAAATGCCCTCGGTGTAGGAGGTCCCCGCAGAGAAAAGGTCAAACAAAAACATCTGGGCTTAAGTCTGCAACTGGCACTTGGACTTTTATGTTCAATATACTGCATTTGCTGGGTAAAATCCCCATATACCAAATTCCAAACTAAACTCTAGGGCAAAGAGGAGAAAGTAAATACAGACCCATGTGTGGCTTAGCAGTACCAACGCCCCGCCCCCAGCAGGCCCCCAGCAGTTCCCCGCCAGCCAAATCCCTGCGTGCGTGACACAGACAACCTCCTTCTGTACCAACAGCCTAGAGACTTGGCTCTGGCGCTAGCTCCGAAACGACCATGCGGCAAGACGGAACAAAGTCGCCACTGTGCTCTGGCCAGACATTCCTTGAACATCACTCAGGACTGTCTCCTTTGCCATCAAAAGAAAACTGAGACTTATATCTGCTGGGGAGACGTTACAGACCTGCTCATCGTAGCCGTCGACCCGCAGAAGGTGACTCCACTGGAAGCATCCATGTCCCCTCCCACCCACGGCAGGACAGAAAGGCCCGGCAAGGGGCACCTGGCTGGCGCAGCTAGTTAGGCATCTGACTCTTGGTTTTGGCTTAGGTCACAGTCTCAGGGTCGTGAGATCAAGCCCTGTGTCCAGCTCCTTGCTCAGAGCAGAGTCTACTCAAAATGATCTTTCCCTCTCCCTTCCCCCTCCCTGCTACTCACACTCTCTCTCTCTCAAATAATAAATAATGAATCTTTAAAATATATATGTTAAGGGGATACCTGGGTGGCTCAGCTGTTTAGCGCCTGCCTTCGGCCCCAGGGTGTGATCCTGGAGTCCTGGGATCAAGTCCCGCATCGGGCTCCCTGCATGGAGGCTGCTTCTCCCTCTGCCTGTGTCTCTGCCTCTCTCTCTCTCTCTCTTTCTCTCTGCCTTTCATGAATAAATAAATAAAATCTTAATATATATATATATATATATATATGTGTGTGTGTATACATATATATATATTTAAAAAAAAAGAAAGCCCCAGCAAGGGCCTCCACTTTTATCCCTCCCACACACTCATCACTTTTCTACTCCCAGTTTTTTTTTTCTTTTAAGATTTTATTTATTCATGAGAGACACAGAGAGAGAGGCAGAGACTCAGGCAGAGGGAGAGGCAGGCTCCCTGCGGGGAACCTGATGTGGGACTCGATCCCAGGACCCTGGGATCACTCCCTGAGCTGGAGGCAGACGCTGAACCACTGAGCCACCCAGGGGCCCGTGCTCTCAGTTATTTGCCTTCTTTCCTCTAACAAACTTTGTGACGTCTCTCAACTCTGTCTTCCTTTGTCCCCGCAGTGTATCTTGTCTCCTGGGTTAGCTACTCATTCTCGTTGGAGTGGACCAGCTTCCTGGAAAAATGACACCCAAACTAGCCATCGGCAGACAAGGCCTGGCAGTGCGTTCATGGAGTGGTTGGAGAGGCACCGGAAAGGCTAGACTGTCTCCTCCCAGGCCTGCCAAGGGCTGACAGCGCCACCACATCGACCACCGTGAAGTGAGCAAGGTCAGAGGAGTAGCGCGTGACCCCAGTGTCCGCGGGGTAGAACAAGGTTGCCCAGTGGAAACAGCATATACTTTGGATCCAGCGGCTCCGGGTTGGAGGCCTGGCTCTGACATTTACTTTTGCATGTGATTGTGTCCAAGTCATTCAGCCTCTTCCAGCCTCTGTTTTCTCCCCTGAGCATCTAGAATATTGATCTTGTCTGCATTTTAGGATTTACTTTGAAATGTAAAATATTTAAAAAAAAAAGAAATGAGAAATATCTACATCTTGGGATTGTTGTAATGATTAAGTAAAATAGTGTGTTCAAGGGCACTTTGAAAGGTGGGAAGGGGGATCCCTGGGTGGCGCAGCGGTTTGGCGCCTGCCTTTGGCCCAGGGCGTGATCCTGGAGACCCGGGATCGAATCCCACGTTGGGCTTCCGGTGCATGGAGCCTGCTTCTCCCTCTGCCTGTGTCTCTGCCTCTCTCTCTCTCTCTGTGTGTGACTATCATAAATAAAAATAAAAAATAAAAAATAATTTAAAAAAAAATTAAAAAAAAGAAAGGTGGGAAGGGTTGGGGCACGAGTGGCTTAGCGGTTGAACCTCTGCCTGTGGCTCAGGGCATGATCCTGGGTCCTGGGATCGAGCCCACATCAGGCTCCCTGCAGGGAGCCTGCTTCTCCCTCTGCCTGTGTCTCTGCCTTTCTCTCTCTATCATGAATAAATAAATAAAATCTTAAAAAAAGAAAAATTATATAAATTAGACTGCTATTTATGCTTAAAACTTTATTTCTTTAACTAGAATGATAATCATAATATTTTACTAATGGCTAAATGTATTTGAGAAAATCCATGACTACATGACTTTCTATATCTCAGCACTTGATAGGAGTATCTTTTTTTTTTTTGATAGGAGTATCTTATGAGGACTCATAAGTTTGATCCATGTATCTGTCTTATCAGTTACACTCACAGTGTGAGTGCTCAGGAGATGCTGAATATTTTTCCTGGTAGAGCTTTTCTATTTCAGGACAGCTCAAGAATTAACAATGGAAATTAACGTCAAACATGGTGAGGAAAAACTTGCATTTCAAAAAATTTTACCTGTTTTTGCTGAAGCAACCTGAAAAGGAAAGTTTACAAAAATTAGAACCATGGAGAAAAATACCATTTGGGGAAACATAAAACATAA
This sequence comes from Canis lupus familiaris, assembly GCF_011100685.1. Lineage (NCBI taxonomy): Eukaryota > Metazoa > Chordata > Mammalia > Carnivora > Canidae > Canis > Canis lupus. The sequence goes on from NC_049227.1 coordinate 43,495,172, forward strand.
GTCAGAGCAGCAATAAATTTATTACAACATTTTAATATGTTATGTGAGCAATATTTGAATCCATACAGAGTAGTTATTTGCACAAATCATTTCCCAAACTCAAATCTGCCACAAAGAAATCCAAATAGAATTTAGAGGCTGGAGGCAGATCACATTACTATTTCATTTTTCTCACTGAGTCTGCCTATTGAACTAAGTCAGCAGCTGCTGACAGATTTCTCAAAAATCTTTGTTCTTAAAATATAATGATAATCTTGTTTTCTTTCTCTAGTAAATTGCATTAAATTTCAAACATGCAAACATATGCAATCTTGGTATGGTCCAAAAGTATTTGTTTTCTATCTCCCTACCCCCTAGTCTCTCTCAAAAAAATAAAAAGGTAATAAATGTCTCTCTCTCTTTTTTTTTCTAACTAGTTGCAGGTCGGTTGGAATGATGAACTCACCAATTTAAGACAGATAAGAGTGAATCCAATCAAAGGCAAACATTTCTTGTGTCCACCAGCCATCCTGTTGAACATAGCACTCACATGGCACACGCAACAGAGTGATCCGGGTCCTCTTCGGTCCCCAGGAGGGCAGCACTGTGGATTGCTGGGGCTGTAGGGCTGCGATCCTGGGAAGTAGCTCCTCCTCTTCAGTGTGGAACTGACCCGTTCCTGGGGGCACTTGGAGATTGGCAGGGACAGATATTGCCAAGGCTGAAAAAAAGAAGAGTTGATGAAAACCACCCCAAACTGGCCATAAAGGTACTGTAACCTGGGTTTCAAGGTAATATGTAGAATGCTCTCTTCTTTAAAAAAATTTTTTTTCAAAGATTTTATTTATTCATGAGAGACACACAGAGAGAGGCAGAGACACAAGCAGAGGGAGAAGCAGGCTCCCTGCGGGGGCCCAACATGGAACTCCATCCTGGGTCTCCAGGATCACACCCTGAGCTGAAGGTAGACGCCCAACCACTGAGCCACCCAGGTGCCCGTTTGAGCTCTTTATAAGCATTTAATCTAAACACTATAAACAATTCTAGTAATAAGCAAGTATGTAAATTAGTAATAAACAGTATTAACTGACTTTTATGGAATCACACAAGTATTACATGGTGGAGCTGGGATTAAAATTCATCAGACCTCTGTTTCCAACTGAAATAGGGCAAAAGGGAATGGATTTACCACCTATGACTTCGACTTATTATAAAACTACAGTAATTAAGACAGGATTAATTGGTTATAATGATTGGCGTGAAGACGGATAAATCAATGGAATAAAATAGATCAACAGAACAGCATAGAGAGTCCAGAAATAGACCCAAACATATATAGACAATTGATTTTCAACAAACGTACAAAGGCAATCCAGTAGAAAAAGGATAGTCTTTTCAACAAATGGTACTGGAATGATTAAATAATCAGATGCAAAGAACATGAGCTTTGATCCATATCTTACCCTACATAAAAAATTAATTCAAAATGGATTATAGACCTAAATGTAACACCTAAAACTATAAAACTTCCAGAAAAAACTCGCTGTGATGTTAGATTAGTCAAAGATTTCTTAGATACCACACTGAAAGCATGATCCATTTAAAAAATTGATACTTTGAACTTCATCAAAATCAAAAACTTTTGCACTATTAAGGGAATGAAAAAACAAACCACACATTGGGGGTAAATATTTGCAGATCACATATTTAATTTTTAATTAGGAATTTTAAAAATATGTATATACTCTCAAAACCTAATAAGAAAACGACTTAAGGGATGCTTGGGTGGCTCAGTGGTTGAGTGTCTGCCTTTGCCACAGGGCGTGATCCCAGGATCTGGGATGGAGTCCTGCATTGGGCTCCTTGCATGGAGCCTGCTTCTCCCTCTGCCTATGTCTCTGCCTCTCTTTATGTCTCTCATGAATAAATAAATAAAATCTTTTAAAAAAAGAAGAAAACTTAATAAAAAATGAGCAGAAGATTTGAACAAACACTTCACATAAGATATATACCTGGACATATTTGTGTGTACAACATACACCTAGTATATGGCCCAACCATTTCACCCCTAGGTATTTACCCGAGAGAAATGAAAGTATATGTTCATACAAAAATTTATATACACAGGGAAAGGCAATTATCATATGGTCTCACTCATATGTGGAATTTAAGAAACAAAACAGAGGATGATAGGAGAAAGGAGGGAAAAATAAGATGAAATCAGGGAGACAAACCATAAGAGATTCTTTTTTTTTTTTTTTTTAAGATTTATTTATTTATTCATGAGAGACATAGAGAGGCAGACATAGAGAGGCACTGGCAGAGGGAGATGCAGGCTCCATGCAGGGTCCTGATGTGGGACTTGATCCCAGAATTCCAGGATCACACCCTGAGCTGAAGGCAGAGGTTCAAGTGCTGAGCTACCCAGGCATCCCCCATAAGAGACTCTTAATGATAGGAAATAAACTGAACATTACTGGAAGGGAGGGGGTGGGGTGATGGGGTAACTGGGTGAGGGCATTAAGGAAGGCACAGGTTGTAATGAGCACTGGGTATCATATGAGACTGATGAATCATTGAACTCTGCCTCTGAGGACTAATAATACACTATATATTTATCAATTGAATTTAAATAAAAATTTAAATTAAAAAAAACCAAAAACTTATATACAAGTATTCATAGTAGCATTAACTTTTTTTTTTTTTTTAAGATTTTATTTATTTCGGGCAGCCCGGGTGGCTCAGCGGTTTAGCGCCGCCTTCGGCCCAGGGCGTGATCCTGGAGACCCGGGGTCGGGTCCCATGTTGGGCTTCCTGCGTGGAGCCTGCTTCTCCCTCTGCCTGTGTCTCTGCCTCTCTCTCTCTCTCTCTGTATCTCTCATGAATAAATAAAATCTTTTTTTAAAAAATATTTTATTTATTCATAAAATCTTTTTTAAAAATATTTTATTTATTCATAAAATCTTTTTAAAAATATTTTATTTATTCATAAAATCCTTTTTAAAAATATTTTATTTATTCATAAAATCTTTTTAAATATTTTATTTATTTATTCATAAAATCTTTTTTAAAAAATATTTTATTTATTTATTCATGAGAGACACAGAGAAAGAGAGAGAGAGAGGCAGAGACACAGGCAGAGGGAGAAGCAGGCTCCACGCAGGAAGCCCAACATGGGACCCGACCCCGGGTCTCCAGGATCACGCCCTGGGCCGAAGGCGGCGCTAAACTGCTGAGCCACCCAGGGATCCCCAATAGCATTAACTTTTGAGTATTTTTTATTGCTCATGTTTATCATTAAACTTTTGAAAAAAAAAAAACAGAAAATGAAAGGGAAAAATACATAACCCTGGATTATTAATGTTTTAGTCTCTCTCCTTTATGTACACTTTATCATTGTCATGGTTACATATATAGAAAATGCTAGTAGTTTGAGTTTGACGATGACAGTACAATAACAGACATCTGTGTGTTCTGTGAACATCTTTCCACAACACTAAATACATGCCTATATTTATCATTCTTTAGTTCTAATTATCATATATGGAACCAGTACCACATTGTAGGACTGTAGGATGTTTCCAGGTTTATTTTGCTCTTATAAGTAAGCTCTCAAAAAACAACAGACAGAAGCCTGGAACCCAGTAAGATGCTCAGTTATAAGAATCTCAAATAGAATTTGCACACAGCAGTACACGAGACGCGCCACCTCACAGACGTCAGGAGTTGGAGAACAGAGGGCTGTGTGTTTGGAAGAATTGTAGAGAAGGGTCTGGAGCTGAGCCTAGGAGATAGCTGCGGTTTGTTTTGTTTGAATGTAAAGGAAGAACATTTCATGAGAGGGAAACAGCATGATTCCTTTTAATTTACGAAACAATAGCGCCTCTAACAATGATGCATGCAAAGCTTTTGTTGTGTTTTTTGTTTTTTTGTGACAATTGCCATCCAGTTCTATTAACCTGGGAGTGGATCTTTGTATATGTGGCCCATTTTACCAGAAACCTGGGATTGTTCTAATTCTTATTTCAGTGAATTTATATATCAAGCAGAAAGCTTTTATTACAAGATAGCTCATAATTTTCCAACAGGTATAAGTTCTTCTGGAGTTACCAGAAATTTTATTTCTCTTTTTGTAAATTTAATTTCACAGATACCAACATTTTTCTTTCTTAAAGAGGCCAGTGAACTATTTAAGGGAAATAGGAATCTTAATTTTGAAAGTTTTCAGTTGTTGTGTATGTGTATGTGTGTGTGTTTGTGTGTTTTAATGAATCTGGCTGTGAAAAAAAATTAATAAATAAAAAAATGAATCTGGCTGTGGCATAATTGAACCCATGTTTTCGCCACTAGAAAAACTTGATAGTTGAAAACGTTTCCAATGTTCAGAGATTAGTTAGGAAAAGTATGTCCCTTTGTAGTTATTTGATGTATACCATAAGCGGCTATAAAAATACAGGTTTTCCCTGAATAAGACAAAGGCCATGGGTATTGCTTCATATTGAAACATAAAAAATCCTTTTCCATGAGTGGTTAAACATGGAATACTACTCACCAATAAGAAGGGATAATAACTAAACTATTGATACACACAGCAACTTGGGTGAACCTCAACAAAATCATGCTGAGTGAAAAAAAAATTATGCAGAGGAGCCAATCTCAAAAGGATACACACCTCATGATTCTGCTGGTGTAACATTTGTGAAATAACATAATTATAAAGATAGGGAACAGATTAACAGTTGTCAGGAATTAGGGATGGGGGGAGGAGGTGGTCTGGATATAAATGGAGCCTCATGGTGATTGTATAATTGTGCATCTTTTTTAAAAAAGATTTATTTATTAAAGAGAGAGAGAGGGATCCCTGGGTGGCGCAGCGGTTTGGCGCCTGCCTTTGGCCCAGGGCGCGATCCTGGAGATCCGGGATCGAATCCCACATCAGGCTCCCGGTGCATGGAGCCTGCTTCTCCCTCTGCCTGTGTCTCTGCCTCTCTCTCTCTCACTGTGTGCCTATCATGAATAAAAATAAAAAAAAATTAAAAAAAAAGATTTTTAAAGAGAGAGAGAGAGGGCAGGGGGAGGGGCAAAGGGAGAGGGAGACAAGCAGTCTCCCCACTGAGTGCAGAGCCCTACTTGGGCCTCGATCCCAGGACCCGAAGACTACAAACCAAGCTGAAATCAAGAAGGGACGCTCAACTGACCGAGCCACCCAGGCACACCCAGTTGAGCATCTTGTGGTGGTGGTTATGCAAGGCTATGAATGTGATAAAATTGCCCAGAGTCACTCACTCACGGGGATGTGCGTGTGTGTGCATAACTGGTGACATCTGAATAAGAGCTACAGCCTGTAGCAATGTCAGTTGCTTGGCTATGATGCTGTACCATCCTTGTATAAGGTGTTACTACGATTGACAGAAACTGGAAGAAGTTTATGGTACTTCTCTGTACTTTCTTTACAACCTCCTGTGAATTTATAACTACTTCAAAATGAAACATTTGAAAAAGAAAAACAAACCTTTCCCAAGTGGACTAAGGACTAAGAAGAGACTACACAGTGGAGGGGGAGCTTTTCAGAAAGAAAATTACTTGACTGCACTCCTGATCTAGGCAGGCTCAATATTCCTAAAAAGGGAGTGAAGAAAAAAGAAAAGAATAGCATTGGGAGTCTCTGAAAGAAAGGTACCATTAGAACTAGAAGCCAAGAGTTTCTCTAACCATATGGCAATTCCTATTAAAATAAAAATTTTTTTTGAGAGGAAGAAAGGAGGGGGGGTATGCAGAGGGTAAGGGAGAGAGAGAATCCTGAGCAGGTTCCATGCCTAGTAGAGTCTGACCGTGGGGTTCAATCTCAAAACCCTGAGGTCATGATCTGAGCCGAAATCAAGAGTTGGATGCTTAACCGACTGAGCTACCCGGGTGCCTCCCCATGAACAACTTTTAAAAGTAAGCTACAAAGTAGCTACAAAATGAGTTCTTGGTTATAACAGGGGATGGAGGTATTTAGCATATTTCTAACAGAATTCTGGGTTGAGCTATGTTGAGACTTACATTCAAACTCCATTTCCCCATATGAGTAATAAAATAGGGTCAAGTTCAATAACGTGGGAGAGGAGAGGATTTGCTTTATATCATTTATAAATGAGAAGTGGGTCAAACAGAAACTTCTCTGCCTAGGAAGAGTGAAAACTAAATACCTAAATATAAGATTCTTTTCCATGTTTTACTGCTAAGAAATACATGTAGAGAAGTGTGTGTGTGCTGGTGAGATTAGAGTGCTCCTTTTTTATATAGAAGTCTACAAGCCCATTGATGAGCCACAAATATATATGTACTTCAGTTATATCTCAATAAAGTTGGTTTAAGGGCGCCTGGGTGGCTCAGTTGGGTAAGCATCTGCCTTCGGCTCAGGTCATGATCCCAGGGTCCTGCGATGGAGCCCCACATCAGACACCCTGCTGGTGAGAAGCCTGCTTCTTCCTCTCCCTCTGCCTCTGCCAGCCGCTCCCCGTGCTTGTGTGCTTTCTCTGTCAAATAAATAAATTAAATAAATAAATAAATAGATAAATAAATAAATAAATAAATAGATATTAGATAAATAAAATCTTTAAAAAAAAAAAGTTGCTTTAAAAAAACAGTCTAATTCCAACACTCTGAGGTCCTTCCCCTAAACCATTCAAGGGTGGCACCTGAGGGGCTTAGTCAGTTAGGTATCTGCCTTGGGTTCAGATCATGATTCTAGAGTCCCAGGATTGAGCCACACATTGGGCTCCCTGCTCAGTGGTGAGTCTACTTCTCCTTCTCTCTCTGTCCCTCACATCTGCTCATGTGCTCTATCAAATAAAATATTTTTAAAAATTATTTATTCATGAGAGACAGAGAGAGAGGCAGAGACCCAGGCAGAGGGAGAACCAGACTCCCTGCAGGGAGCCTGATGTAGGACTCTATCCCAGGACCCTGGGGTCACGACCTGAGCCGAAAGCAGATAGATGCTCAACCACTGAGCCACCCAGGCAGCCCACCTTAAATAAAATCTTAAAAACAAAACAAAACAAAAACAACTCTGCTTTCTGCCAGTGAACTACTGTGCATTCAAGGCATTTTTGTTTGTGCCCTCAACAAGTATATATTGAGCACTTACTGCATACCAAGATCTATTCTGGGCACTGGGGACATAAACAGAAACAAACCAAAGCCCTGCACTGATGGAGCATGCACTCTAGTAGAAAAAGGACAAAATGGGAGCCCGGGTGGCTCAGCTGTTTAGCGCCACCTTCAGCCCAGGGTGTGATCCCAGAGACCTGGGATCGGGTCCCACGTTGGGCTCCCTGCATGGAGCCTGTTTCTCCCTCTGTCTGTGTCTCGGCCTCTCTCTCTCTCTATCTCTATCTCATGAATAAATAATAAATAATCTTTAAATAAAAGGACAAAATAAGCAGCTAAAGTAATAAATATCTAATATTTCAGGCATTGCCAACTGTGGTGAAGAAAAATAAAGCAGAGCAGAAGGAAAGAATATTGAGGGACGGAGTTTATTTACTGTGGTCAGGGGAGATTTCTCTAGCAATGAGGTGCTTGAGCAGAGGCTCCAGGGAAGTGAGGAAGAGCCCTCAGAAAAGAGCTTGGCAGGCCGAAGGAAGAGGCAGGCCCTGAGGAGCAGGAGGGCTTGGCGAGAGCCAGGTGAGCGCCTCCTAAGTGGGGGAGTGCCCTGGTGGACAGCCCCAGGGAGCCTCTCACGCTTGCCCTCAGCTCAAAGTCACCTGGCCTAAGTCATACCCTCTTCCAGGTGATGCCTCTTCCACCTGATGCGCTGGGAGGTGAAGGAAGTGCCCATGGCCTGAATCCAGGACAACTCCGGAGGGGCAAGGGGAATGGGGCACTTGGGCATCCACCAGGGGTGGGTGACAGTGAGGAGGGGGAGGTTGGTTCACAGAGAGGTTGTTTCACTCTCAGGTTCATAGGAGCCCAGAGTCCCGGAGGTTTATGGTCATGAGTTCAAGAGACTGCTAGTTAGCATGACTGTGAATGGTCTCCAGGTATTTTCGGCCACTCGTGCTCAGGCACAGAGGCGGCCATGTGGAGTGTTCAGCTAGGACCCGGGAGGGGCGCCTGGGGGGCCCGGTGGTTGAGCCTGACCTTTAGCTCAGGTCATGATCCCGGGGTCCTGGGATCGAGTCCCGCATCGGGCTCCCCACAGGGAGATTGCTTCTCCCTCTGCCTGTGTCTCTGCCTCTCTTGCTGGGTCTCTCATGAATAAATAAAATATTTTAAAAAAGTGGTAAAAATAAATAAAAATAAAAAAATAAAAATAAAATTTAAAAAAGTGGTGGAAAGGATATTAGAGGAAAGCAAACAGAAAATGTGGAAGTTGGGGATCCCTGGGTGGCTCAGTGGCTTAGTGCTGTCTTCGGCCCAGGGCATGACCCTGGAGACCCAGGATCGAATCCCACGTTGGGTTCCCTGCATGGAGCCTGCTTCTCCCTCTGCCTGTGTCTCTGCCTCTCTCTCTCTCTCTCCCTCTCTTTCTCTCTCTCTCATTTCTCATGAATAAATAAATAAAAACTTAAAAAAAAAGAAAGAAAATGTGGGAGTTGGTGATTAGAAGAATGGGATGTTTGAAATGGAGGCTGTGGACGAGTTTCAGTTATTGACAATGGCCAGTTCTCGGATGTTACTATTGGAATTGGCAGCTGAGGTCAGGTGGAGGAAAGGAAAAATCACTAGAGTTTAGATCAGGAAATTCAGAGTTCCAAGTATTGGAAAGATTGTTCTGTCACTAAGAATCATGGCAGGAGGAGTGAGAAAAGAGGTATCGGGACACGTGTTAAGACTAAGTATTTACATTCTAGGGGAGTATCTCTCAAGGTCTGTGGATGACCTGAGCTGTGGGCAAGCGGATGACAAGAACTTTAGAGGAGCTGGGAGGTTCAGAGGAGAGGGAGAAGCCGTGTCTGGAGGTACAGTGATTTTATGCGACCAACGGGGTTTGGGCCAGCGTCAACTCCTTGGTTGTTGTCAAATAGGTTCTGAGTGAGTGTTACTGCTAAAAAAAAAAAAAAAAAAAGTGTTACTGCTGAGCAGTTCCAATGGTAAATGATGCAAATAAAGCAGTTGTTTCATAACATAAATTTACTTTAAAACTTTATGTTTCTAAATTTGCCAGCTGTCTGTAATTCTTTCGGGACCAGAATTCTGCAGAGCAGTAAGTGCCAGAGTTTAGGTCCTGAGGAGCGTGGAGCTAAGGCAACTAGAAGGGGAAGTGGCTGCAAGAGTGAGTCTGTTTAAACATTCTTAGTGTGCTAATACGGTAATGCCAGGGAAATTAAATTAGTCAAGAACCCAAAGGCCTGGAGAGGAGCTGAAAAGATAAAGACAAAAGTCTAGAATGAGAGAAAAATGTTAGGCCGCTGCCTGTTCAGAGGCACGAGCTTTCTAGCTCACGATACCTGTGTCTGTGCTTCCTGACATCCAACGTCCTTTACTAAGCTAACACTAAACATTTTAGGCTTTGTTACCTGGTATAGAATTACAGATATCAAAACTATAATGTTAGGGGGCACTTGGCTGGCTCAGCGGTTGAGCGTCTGCCTTCGGCCCAGGGCGTGATCCCGGTTGGGGATTGAGTCCCGCTTCGGGGTCCCCGCGGGGAGCCTGCTTCTCCATCTGCCCGTGTCTCTGCTTCTCTCTGTCTCTCATGAATAAATAAATAAAATCTTAAGAAAAAAATAAATCAAAACTTGGCTTAAAAAAACTATAATGTTAGGATTATGCTTTTCTGAGACTGACAAAAAAACGTGGTGGCTTAAACAGAAGAGTCTTTCGGGTGTAAAATAGTGGAGGCAGAGCGTCTAGAGCTGGGAGAGCAGTTCTGTTCCATGGGAGTCTGCAGAGACCTAGGCTCCCTTCAATATTTAAGTCTGCCAGTGTGTAAGCGAAGCTCTCTTCTTCTAGTCCAAAATAAAGTGCCAGTTACCCTATGAAGGTTCTAAGCAGCGGAGTTCAGGAAGGTGGTGGGGCGGGGTCGGGGGGGGAGCTGAACTTTATGCCAAGAGGCTCTTTTTTTTTTTTTTTTTTTTTTTGCCAAGAGGCTCTTAAGGGAGGTTCCTGCTGCCAGTTCCATCCCAGTATGCAGAAGTTGGTCTCATGGCTATGCCAAGCTGAAAGAAAATAAGGCACACACGGTCAAAAAATGCTATTGTTATAGAAGAAGGGAAGGATGGATATTGGACAGTTGGCAGCCTTGGCCACATGAAAGTAGAATTCTAAGTGTAGGGCAGAGTTGACAACACGTAACGACGGATTAAAAGTGACAGAGCTAAGGAGGAAAACAGGACAGATGTGACCGCAGCTAGTGTCGTTTGGGGGAGAGGGGACAGACAGCAAGTTGAGGGATAGTGTCTGTCTGTGACGGGAGAAGGAGTATGGAGGTGCAGGAGGGACGTAAGAAACTAGCGAGGGTTGAAATAGGAAATAAGCAAGTTCTTTAGTGACAGAGAAGGAACATGGGAGAAAGCCTGATCGTCCAGGGAAGAAGCGGACACTGAGATTTACAGTTGCCCTAATCCCTACTCCATTTTTCTTCCATACCTGTATATCCCTCTTCTGCCCCTGGGCAATTTCTGTCAAGGAAAAGCAACCGCACTTGGGGCTTCTTCGTGGACTTCTTTGCCAGGTCCAATCAAGCAGATGACATTTTCTCACTGGTGTCGAGCACAGATAAGATTAAATGTCAAGGAAATGTCAGGAAGACAGACCACTCATCAGAGATCTCTGATGGTTAGGATTAGAGAAACCAATGAGGCTTGTGGGTTCCCAGGAGGAGAAAGGCCATTTGAAGGAAGACAAGCCCCAAGCACATCCAGGGACCAGACAAAACAAACAAACATACAAACAAACAAACAAACAAAACAGAAATGAGAAAGCAGGAAGCAAGGCAGCTTCAGGTTATTCATTGTGCCATCGCTTTCACGTGGGCATCCTCATAAGACGACACAAGCCTTATCCACTCTTCTAGGGGCTCGACCACTTCTAGCTCTCAGCCAAAATTCTGCTAGGGAGCCAGTGATTCACTTAGATGCTGCTCAGCAATCTTAACGGGTTGAGCCCTGTATACTCCACTCCATCGGGGGCTATCACCCAGCCTGCCGCGGTGGGCACCCTTGCGGCCGGCATCTCAATCCACTGTACCAGGCAGGGTCCAGTCCGAACCGGAGACACGGCAACTTGAACAGGGGAAGAGTGATGTAGAGAACTAGTACCCAGGAACAGGGGATTAGTTACTAAGGGTGGAGAGAACTCAAGAACACAGCAGTAGTGGCTACAGGAGCAGCCACTGTGCCTACAGCTAAGCCAAGTGACCCACGTAGGAAACCAATTGGAAGAGGTTCCTTTGCAAGACTGTCAGACTGTTGGCGAGGGCATGGTTGTGAGGTTTGCTACTGAAGCCCAGGGCTGGAGGAGAGGGTGTCAACAAACCTAGCTTGGAAGCAACCCTCCCGCCCCAGGGCTGCCAAAGAACCCTGCTGGGAAGCTGGCAGGGGGACCGGTGCACTTGCTGGGAAGCACTCTCCCAGGAGCCACCAGCCCCCACACACTACAGAAGGAAAAAACCCCACTAGAGCCAGGATGAGCAGCTTTCTTCAGCATCCCTCCAGTATCCTCTACTGACAAGTTGAATACGTGCTAGCAGGCAAAGGCTTGGAGGGCTCAGGCTCACAAAGAGGGATTTGGGAACTGAGAAGAAATCCCCCAATAAATGGCACATCCACAATCACTGGCAGTCCCGGCACAAGGTCATCATAACTTCCCAGAATGGGAACCACAGAGGAGCGCATTTTATCCGGGGAGGAACGTCACTGAACTGGCTGCCTGAGCCCAGCACTTGAGAAACTTCACCTTATTGATACTATTAAGGACACTGGTAACTTCAGAATTTCTAAGAGGGAAGTTGGGCAGGCAAAAGGACTGCTCTTGTGTTTGCTCAGCAAGCACTTTTCTCTCGGAGATTGTACATTTACTGAGGATGTGAGGCCTGGCAGGACTTGCAGGGAGTGACAAGATCCAAGGACCCGATGGAGAAAGAATTCAGCTTCAGAATGGCCAGAGCAAGTACTGACCAGAGAGCTAGCTGTAGACGAGTGCACTTCGCACGTCAGAGAAGTTTAAGTTATTTCCTTATGATGGCTTTTCTTTTCCTGATCCTTCTGATAAAGAACAAAACCAAAAACCTCATGGTTTGGGTATTCTATGAAACACTAAGGCCAACTGATCAATTTGAACAACTGGAACTCGTTTTTGTAACATGCTGAAGACAACCTCCCCGACACCCTACCTGTGTGATACATTATGGGCCAAGATTATGTAATAGAAATTTGACTATTAATGGTCGGAGAAACAGAACGGATTTTAAATCGGCTGAGAGTAACATTTTTGTTTTTATTCACTGTCATGTTTCCTACAGTAACAAATGTTGATAGCCAGTGATCCTAAAATGAAAAATGCCACTTCAGTAGTATTTGCCAAGTGCTAAGAGATCCCATGGGACGGAACAAAGGAATTCAAAGACAATCAGGAAGTTTCCTTTTCCATAAAAATAAAGTCTCGCTGTAATTGGATGAATTGCTCAAGGCTGTGATATAATCAGATTAGGACCAGAACCAATTTAAAGTCTGTTAGTTGGCCAATATAACCAGAGAGAACTGGTCAACTAGTCCTATAATCCAGGTTGTGCATTGGAAATCAGTGGAAAGATGTATAAACTGCCTGTCTGGGCCTCATATCTGATTAAGTTAAAAAAAACTTTCTATTCATAAAGGACAACTCTTTTGGGGAAGATCTTAGTATCATTAAGCTTCACGCCCCCCCCCCCATTTTTTCCTTTTAACTAAAAAACAAAAAAACCCTAAAAGCTATATTACCTTTAGTACTCTCAGAAACAAACTTCCTATTCATTCCCTGTTTATCTAATCATAGCTTTAAAAAAAAAAAAAGGTAAACAGTACAGAAGCCCTAGGGCAGTTTAGTGCTTTTGAAATTGCATTCAAGTTTTAGAGTACTTTTAATTTTTCTAGACATGATTTGTAGCTTTCATTAGATTCCTAAAAAAGAGCCTGTAACTCAAAGGTTAAGCAGCACTAAACCTCAACTGATTATAAATTTGGCATTAAAACAAAACTTTTATATTAAAATTTCAAGATTAATAATAAACTAGCCCATGTATAGTATTTAATTGCAAATGGAACATTAGAAAACAGATGAAAGATATTAGTACACAAAAAGGTGAAGTCATTTCAGTAAGCCGAGAACACACCGAAAGAGGCTATTTATAACGTTCTGTCTAAAGCTTTTCAAGTTTGCTCATGTTGTAAGAAATAATTCCGAGGTCTTTTGCAGCCACTTGTTTTCCTGGTCTTTCAGGAAGCTGCTCTTCAAATTAAACCATGCATGTTTGGCAACAATTAGTATTATTAACATATTCTACTACTTATCAAAATGTTCAAGGGTCAACTTAAACATTAAAAATCAGAGGAAATCAAATACAGCTTATAATATTTTCATCTCTATCTGTCTGAAATTCTTTCCACATTTTACGTAAAATACACTGTGAAATGAACATTACAGGTGGAACTATATTTAGGAATAGCACCATAATTCAGGTAGGCTAAAAATATTTAAAATTAATCTTTCATTACTTTAAAATGCTTTTCTAATTTGTCAATTTACTTGATGCTCAATTTAAAAGGCAAGATGACTGAATCTTCTACTTATTAAAAAAAAAAGCGTAGCATTTTTTCAGTGAGGAATTCCTTCATTTAATGAGATTTTTCTGGAGTTAGGTAGGTACAAATGTTAAGCCCACATATGAAGGACTCTTCCAAATGTACTTGTTTGCCCCATGTAACACTTTGCAAGGTGGTTTCCGAGTGCCCATCGAGTTGGCCAATATAAACAGTGAGATCAAACATGGGAAGATGGTCTACATACACTGTCTGGAACACTCCCTTTTAGTCTTGCTGTTGACTGAACAAATCACCTCGGACCTCAATTTCTTGTTCTAAAAAAACTGGAGGAGTGGTCTTATATAAAAGTCACCTCAGGTCCAAATTTTAAATGATTCTAGTATGTAATCCAAGTGCAAAGTATCTCATTAAGCACCTTTGATGTGAAAATTAAGTAATCACCCAATTGAAAAGAACCTAGCGACACACAGAATACCCACTGACAAAAGGAATTGCTGATATTAAGAACTCTAGTAAATATTTTTTTTCCTAGTAAATATTATTGACTATCACATATCCAATTCAATTCTAGTCTACCCGTTTAAAATTCACTGGTCATCTGGGCACTGAGATATCCAACCCTCTACACAAAGTGTGACTCTAACACTGTATAAATTTCCACAATAAAAATATTTAAAATGTTGACAAAGGGGAAGGGGGGGGAAGCCAACACCCAGAATAAAGGATTTAATCCAGTATTTATTCCACACTCATGATCGTTGATCGTTCTCTGTAATCAGAATACAAGTCATAAGAACAATCTTTCAAATAATCTGATAATCTTAAATAATGCAGCATAGCATTACTTTTAATATTTCTCTGTCCTAGATTAAGTTTAAAAACTCAAAACAGCAATCTTCATTATCAATAAAAAAGTTTTGAATTTTAAAAAAAGGAGACTATTACCAAGCTGTTTCATAATTTAAGTTTTTTCCATTTATAAAAATCCTTTGGAAGCTTGAGGCTTGAATCGATTTCTCTACTCATCTGCCCCACCCTCTCCCAATTTCACGTTAGTATAGGGTTGCTGCAAGAATGCTAGGCTTTAGACATTAATTTTTTCCTTTAATATAGTACTTTAAAATCTGAGAAATTCGAGAAAAAAGATTACATGACATGTATTTTTTCAAATAAAAAAGGAAAACTAAGTGAATATATTTTAGGCATAATAACAGTGTCCCTTTGAGGTAGAATGCTAAAAGGACTTTTGATCGAATCACAGCCTAATTGAAACTTCTGCCTCAGAAACTACCTTGTCATGAATCTAAAAGTTAACTGTGGAGAATATTAAGTGTAACACATTAAACAAGAGCCTTCCAAGAGAATATACAGTGGACAATGTTAATCCTACAACTGCTGCCCTCGTGTACACTGAAAGCACACAATTCTCCCAGAATAGACATCCAAGATCCATTCTCAAAGTCTTTAGCATTCTATTATGAAAAGCACAGCCATGCTAACTTCAGTACACAAACCATAATCCCACACCTACAAAACAAAAATAGAATTAGCGGCAGTTTATTGCCTTATACAAATTTAACCAACATGGCAACCATGCCAAAGGAATTAAAACATTTTCAGGACATATGTACAGACTGTACATCTCAAAAACAATTAAACAATAAAAATGCAAGAACAATCTGTGCATCATGTATCAAACTCAACAATTGGGTGAAAACATCAATGCAATAAATGGGATTACAAAGGCACTTCCCTACACAAAAGAGGAAATGAAAATGCAGCCTACAGGGAGCTTGAAGAGTGCTTAACTACGGCACAATCTCAACTTGGGAGGAAGAAAAAGAAAGCAGATTTAATCAAACATTTATAGGATTCAATGTGATCCACTTTTACAAAAAAAAAAAAAAAACTTCACACAGTCTCATCTTTGTTTTTATGTTGCCTTTCTTGGCTCTCTGGTTCTATACTTTGGCTCCTTCGACGATCGTGTTTGTCAGACTGGTCCTTACTATCACTGTGATCTCGTTTGTGGGAACGTTCTTTGCTTCTGCTACGCTTTCTAGATTTTTCTTTGCTGGGGCTATGCTCCCGTTTTCTTGATTTTTCAACACTGTCAGTTCTTCCTTGACTGCCACTTCTACTTCGTTTATTTGATTTTTCTTTACTTTCATTTTTATGTTTACTTGATTTCTCTTTGCTCCTGCTTCTGCTTCGTTTCCCTGCATTCCTACTTCTACTCCTACTTCTGTGTTTCCTTTCTCTGCTTCTACTCCTACTGTGTTTTTTCTCCTTCTTGGAATCTTTTTTGTCATCTCTATGCCGCCTATCATCTTTATCTTCTTTGTGTTTCTTCTCTTCTACCTCACCCCTACTTCTCCGTTCCTTGGACCGTTCTCTTGATCGCTCTCGCTCCTTTTCTCGGTCATTACCTCTTTCCTTATCATAGTCACGATCTCGTCTTCTACCTCTCTCATTTTCTTTTTCTCTTTCCCGATCCCTGTCTCTTCGGTCCCCTTTCCTATCCCGACTTCGACTACGACTTCTATGCCTTTCCCTACTCCTGCTACTCCGCCTGCGTTCCAACCCCCGATCAATACTTCGGGATCTTCGCCTTTCTTTCTCCCTTTCTTTGGCTTCACGCTCTAGTCGCTGGCGTTCTTTCTCTCTTTCTAATTCTCGATCAAAACTAGAAGACCCATGGCCCTCCCGATGATGGCTTCTACTTCTTGATCTTCTTGGGGACCTCCGTGGACTCAGTGATCTCCTCGGAGACCTAATATTTAATAAAGTAAGGAAAAAGAAAATTTCAACAAATAAAACATATCCTAAAAATTTTACTTTTGAGAGTGTTATTTATTTAGGTCCCCAACTTACATAGACATGTTAGGAACGATTAAAGGCCCCAAAAGGCAGAAAATAACCTTTCAGGGTTAAAAGCGACAAACTCATAAAATGAACAGCATACAGATAATTTTCTAAGAATTTGCCGCTGATCTCCGAGGACCTTTTATAAAGCCTATCTTTCAAGTAATTCCAAGAGGTACGTTACCTGGAACGCCTGCGTTCAACATGTCTGTCTATTTCCTCAGGACCTTCCTTCCCATCCTTCTTGATTTTTCTGGGGCGGGTTTTAATCTGTTGATCAATATTCTTCTGAACTGGAACTGGAATTCTTGGAAACAGGGTAGAAAACCACTCCAATTTTGTGAGAAAAGACCGCAGCATTTCTCCAATGGTCATTACACAGCCTCCACCAGCCTTCACATCTAGGTCCTACAAAAACACAAAAGATACCCTAGCCGTCAAAAAAATAATAATTTCAATATATATGTGAATACTATAAAAATATTACCATCTTTGGAATCTCAAATACAAAAAATTCTAACGAAAATTTTAATTTGTGTACCCTACTAATCTGGTAATGAATGATACAGAGAAATACTTGGGCTTAAGTGTGTGCATGCAGGTGCGAACAAATCCTGCAGCCTCGTGGGCATAAAGAGCATTGATCTCACTCAGTTAACAGGAACATGAAACAGCCCCTTACATTACTAAACTCTGTGGAACATAAACTTAAATTAACATTCCACATACCTACTAAGTATGTATTTCTTTCTGTGGACACATTTGCACACATCATTCCTAGCACTGTAGCCTAACTGCATATGAACTACTTCAGACAATCCTCTCTAAAGATTATCTTTTAACAGCTCTAATATAAAATGAAGCCCTCATAAAACTGGAAGCAATAGCAAACCAACTGCCATGAAGCAGTGAGGTTTCTAATTTAGAGTCATGTAGAAAATAAATAAATGAACAAATAATTGGAAACGCATAATCCATGATGACCATTGTCTCTGAAAAGGGTCATTACCGCATGAAGGCCTTCTTGCTATGCCCTCTCACAGCTCAGGACATGTTAGTCAGCTATTGTCAGTCCCAAACCTATAGTGCAAGCACACAAGGAAAGTGAGATTTGTTATCTAAACAGGAAAACAAGAGCTAAAGGTAAAACTGCTTGCACTCACACACATTTAAGTGTTCAGATATACAGTATTTCCAAATATAATCGCTGCAGATATCTAAGGAAGAAAACAATAAGTTAGCTTAAATAGAGATCCTAAGGTTTGTAAATACAATAAAAAACAGATTAAATAGAAGCATTCAGAAACAAACCTAATACAATACCAATTACGAAGAGGGACATGCTTTTTAAATATAGAAGGGAGAAGTGTTTTGGCCTGAAAAATCTCTTCTAAAAAGAAAAACTACTTTAAAGATTGTGATTTATCACCTAATACATTTTTTGCTTCTTCAGGAAAATGAGTAATTCAGTAAATAGCCCCTGCCAAAAAAAAAAAAAAAAAAAAAAAAGGGCAGACTAAAATTCTCCATGTCTACAAGAGAGTTTTAGGTGTGCACATAATATAAAAACACACTAGGAAGACCTATTAGAACTATCCTTTAATTCAACAAATTCTTTGTACAAATGTTTTAAATAGTACTATTGAAGCATGGGACTCAAAGTTTATGCTATGAACCTTAAAATACAAAGTGGTGGGGGGCATATGTATGGATAATACAGGTATGTATGAAGTACCTTTTTGAGATCTTGGACATCACTGTGTAAGCATATTAATACATAACTGTGATTTAAATATGACACAGCAATGTTTCCAAAAGTAGCTAGAATTGAAATACTTTGATCATTTTGGATATATCATCTAAACTCTCACCCTATTGAAATCCCACCCAGCTCTTCAATTCTGCACGTCTACGCAAGTGGGAGTATTAAGATACATGGAAGAAGTTAGAGTGTAGAGAGCTGAAAAGTTCCAAAAGAATAAAAGCACTATAATTAGTATTGTACGGGCATGTCTTAACACCTCAATCCTGAGACTGGCCCACTTAAAAAATTACTATCAACTGTACAAGTCAAGATCAATGCAATACACAAAATGTAATCAGGAAGAAAAAATTTAATAGTCACCAAAACCATTTAAACAATTAAGAAATAAGAAATTTTAAAAAACTTAATGATATATAAAATCCACTATGTCTTAGTAAAAGGACAGCAATTCCAAAAGTAAGAGTGAAGTAAACCTAACTACAGGAGATTGTGAAAAACATTAAGCCTCCAATAAAAGATACTAAAAACATGAGAGCAATGAGAAGAAAACTAATTATTACCCTTGTTGACATACCTCTTCATCATCAAGGAAGGATTCAAACCAGTCCCATAGATCTGTAGGGGGCTGTGTGTACCTAGAATTACAAAAGATTGATTAGGTTTACATGAATTAAAATGATATACTTAATGGAAATGTAGATAAATGCATGCTTACCTTATATACATAAATCCAAGGGCTCTAATATATGGAGAGTCTGTGTGCGTTATGAGACCCATCACTTGCTTACGAGTTAGCTTCAGAGTAAATAATTTGTATAACAGGCAGAAAGCTGTAGAAACAATTCCTCCTGTTCCAACACCTCGAACCTTTAAGGGAAACAGTTAAAAAAAAAAAAAAAAAGGTAGTAAAAAAACAGAGATATTTAACACCAATTGATTAATTCCATTAGGTAGTAATAACAAGATATGATCCAAAACTAACATTAGAGCATTATTAAACAGCATGTTTTAACCCCATTCACGAGCCACCTGGATTTAGATAAAAGCAAAACTTCTAAGCTTTGCCAACTGTCATTTGAGTAACTGTCACTTTTAGTTTCCTAAATATAAACTTAGTTATCAGACACAGAAAAACTGAAAAATGCACGTACTTCTACTTACCCCTCCGCACATCCCCGTTTGGCCTGCTGTTTTCCTGCTTCCTTTCTCCCACGGCTCAACATGCGTGACCTGAAATAGAAAAGAGGAACACAACAAACATTCATACTTCGAATTTTTTTAAAGCTATGATTAAAGTAAACCCAAGTCCATAATAGAGCAGATTCTTCCAAAAGTTTGGAAGCTGAGTGTATTGACATTATATATTTTGCTTACATACATTATATAAACCATCTTTGAAAAACTGCTTAGTTTTTTTAAAAGCACCAATAAAACTGCCAGAGTTTGGCAAAAACCTCAACAGTTTCATGAGCAGAAATTCCATTAAAACAGCTCTGTAGAGAGCTGATTCTTGTTGAGCCAAGAGATTTCTAGGAATCTCATATAATTGTAAAAAACGTGATAATATATTAAAATTTTGTATCTTACTCTGAGTTGTTTAAAAAAATAAAGATTCTCATTTTAAAATGGATTTAAGGCTTCAACTTGAAGCATCAATGAAGTTTTAGTATTTCAAAAAATAATGCTCTTAATTTTATGATTTAAAATTCTACATCAAATAAAGAAAAATGACTTAAGTATGTTAAACAGCAACAAGTTACTTCTAATGCAAAATTATGAAACTGTACATTTTTTTTTACCATGAATAGGCATTATGTTCGTTCCTGATTAAAGATGAAATTACAAGGGCCACACCTACAAAGATCATTCTTGTTGGGTTTATTTTCAGCCTAATTATGTAAACCAATTCAGTTTTCCCCCAGAAAAACAGTATAAACTGTTAAAAACTGAGTGTGACTAGTCATTATATTAAGTATAATTGATACAGTATCTTTGTTGAGATGAGCACCCTATAAAAACCACATACTTTACCTACAAATAGCAAAGAAAGAATATTAATTTGGTAACACATAACTCAAGGTCTTTTAGAAAGATCTGTTTCTCTTAATTTAAAACAAAATCAAAGTAAAATCCTGTTCTTTCACTATGCATTCCTAAAAGTGTAGCTTCACCCACCCATGGTTACATTTTTATAGCCTTTTTCAGTGGCTTCAGACAGAAAAGCATGCATTTGAATGTAAGCATTACACTGTTAGGCTCAGCACTGCTATAAGGTTTCATTTCCTTCCCCCAGTTTGCTATGAAAGATGTTTCAATTCCTTAAAGGCCAGCCAAAGGGGGGGATGCAACACAAAACTGACTTAAAACTAGAAGCCTACATATTTCAATGATTATTTAATCTGGACATCCTGATAACAAAGCCTCCATCTTTAATTTTTAAACTATATTTAAATAATTTCTAGTACAATCTTAAATTGTTTCAAAACACAGTATTTGAAATTTGAAAACAAGCTTTTCCTCTATCACATTAACATCTGCCTGTGTTACTAAACAGAACCTGCTACAGAAAGAGCAGGAACCCAATTTTCCATGGTTTTTTTTAAGTTTACTACACAAAACTAAGAATATCCACCATACTGTATTCATGCTGAAAAAGGTCTTACCTTTTAAAAGCTAATAAACCTAGTTCAAAGTACTACAATTACTTACAATATACTCTTATAAAAAGATAACAAAATTTCAGTGTAGTTTACATACCCAAAGTTGAACTGTACTCTCAAAGTATCATTTTCTATCAAAAACTAGTATCTCAAAAAAAAAAAAAATCCTTTAATACCCTAATCGCTTAAAGAGGTGGGGTGGGGGGAGGATTGTGGGCAGAATATAACCTAAAAGCAAATAAAGAGAATTTCCTTCTGCTAACACTTCTACAGGTATGTTCAGATCACAGAAAATACTTTGTGGTCTGTCAAATGTTCCAAGAATTAAATACTCAAAATGGATGGTGTTTTGTTACATGTTCTAGCTAAAATATTTAAAGATCATTAAGACTATTAACATTCCTTAAAATATGAATTAACCTTACGAGGCCTGGAAGATATTTTTAAAACTACATAATTTGCAGGGAAGTGGAGAAAACCTATCTAGTTGGTGAAGAAAAGCCCAAAACCAATGGCCAAAAAGTACCTAATTAGCCGTTCATTTAACCAGGGAAATGCATTTATGGCGATTGAGCATGATTAATAGTGCATACCTCTACCTGCGACCCTGGGCTGCTCCGAGCCTCGCTGCAAGACTGAGTCAATCCTGCTAACGAAACAAGAACTGAGACAAGAGTGCAGTGAGGAGGCGCCAGGTGAGCTCCCCAGCACAGCCAAGCCAGCACCGACCCTGCCGCAGAAGCCCAGGGCCCAGATAATTCTAAACAAGCCCAATGCACAAGTAACTGAGACCACTTACTCCTGACTTCCTGCTGGGAAATTTTCCAGGCCTTCTGTACACCTCCTGCCCTGGCACCTCTCCACCCTCAACCCTCCCACCCCCACCCGACACTCGCACTGACCACTTCCCTGTCTGGATC
The DNA here is from genome assembly GCF_011100685.1 of Canis lupus familiaris. Lineage (NCBI taxonomy): Eukaryota > Metazoa > Chordata > Mammalia > Carnivora > Canidae > Canis > Canis lupus. The sequence goes on from NC_049227.1 coordinate 43,517,094, forward strand.
GGATAAAGAATACCAACAACACGAGGCCAACATCGAAGTCAATACACGCCCTGGCCCGGGGTGAGCGGGAGAAGCACCAACAAGTTGGCGCTGAGTAGATCCACGTCAAAAGGAATAATTTTAAAGCTGTGAACTGGAGAGGATTCAGTCACCCTCTTCTCCCCTCCCCCACCCCTCCCGCCCAACTCCCCCCAGGGGTGGGCAGGAGGTTGGGGGAGGAGAGACTTCAATGGTGGCGGGCTCTCCCAGCCCTAAAAATCTGAAAAAGAAAGGAGAGGGCGGGCGGCCCGTCTGACCCCTCCCTGGCCGACTACGGAGCACCGCTCCCCCACCCAACCCCCCGCGCCTACGGACGCTCAGACCTCAAGGGCCGCCTCCGCCCGGCTCCTCCACACCCCTCCACGGAACTGACCCGCCCGCCCCGGCCCCCCAGGCCTAGACGCTTCGTACCTTAAAGTAGATCTCGTCCACCACCTCGTGGTAGGTCTTGAGCTCGTAGAGCTGCACTTTGAAGTAAGGCGACGACAGGATATTGGTCAAGATCATGGGGTTGAGGTTCATCGTCTTCTCGTTGCCCCACAGCGGCAGCACATTCCCCTGCTTGCCCGAGACCGCCGGCTTGGTGGCGCCGCCGCCGCCGCCGCACTGCTGCTGCTGCTGGGCCGCGGCCGCCGCCGCCTGGTGCTGCGGCTGCGAGTTGCCTGTCAGCGCGGGGCTGTTGTTAGCCATGTTGCGGCGGAAGGAAGGAGGGAGGGAGGAGGGAGGGGGAGGGGGCCAAGCTCGATCTCGCTCCTCGGGACAACGGTCCGGGACCCTACTCCATGGAACGCCGTCGGGAGAGGGGGCCGCCTCGCTGTCCCCCAGCTGGGTGAGGGAGGGCAACGGGGACGCCGACAGAAGGACCCTGAGGCGAACGTAGACGCCGAAGCGCGGGCCGCGAGAACTCCCGGCAGAAGGCGAGCCGGCGGCCACGGAGCGCGATCTCTTCCGCCAACTGCCCCTGGGAACAAGATGGCGGGCCCGGCGGATGTGACGCCGCCCGCCCCAGAGTTCCAAGCGGGCCGGCAGCCAATCAGGGACGCCCGGCTGGGCGGGGCCTTCCTCTTCCTGGTTCCGCGCGTTCTGTGCGCGCCGCGGTCCCTGCGGGGTCTTCCGCGCGAGGCTCCTAGGAGGGTTACCCTGGGAGCTCGGGCGCCCACCTCGTGTGTCTTAGTGCCTGGATTAGGGGCCCGCCTCCTCCTCTCGAAAGCCGGGCAGGAAGCGAGCCGCAGGGATAGATGCTCGCGAATGCGTGACTCGACGCCTACGGAGCGCTCCAGGCTCTCGAGTTACCGATTCTGGATTCCCTGAAAGGGATGGTGACGCGGACTTCGTGCCGCCGTGTGGTTCCGACGCAGTGGTTACAGCCTTCTGTCCGCCGGCGGCACTATTTGTTTGCGTCCTCAGATTTATTCGGTTGTAAGATTGGGAAACCTTGGGCAGCCCGGGCGGCCCAGCGGTTTAGCGCCGCCTTCGGCCCCGGGGCGTGACCCTGGGGACCGGGGATCGAGGCCCGCGTCGGTCTCCTGCCTGGAGCCTGCTGCTCCCTCTGCCTGTGTCTCTGCCTCTGTCTGTGTGTGTGTCTATCATTGGTAAATAAAATCTTAAAAAAAAAAAAAAAGATTGGGAAGCCTCATGCAGCTGCCGTGTGGAGCGTCGCGGGCTCGTGGGGGCGTGGGCTAGGGCTGTCTGTCCTCCCCGCTCGGCCCCGCTCGAGCCCGTCGGCTCTGCGGCCCCTTCTGGGCGCGGGGAGGAGAGGCGGGCGGGAGGACGCGTAGCTCTTGTCGCTCAAAAGCTGTTGTTAACCCAGAGGAGATTCTTGGTTTGGGGGAGCTAGGAGAGCCTGCCGAGAGCCCTGGAGTTTCTACAGGGGCTGTCACCGGGCAGTTTCAGCCTGGGGGTTTGTAGAAGCAGGAGGGCCAGACTCGTTGGACGGTGACCGGCCCAGGACGGGAGCCGCCGATGGAGTAATGGCTGGGGGAGGCCACGATGAAACAAGGAATGCGCTGGCGTTTAAATCCCAGGACTCCGCGATTACACCTGTGACCCCCAAATAATATTCTCTGGCTCCAATCATGCTTCAGAGCATTGCCAGATTCTTCATCCCAAACGTGTAACACCCCTACCCGAGATCTCACTCAGTGACATCCTCATTGCCATGCTAAAACCTAGTGACCATTTCCACTCTTAATCATATATGATTCCTGTGACCCCCCCCCCCCTTTTTTAAAATTTAAGTCTTATTTATCTCCACTTGCATCGTGGGTCTCAAGCTCACCACCCAAGATCCAGTCACACGCTCTTTGGCTGAAGCCACCCAGGTGCCCCTGTGGCACTTTTTTATCATTTATTCTTTCCTAGACACTGGGTTGAAAGTTGGAAACTGGAGGTCCTAACTTTTCAATGCCTCATATACAGAGGAGAGGAAAATCCATACCTGCATAAAGATGAACCAGGAGGGAGAAAACAGAAGTAGGAGGTAAACGGGGATAACCTAGTATGACAATGCAAGGAAAGGTAAATGATAAATAAATAAATGGTTGGAGGGACACGTGGGTGGTTCAGTCAGTTAAGGTTCAGCATCTTGCCTGCGACTCATTATGATCTCAGGGTCCTGGGATTGATCCCCAAGTCAGACTCCCTGCTGAAAAGAGAGCTTCTCCCTCTCCCGCTGCCCCCCACTTGTGCTCATGCTAATAATTACATAAAATCTTTTAAAAAATAATAAATAGGGACACCTGGGTGGCTCAGTGGTTGAGCGGCTGCCTTTGGCTCAGGTCGTGATTCCAGGGTCCCAGCATCGAGTCCCACATCAGACTCCCTGCATGGAGCCTGCTTCTCCCTCTGCCTGTGTCTCTGCCTCTCTCTCTCTCTGTCTGTCTCTCTCATGAATAAATAAATAAAATCTTAAAAATAAAGAACTGAAGCTTTGAGAGAAGTGGTTTTCACATCCTAGTAGATCTTGTTTTTCTATACTTAGTTTATATCACTGTACTTACCAAGGAAAATTGATGATCCCAACATCTAATGAATTACTAAGTTGAAAATACAATGAAAAAGAATGTTGAACCGAGTTTTTTAAAGATTTTATTTATTTATTTATTCATAAGATACACAGAGACATAGGCAGAGGGAGAAGCAGGCTCCCTCCCGGGACCCTGATATGGGAGTCTATCCCAGAACCCCCAGGATCAGGTGCCCGAGCTAAAGGCAGATGCTCAACCAATGAGCCACCCAGGCATCCCTCTCACAGTTCTGAATGCTAAGGAGTCCAACCAAGATCAAGGGACATGCTCTTCCCTGGTCAGAGTTGACACCTAGCTGTACTCACATGGCTGAAGATGGGGAACCTCCTAGGATCTCTTTCATAAGAAAACTGATCCCATGTATGAGGGCTCCACCCTCATGATTTAAACACCTCCCAAAGCCTTCACCTCCTAATACAGCCACTTTGGAGACTTCGAATTTCAGGGCAGCCCAGGTGGCTAGGGTCGGTTTAGTGCTGCCTTTGGCCCAGGGCCTGATCCTGGAGACCTGGGATCGAGTCCCACATTGGGGTCCCTGCATGGAGTCTGCTTCTCCCTCTGCCTGTGTCTCTGTCTCTCTCTGTGTGTCTCTCATAAATAAATAAAATCTTTAAAAAAATTTTCAACGTATGCATTTTGCAGGGATACATTCAGACCACAGCACTCATCAACCACAATCAAGATAACCTTCCACTGCCTCCAAAAGTTATCTTGTGCCCTTTTGGAATCAATGTCTCCTTCAACTCCATCCCCAGGCAGCCATTTTCTGTCAGTTTGCATTTTCTGGAATTTTAAATAAATGGAATTATACACTTCGTTCTTTTTTGCCTGGCTTCTTTAGGTCAGCACAAGCCTGAGATTTATCCTTGTTGCTTGTATCAACAGGTTATAAGATTATATATGTATTATTATTGAATAGTATTCAATTGTAGGATTTCCTACAGTTTGTTCAATCATATGGTGATGGGCATTTGGTTATCTAATTTGGGGCTATTATAAATATAGCTGCTGGGGTACCTGGCTGGCTTTGTTGGTTAAACGTGCCTTCAGCTCACGCCATGATCCTAGGATCAAGCCCCAAGTTGGGCTCTGCACAGCAAGGAATCTGCTTCTCCCTCTCCCTCTGTGCTCTCTCTCAGTCTTAAATAAAAAAAAAAAAAATTAAAGGTTTTATTTACTTAATAGAGAGAGAGAGAGAGAACACAAGCAAGGGGAGTTGCAGAAGCAGAGGGAGAAGCAGGCTCCCCACTGAGCAAGGATCCGATGCAGGGCTTGATCCCAGGATCCTGGGATCATGACCTGAGCTAAGGGTAGATGCTTAACTGACTGAGCCACTCAGGTGCCCCTTAAATCAAATCAAATCAAATAAATAAATAAAATTGCTATCAACATTGTGTACTAGCCTTTGTGTAAATATGTTTTTGTGTCTTTTGGCTACAAACCTAAATGTAGAGTGACTGTTATTTGATGTGTTTAACTTTTATTTTTTCAATTATTATTTTTAAATAATCTCTGCACCCAATATGGGTATCAAACTCACAACCTCAAGATAAAGAGTCACATGTTCTACCAACTGAGCCAGTCAGGGGTCCCATGTGTTTAACTTTTTTTTTTTTAATTTTTATTTATGATAGTCACAGAGAGAGAGAGAGAGAGAGGCAGAGACATAGGCAGAGGGAGAAGCAGGCTCCATGCACCGGGAGCCCGATATGGGATTCGATCCCGGGTCTCCAGGATCGCGCCCTGAGCCAAAGGCAGGCGCCAAACCGCTGCGCCACCCAGGGATCCCTGATTAACTTTTAAATATTTAAAATATATATATATATTAAAAAAAATTTTTTTTTCAACGGAGAGCACACACAGGGTGAGGGAGGCAGAGGGAGAGAGAATCCTATGCAGGCTTCATGCCCAGTGCAGACCCAGTTGTGGGGCTCAACTCTAGAAATCATGACCTGAGCTAAAATCAAGAGTTGGAAGTGTAGCCAATTGAGCAAGCCAAGTGCCTCTAAGTTTTAAAGAAACAGTCAAGGGACACCTGGCTGCCTCAGGGTTGTAAGTTCAAGTCTCATGTGGAGTGTGGAGATTGCCTAAAAATAAAATCTCATTTAAAAATAAAAGAAAAAGAATAAAACAGCCAAACTGTTTTCTAAGTGGTTGTACAATTTTACAGTCCCACCAGCACTGTATGAGAATTCCAGTAGTACCATGTCATCACCAACACTTGGCATGATAGGTTGTTTTTGTTTTAGCCATTCTAAGAGGTATGTCATCACTCAGGTGTCCCTCATTGTGTGTGTGTGTTTTTTTTTTTTTTTTAAGATTTTATTTATTTATTCATGAGAGACACACAGAGAGAGGCAGAGACACAGGCAGAGGGAGAAGCAGGCTCCATGCAGGGATCCCGATGCGGGAATCGATCCCTGGTTTCCAGGATCACGCCCTAGGCTGAAGGCGGCGCTAAACCGCTGAGCCACCAGGTTGCCCTATGATTCGTGCTTTTATGTTTAAGAACTACCCGGACACGGGATCCCTGGGTGGCGCAGCGGTTTAGCGCCTGCCTTTGGCCTAGGGCGTGATCCTGGAGACCCAGGATCGAATCCCACGTCGGGCTCCCGGTGCATGGAGCCTGCTTCTCCCTCTGCCTATGTCTCTGCCTCTCTCTCTCTCTGTGATGACTATCATAAATAAATACATTAAAAAAAAAAAAAAAAAGAACTACCGGGACACCTGGGTGGCTCAGCGGTTTAGCACCTGCCTTTGGCCCAAGGTGCGATCCTGGAGACCTGGGATCGAGTCCTGCGTTGGGCTCCCGGTGCATGGAGCCTGCTTCTGTCTCTGTCTGTGTCTCTCATGGATAAATGAATACAATATTAAAAATAAAATTAAAAAAAAAACACACAACAGGTTTCAGGTTACCCTAGACTGGGGCACCTGGCTGGCTCAGTAGATAGAGCATGCAACTTTTTTGATCTTGGGGTCCTGAGTTCAAGCCCTAAGTTGGGTGGACTGCTTACTTTAAAAAAAAAAACCCTTAAAATATGTCTCTCTCTTTGTGGGTCTCTCATGAATAAAAAAATCTTCAAAAAAAAAAAAAGATCTATTAGCCCTTGGACACATGGGTGGCTCAGTTGGTTAATCATCTGCCTTCAGCTCAGGACATGATAATCCCAGGAACCTGGGATCGAGCCCCACATTGGGCTCCCTGCTTAGTGGGGAGTCTGCCTCTCCCTCTCACCCTCCCTTTGTTCTCTGTCTCAAGGAAATAGATAAAATAAAAAAAAAAAAAAAACTTTCTCCCTCCCCCCTGCGTGCTCCCACTCTCAAATAAGTAAATAAATCTTAAAAATTGCTTTGGTTACTCTATCCTTTATGTTTCTGTTGTTTTTCTTTTTCTTTTTTTATTCTTTTTTTTAAAAGATTTTTAAAATTTACTTATTCATGAGAAACACAGAGAGAGGCAGGGACACAGGCAGAGTGAGAAGCAAGCTCCCTGTTGGGAGCCTGACCCAGGACTCGATACCAGGACCCCAGGATCATGACCCAATCAGAGCAGAAGGGAGATGCTCAATTGACTGAGTCACCCGGGCACCCCTCCATCAATTTCTTACAAAAAGAAAAAGCCTCTCTGGAAAACTGTGTGGAGGTTCCTCAAAGAGTTAAAAATAGACCTGCCCTACAACCCAGCAATTGCACTGTTGGGGATTTACCCCAAAGAACAGATGCAGTGAAACGCTGGGACACCTGCACCCCGATGTTTATAGCAGCAATGTCCACAATAGCCAAACTGTGGAAGGAGCCTCGGTGTCCATCGAAAGATGAATGGATAAAGAAGATGTGGTTTATGTATACAATGGAATATTCCTCAGCCATTAGAAATGACAAATACCCACCATTTGCTTCAACGTGGATGGAACTGGAGGGTATTATGCTGAGTGAAGTGAGTCAATTGGAGAAGGACAAACATTATATGTTCTCATTCATTTGGGGAATATAAATAATAGTGAAAGGGAATAGAAGGGAAGGGAGAAGAAATGGGTAGGAAATATCAGAAAGGGAGACAGAACATGAAGACTCCTAACTCTGGGAAACGAACTGGGGATGGTAGAAGGGGAGGAGGGCGGGGGGTGGGGGTGACTGGATGACGGGCACTGAGGGGGGCACTTGATGGGATGAGCACTGGGTGTTATTCTGTATGGTGGCAAATTGAACACCAATAAAAAATAAATTTATTATTAAAAAAAAAAAGAAAAAGCCTGGCATGTTTTCATGTAGTAACTGCTCAATACATATCTATCATGGGGCTCAGTCAGTGAAGCATCTGACTCTTGATTTTTGGCTCAGGTCATGATCTCTGGTGATGGGATGGAGCTCAGCACGGAGTCTGCTTGTCCCTCTCCTTCCCCCTCTCCCTGACCCCATGCTCACACACTCTCTTTCTCTCTATAATAAATAAAATCCTTTAAAAAATAAATATGTATCATTCATGAATAAATGAGTAAAGAATTAAAATAACTACCATGTGTAATTAATATAAATGTTCTGGTGTTTTGAACATTTTACTATTTAGAACTATAAATCGAGAGTAACATAAGATGCCATTGACTGAGGTACCCTGGAACTAAAAATCTGATATGCACATTCAGGGATGTGGAAATAAACAATCAAGGGTATTGGACAAAGCTACCCTTATTTATTGGTTATTATTTCAAAGTACTGAATCAGAAGAGGTATGAGTTGAAATTTAAAAATTACTAGGGGTGCCTGGCTGACTCAGTTGGTATTACAGGTGACTCTTGATCTCTTGTGAGTTTGGCCCCATACTGGGTATAGAGGGGGATACCTGAGTGGCTCAGCAGTTGGGTGTATGCCTTTGGCTCAGGTTGTGATCCTAAGGGTTCTGGGTTCAAGTCCCTCATTGGGCTCCCTGCAGGGAGCCTGCTTCTCCCTCTGCTTGTGTCTCTGCTTCTCTTTCTGTGTCTCTCATGAATAAATAAAATTTTAAAAATCTTAAAAAATATGTAAATGATAAAAAAATCCACCTTAAAAATGTTAATGCAGTCGAGATGCCTGGGTGGCTCAGTTGGTTATGCATTTATTTTCAGCTTGGGTCATGCTCCCAGGGTCCTAGAATCAAGCCCTGTGTCAGGCTCCCTGCTCTGTGGGGAGCCTGCTTCTCCCCCTCTCTGCCACTCTCTCTCAAATAAATTAAGTAAATGTCTTTTTTTTTTTAAGTATAAGATTGATGAATCACTGACTACCTCTGAAACCGATAATACATTATATATTAATTAATTGAATTTAAATAAAATACACTTAAACAATTTAAAAAACGTTATTGCAGTCTTATTTTCTAAATCTAACTGTTGTCTTTTTACTTCCCATTAGGAATCTAAATTGTGATACAGCGTTTTGCCAGAGACATTTTTGTGTGGCTGCCAACTGTGTAGCATGGCCAGGATTACAGAGGGGATAGATCTACTCAGCAGATGGGTCATAAACTTGATACCAGATTTATTTTAAGCTGTTCACAAGAAATAAGGAATATTTCAGAGGTTCTACCTCAACCTTTGAAAATCATTTAAGGGAGAATAACTGTGAATAACAACCTCCTCTCTGTGGCTTTTGCACACCCATTGCCCCTTCTAAGTGTAACTGTTTCACTCCTAGTGCTGTTGAGAGGGCAACCCTATGTGGCCATGATATATACCTGGTGACCTTGGCCATCTGGCCGTGGCCACTTGGACCAGAGGTAGTACAGATCCACATGCTGTGACCTGTGATGTGGCTCCCTCTGAATGAGATGAGCTGGGGCTTCCAGACCCTTGCTGGGATTTGAATGGAACAGAAAATCAAGCAGTTAGCAGGCCCTGAAGCAAAAAGAATGTGTTTTTTGGGGTTTTGTTTTTAGGTGGGCTGCATGCCCATCAGGGGCTTGAACTCATGAACTCATGACCCTGAGATTAAGAGTTGTGTGCTCTACCGACTGAGCCAGTCAGACATCCCAATAAAAGAATGGAGGATAAGGAAGGAGTCATGGAGTCATATAGATTCACCCAGGCTCATACCCAGATTCTGAGGAAGCAAGGAAAGAAAAAAAAAAAAAAAAAAACAAGAGCAAGAACTTGTTAGAAATAACTGGCCCTTGAGCAGCCCGGGGGGGGGCTCAGTGGTTTAGCACCGCCTTCAGCCCAGGGCGTGACCCTGGGGTCCCGGGATCGAGTCCCACACCGGGCTCCCTGCATGGAGCCTGCTTCTCCCTCTGCCTGTGTCTCTGCCTCTCTCTCTCTCTCTCTGTGTGTCTCTCATGAATGAATAAATAGATAAAATCTTAAAAAAAAAAAATAACCAGCCCAAAATGGAGTCATTTGTGTTAAGCCTCACCCACCAAGATTTAATAGTTAATGCAGTTTCAGCCTCTTCTAGGAGTGGAATTTTATTTATTATGTTTCAAGTTAGTAGGACGCCTGGTGGCTCAGTGGTTGAGCGTCTGCCTTTGGCTCAGGGGTGATCCTGGGGTCCCAGGATAGAGTCCAACATCGGGCTCCCCGTGGGGAGCCTGCTTCTCCCTCTGCCTGTGTCTTTGCCTCTCTCTGTACCTCTCATGAATAAATAAAATATTTTTAAAAATAAAATAATAAAATAAAATAATAAAAACAATAAAATCTAGTTAGTTAACACATAGTGTAATATTATTTTCAGGAATAGAATTTAGTGATTCATCACTTACATATAACACCCACTGCTCATCACAAGTGTCCTCCTTAATACCCATCACCCATTTATCCCCTCTCTCCTCCCACCTCCCCTCCAGCCACCCTCAGGTTGTTCTCTACAGATAAAAGTCTTACTAGGAGTGGAATTTTAAACCATTCAGTCTCAAATTTCCTGATCAGCCCTGTGTGAGCTCATCAGCCTGATAAGACCCTGGCCCTGGAAACTTGCTTGAAAGAATGCAATCTTTTAACTTTCTTGTCCCATCCTTTCTGCCTATGAAAGCCTTCCATTTTGTACAACTCCTTTCTATTTGCTAGATGGGATACTGCCCCATTCATGGATCCTTGGAAAAAAGTTAATTAGATCTTTAAATTTACTCAGTTGGGGGCCGTCAGCTAAGTGTACAACTCTTGATTTTGGCTCAGATCATAATCTCAGGGTTGTGAGATTGAGCCCCACACAAGGTGTGGACACTGCTTAAAATGCTTTCTTCCTCTCCTTCTGCCCCCTCCCTTTAAAAATAAGTAAGGAGGGGATCCCTGGATGGCTCAGTGGTTTGGTGCCTTCTGCCCAGGGCATGGCCCTGGAGTCTCGGGATCAAGTCCCACGTCGGGCTTCCTGCATGGAGCCTGCTTCTCCCTCTGCCTGTGTCTCTGCCTCTCTCTCTCTCTCTCTGAATGAATAAATAAAATCTTTAAAAAAATAAAATAAAAATAAGGAAATAAACTAATTAACTCAGTTGATGAGAGATGTCCCATAGGCCTGTCCTTTCTGGCTTCCTCGGTCACCCTGGACTTCCTAGGAGGCAGGAATCCATGACAACAGGATGTGGGTGGGCAGGCGGGCAGGGGATTTTCTCAGGCTTCCTGGCCAAGAGGCCACCATGCCTCCAAATGTCCCCATTTGGGGAGTCTGGGCTGAGCTGAGGTACAAGGTTTTGGATGCGAACATGACAGCAACTAGAGTCTCTTCGCAATTGAAACCAAAACTGACCAAAGCAGAGCTGTTCAATTAATAGGGCATCGGATGCACCGGATGACCCTCCAAAGAGCTCCCTCCCGTGTCCTTCAACGACCTGAGTGCTCAGAGGAACCCAAGGAAACCCTGATCCAGCAGTTGAAATCCTTCGAGGTCTCAGATCACAGGGTCTGCCCTCAACCCGAACCTAGTGTTCCAACATCCGTCCTGCCTTCTTTCTCTCTCCTCAGGAAGAAGATTCAAGCATTTGAAAAACTGTGCTCCCAGGACAATCCCCAGAGCAGGAACCTGCTTCTCAAGGTAGTATGGGAGGTGTTGGGATAGAAAGAGAGGCGGCGTGGGAGCAACGGTGTCCTACGTGACTGAATTAGGGACTGGCCCGGAGCATTCCTTCGGCGAGTGAAGCCTTTGGCATGAACGTGGACGCAGCCTGGGGTGAAAATCCACCAGGGGTGGAAAAGCAGCTGCTGCTCAACCAGGATCCCTGAGCTGGACCCTCACGCTCCCTGTCGCCAGCCGGTCCCGATGGGGGCCTCTCCCGAACTGGAGAGCCCAGAGGACAGGCCTGCGCCCATCGAGGGATTTGAATGGGATGAGGGCCCCAACGGGGATGGTAGGAATAGGACCCTGGGTCCTCGGGAGACCGAGGGAGGGAGCTGGAATTCGCCCCTTTCCCAGTGAGGAACCAGGCTCAGGGAGGCCAGGCTGCAAGCTCCAGGTCACACAGGGAGTGAATGCTGGAGCTGAGGTTGTTCTGGAATCCCTCACGGGAGGCTGAAGGAGGACGTCGCGGCTACCCTCTGCTTCTGGTCGATGTCCAGGGTGTGAGGTCAAAGATGGGTGGTGGAAGGGGAGGTGGGCGGGGTGTGGGGGCGACTGGGTGACGGGCACTGGGAGGGGCACCTGATGGCATGAGCACTGGGTGTTATTCTATATGTTGGCAAAATGAACAGCATTAGAAATAAATATATACATAAAAAGAAAAGAAAAAAGAAAGTTTGGTGGGAGTAGTGGCCCGAGGTGATCACGGTCTTGAGGAACTTGTCCTTGGCCCTACAGGACCGGCCGGCTAAGCTTGGAGCCCTGGGGATCACCATGCAGACAGCATGGAAGAGGCGGCAGCAGCAGCAGGTGAGCGAGCCCCGGATCCGTGGCCTCGAGCCCAGAGGAGAGGGTTCTCCCCAGAGAGCTGGAAGGCCCCAAATCAAGGCAGGTGGGGCCTTCCGACTCCAGCTCTGCCTCCCGTAGCCACAGCTTCGACAACCCTTCTTTCGAGGTGACCCGGAGGAGGGTCTATACAGCTGGAAACAATGTGTCTGTGGTGGCAGGGCCCGGAGCACCTACACCCCGATGTCCTACAGCTCGCCCTTGACGCGCTTAGGAGGACTCTGGTGTTGTGGGAGGGTGAGGGGGGGAGCCCAGGGGAGGCCCCAAGGGTCCTGGTCTGCACCACGTGGGAGCTGGGGCGGGCGGGCCGGGGTGCTGACCTGTCCCAGGGAGGGACCCCGGGGACCCGAGAGCAGGGCCTCATTCCTTCCCCGCCCCGACACAGGGTGTCGTCCCCTTCCTGGGCACCTTCCTCACCGAGCTCTTCATGCTGGATACTGCCATGGAGGAGTACCTGGAGGTGCGTGGGCCCGGGGCTGGGACGGGGGGCCGGAGTCCTGATGTGGGGGAGCACAGGGCCCCTGAGCCGAGCCCCGAGCTCTCCGTCCTTGGCAAGTCTCCCCTCCTGAAAGGCTCCCCGCTGCCCTGGGAGCGCGGGTCCAGGGCCCAGGGCTGGGAGGAGTGAGGGAGGCTGCACCTAAGTCACGGGTCCCGAGATCGAGTCTGCGGCCCGAATGCCAAGCAGCCGAGGTCAGGCTGGGTGGGCCTCAGCCTGTGGGGGCCGAGTGACGTCAGGGTCCCCGGCCTGAGCAGGCCCTTAGCGAGCCTCGCATCTCCTGCCCACCTGAGGCTTTGTCCTCCCCTCCTGTGCTCCGGGACGCCAGATCCGCTCCCTCCCCGCCAGGTCTCCTTTCCCTGGACCCGGGGCCTGGCCTGGATCGCAGGCCTGTCACTGCGGGGTCCTGGCCCCTGTGTGCCTGGCCCTAGGGCGGCGTGAGTGGGGGTGGGTAGCGGCACCCAGTAGCACCCGAGGCCTCTCCCCGATGGACTGTGCTTGTCTGCTTTCCAGGGCAATGAGGTCAACCACCGGAAGAAGAACAAGGTGAGGCTCTCTCTGAGCTCCCGCACGGAGGGGGAGGCTGGGGCTGTCAGAGGGGTCCCCGGGAGCACCACGCCGGGCCTCCATCCCCTCATTGTCACATTGTCGGGGACGGTTTCCTGAGAAAGGGAAAGTCCCCGCAGTTGGCCAGGCCAGAGGCGCGGCCATCAGGGACACCTGGCCAGGGCTGGGCCGGGTGTGCTCCCCTCTGAGAACCAGCTGGGACGGGAGGAGTGTGCAGGATGGGGGGTCGCCACGTGTCAGAGACCAGCCCCGGGCCCCTGTCCCCGGGCGCAGCCCCCGAAGGCCTCGCCGCCCCCAGGCTCCTCATGCCCCCGTCCTCTCTCCGGGCCCAGGAGTACCGAGTCCTGACCGAGATCCTGCTGCTCCAGGTGGCCGCGGATCGGTACCGCATCGAGCCCGAGCAGCCGTTCCGGGCCTGGTTCCAGTCTGGGACGTGGCTCAGCGAGGAGGAGAGGTGAGGCCCCCAGGGCTGAGGGCGGGAGGGCGGCCTGCTCAGGGGCCCCTCAGGGATCCTTCTCCTTTGGCTCCCGGGGCGGCCTCCAGCCCTGCTGCTGGGGCTCCAGGCTCCAGCTCCTTGGAAATCCCAGGGGAGACTCCGGACCTGAAGCTCCTGCTCAACTCACACGTGTCCCTCTGTCCTCAGCTACACCCTGTCCTGCCAGCTGGAGCCCCGAGCCGGCCACCAGACAGGAGGAGCCGGCTGCAGTCACCCTCAGGCCTGAGCCGAGGTGCAGGGGCCTCAAGGGGACGGGGCCCGTCTGTGCGACACCACTTCCTCCCGCCTCTTCTATTGGGAGGACGATATGTCATGGTCTTAACTCATAAATGGAAGATTTCAATGTTGTGATATTAAAGCCGCTTTACTGTCCAGGAGTCGTTTGGGTCTTTTGCTTCCTGTTGGAATCTAAGAGAATCAAAAGGTCTCATAGTCATTTTCTATCTTTTCCATCCAGATATTGTTTTCTTTATTGACGAGGGACAGACAGAGGCGGGCTCCGTGTGGGGGGTCGGTCATGGGCCTGAAACCCAGGGCTCCAGGGTCAGGATCTGAGACAGAGGCAGAGGCCCCGACACTGAGCTACCAGGCGACCCTCTTGTGCTCATTTTAAAGGAGAAATCTTACAGAGTCCCCAGCTCCTGATGTGGGAAGAAGTAGAGGATCCAGCCTCCTCCCAGCTCCTGAAGCACATCCCCAGGCCCCCTTCCCCAAAGGACAGTGTCAGGAACTTGGGCAGACAGCAGAGACACCCCTCAGAGCTGCTGATATTCAGAGGGTGCAGGGACTTCCCCAGGAACAGCAACACCCCTGACCTGGGGGTCCTGAAGGGGACCGCCCGCCAGGACCCTCTCCTGCCCAGGACAGGGGCTCCCTTTGTACACTTTCAAGGAAGGAGGACTTTGTCTTGCCACTTCTTCTGATGTGGATTCTTTTGGCTTGGGTTTCGGGTTTGCCATTCCCATTATTCGGAGCGTGGAGTCGTCTAGGTCAACCTCTGCAATTGCATCAACACCAAAGTGGGCACACACGTAAAGAGACCCTGTGCTGCACATGGACGGCATGAGGCCAGGGGAAGATCATTAGTGGATGACCTCAGGGCAGGCACGGCTTCCATCCTCAGTCTCGCTCTCGGGTTCCAACTTCACCCCTGACCAAGCCTGGAATTCTCCTGGGTCCTTGACAGTGATCTCTGACGTCCTTTTCCCTCTTGGTGTGCATGAGGGGGAGAGATATTTGTGTACATGAAGGCCACACCTGGGCCAGCTTCCATGAACTCCTGTGCTGACTCCTGAGCTAAGATCTCCTGCCTCCCTGTACCTCCCTGGGCAGCTCTCTTGAAAGCAGCAATTCCCTGATGGCCCCAGTTTCTTGGTCGAGGGCCTAGTGGCCGCTCTTCCCTGCTGGGACCTGATGGGTCAGACATCGGCTCCCCCTTGCCAGAATAATGGTTCGGCCGCAGAAACCCACACAATCTCCCTGCGAGACAGGTCTTTGTTGTTCTGATGTCCGTGGTCCCAGACATTCAGCAGCTTGCACACTCAGGCTCAGTGTACACACTTACACTGTCTTGTCTGGAATCGCTAACTGAGCCTGACGCCTTAGGTCTTATACTTCGGTTATGTCATGGGGGCTCATGAGCCTTTGCTGTCTGGATCGTTGATAGATGATGAATGAGAGAGGAGCATTCAGGGGCTTCCGTGAGGGCAATGCCACCAAGCTGATGACCTGAAGGATCAAATGGCAATAAATATATTCCTATCAATTACCATACGAATGGGGCAGGGGGCAAGGGGGTGGAAGAAGAGGGTCCGCAGGTCACCTGCCCCCCCCCCCAACTTACCTAGATAACTTTAGCATCATCCTGAAAACCTATGAATTCGGCCTGAGATTTAAATAGAGAGTAGCTGGAAGGCCGCAGTGAGAAGAGTTGGCGCTTCTCTGAAGGTCGGAAGATGGGGAAAAAGTAAACAAATAAAAAAGGCAACAAGGGGAGGCCCCCCGAAGAACCAGGCTGAGGCTCCAGGGCGAGGCCCCCAGGGCAGGAGAGCCCCTCCCCCCCCAGAGGAGCATGAGTTCCAGTGAGTTTGGCAGGATCCCAGGAGGGTGGGGAGGCCCTCAGGCTCCCGGGGGCACTAACAGAGCACCTGCGCCCAGGGGGAGCCCCCACCCCGCGGCCAAGATGCCTAAAGGGCTGCAGGGGGCCCCAGGGCCCCGAGTGCGGATTCCAGCAGCGCAGGTCCCAGCGCCCAGGGTACTAGGGGCACAGCCCAGGACCCGGCTTCCACCCGGGACAGGCAAAGCCCAAAGGCCCAGGAGAGGAGGATGTTCCTGCCCAGGGGGATCCAAGTTGTGCAGGTCCACGGCCCTGCCCCCGGAGCATCCAGGCCCCTGGAGACTGGGAGCTGAGGTAGCTACTGCGGGAGCTGACTCCAGGGCTGGGGAGCTGGCTGCCGCCACAGTGGTTCCTCCTGGGGTCACCTTGTACCTGGGATGAGCAGGGACCTCACAGGATGAACAGCTCCCACTTTGCCGTGCACCTGGCAGGGGCCTGCGCAGCTCCCCCAGGTTCTCATTCCTTAGAAACAGCACAGCAGGACCTGCCACCAGAAGACCACATAGAAGGACAGCAGAAAAGCCAGTTATTGCCCAAACAGCACTGCAAAGGTCCAGGGGAAGTCGAGGGGGTTACAGTACATAGATTCAGAGGATACGCCCCCTGGCTTTTGGTTTTCTGTTTGCTTCCCCTCCGTTTTTTCTCTTCTCCTCCTCGTCCTCCTCCTCTTCCTCCCCCTCCTCCTCCTCCCTCTTCTTCTTCTTTCCTTTTTTTCTGCTCTTTTCTCCTTTTCCCAATACAACTTGTTTCTGGCCACTCTGCACTGAGCAAAATGACTGAAGGAAAAACTAACCTCAAAAGTGAGACTCGGGAACATTCCTCTTTCTCACTGAGTTACAGAATTTGGATTACAATTCAACGTCAGAAAGCCAATTCAGAAGCACAATTATAAAGCTACTGGTGTCTCTAGAAAAAAGCGTAAAGGATTCAAGAGACTTCATGACTGCAGATTTTAGAGGTCACCAGGCAGAAATTAGAAATCAGTTAAATGAGATGCAATCCAAACTAGAGGTCCTAAAGACGAGGGTTCATGAGGTAGAAGAACGAGTGAGAGACATAGAAGACAAGTTGAAGGCAAAGAGGGAAACTGAGGAAAAAAAGATAAAAACATTTAAAAGATCATGAGGATCGGTGAAGGGAAAAAAATGACAGCCTCAGAAGGAAAAATCTCCATTTCCTTGGGGTTCCCGAGGGCGCCGCAAGGGACAGAGGTCCAGACATGCATTTGAACAAATCATAGCTCAGAACTTTCCTCACTTGGGAAGGGAAACAGGCATTCAGATCCAGGAAATGGAGAGATTCCCCCCCAAAAGGAATAAAAACCAGTCAACACCTCGACATTGAATACTGAAACTTGCAAATTCCAAAGAGAAAGAGAAGATACTTAAAGCAGCAAGAGACAAGAGATCTCTGACTTTTATGGGTAGAAATATGAGATTAACAGCAGACCTCTCCAGAGAGACCTGACAGGCCAGAAAGGGCCGGCAGGATGCATTCAGGATCCTAAATGAGATGAACCTGCAGCCGAGATTACTCTATCCAGCACGGCTCTCATCCAGAATAGAAGGAGAGATCAAGAGCTTCCAAGATAGGCAGGAACTGAAAGAATATGTGACCACCAAGCCGGCTCTGCAAGAAATACAAAGGGGGACTCTGTAATAGAAAGAGGAGGTCCAAGGAAACAATCCACAAAAACAGGGACTGCATAGGTATCATGATGACACTAAATTCCTATCTTTCAATACTAACTCTGAACGTGAATGGACTTAATGAGCCCATCAAAAGGTGCAGGGTTTCAGACTGGATGAAAAAGCAAGACCTACCTATTTGCTGTCTACAAGAGACTCATTTCATTTTTATTTTTTTAAGATTGATTGATTGATTGATTGATTGATGATGGACATAGAGAGAGAGAGAGAGGCAGAGACACAGGAGGAGAGAGAAGCAGGCTCCAGGCCAGGAGCCGGACGTGGGACTCGATCCCGGGAATCCAGGATCGCGCCCTAGGCCAAAGGCAGGTGCCAAACTGCTGAGCCACCCAGGGATCCATGAGACTCATTTGAGGCAAACACCTACAGCCTGAAAATGAATGGGTGAAGAACCATGTACCATTCAAATGGTCCTCAAAAGTAAGCAGGGGTAGCCATCCTTATATCAGATAAACTAAAGTTTAACCCCAAGACTGTAGGAAGAGATGAAGAGGGACACTATATCATACTTAAAGGATCGACCCAACAAGAAGACCTAACAATCATCAATATTTATGCCCCGAATGTGGGTGCTGCCAAGTATATCAGCCAGTTAGTAACCAAAGTTAAGACATACTGAGATAACGATACACTTACTCTTGGTGACTTGAATGTAGCGCTTTCTACGATCCACAGATCTTGTAAGCACAACATCTCCAAAGAAACCAGAGCTTTAAATGATAGACCGGACGAGATGGATTTCACAGATATTTGCAGAAATTTACATCAGACTAACTGAATACACATTTTTCTCAACTGCGCATGGAACTTTCTCCAGAATAGACCACATACTGGGTCACAAATCAGGCCTGAACCGATACCAAAAGATTGGGATCGTCCCCTGCCTATTTTGGCACCATAATGCTTTGAAATTAGAACTAAATCACAAGAAGAAGTTTGGAAGGATTTCAAACACGGGGAGGTTAAGGACCATCCTGCTGAAAGATGGAAGGCTCAAGCAGGAAATTGGAGAAGAACTAAAAAGATTCACGGAAGCCAATGAGAATGAAGATACAACCGGTCACAATCTTTGGGATACAGCAAAAGCAGCCTGAGGGGCAAATACATCGCAATGCAAGCATCCATCCAAAAACTGGAAAGCACTCAAGTACAAAAGCTAACCTTGCATGGAAAGGAGCTGGAGACAAAAAAGCAAATAGAAACTACACCCAGCAGAAGAAGAGTGTTAATAAAGATTCGAGCAGAACTTAATGAAATAGAGACCAGAAGACCTGTGGAACAGATCAACAAAACAAGGAGTTGGTTCTTTGAAAAAATTAAGAACATAGATAAACCATGAGCCAGCCTTATTAAAAAGAAGAGAGAAAAGCCACGAATTAATAAAATCATGAATGACAAAGGAGAGATGACCACCAACACCAAGGAAACACAAACGATTTTAAAAAACATATCATGAGCAGCAATACACCAATAAATTAGACAATATAGAAGAAATAGACGCATTTCTGGGAAACCACAAACGACCAAAACTGGAACAGAAAGAAATAGAAAACCTGACAGGCCAATAACCAGGGAGGAAATTGAAGCCGTCATCAAAAACCTCCCAAGACACAAAAGTCCAAGGCCAGAGGGCTTCCCTGGGGAATTCTGTCAAACGTGAAAGGAGAAACCATACCTATTCTACTAAAGCTGTGCGGAATGATAGAAAGAGACGGGGTACTTCCAAACTCGTTCTCTGAGGCCAGCATCGCCGTTATTCCAAAACTAGACAACGAACCCAGCAGAAAGGAGAATTATAGACCCATATCCCTGATGAACATGGACGGAAACATTCTCAACAAGATACTAGCCAATAGGATCCAATGCGACATTAAGAGGATTGTTCACCATGACCAAGTGGGATTTATGCCCGGGATGCAAGGCTGGTTCAACACTCTAAAGCAATCAATGTGATTGGTCATATCAGCAAGAGAAAAAACAAGAACCATGGGATCCTCTCCATAGATGCAGAGAAAGCATTTGACAAAATACCGCCTCCATTCCTGATGAAAACTCTTCAGAGTGTAGGGACGGTGGGGACACTCCTTAACTCTTAAGAGCCATCTACCAAGAGCCCACAGCAAATATCATTCTCAATGGGGAAGCACTGGGAGCCTTTCCCCTAAGACCAGGAATGAGACAGGGATGTCCACTCTCACCACTGCTAGTCAACATAGTACTGGAAGTCCTAGCCTCAGACCCTGTCTGGCTCCTGGAGCGTTACCACCACATCGTGGTGCGCCCATCGAAATGAGGCCAGAGGAACCTGCTATTGTGATATTCCATTGCTGGAGCCCAGGCCTCTGCCAAGCGGTGCTCCATGGCTCATCCCACCCCTTCTGGTCAATCTTCCATCCGTATATCTGTGCTTCAGATACACTGGGTACCAGCCCACACGCCTTATAAATATCATGCATAGACCCCTGGTGATGTGCCTAGGAAGTAGATTCTAGGAGATTCCAGGCTGATCTCCACAGTGCAGGTTGGGAAACTGTGAACTATTTGAGAGACCCAGTGGGTTAGGTATGACATAGCACTGAGAAAACTCAGAAATAAAGGTCTGAATTCAGCTCCGTGTCCTCACGGGTAGACCTCATTGCATGTTCAGTGGGTTGTGTCTATGGCATTTCTTGGCACATGATGTAAAGCTAAGGGGATGGCATGGGGTAAGCATTCATCTGCCAAGAAGGGGCTCTGGATAGGGCTGACTGGAGGAAGGGGCCCAGGTCCCAGTATCTTGAAAAAGTGATGTCACTTCCTTGGTGACAGGCCTGCAACTGATTTGGAACTCTGGTGACCAGGCACCTGCATTCCACAACCGCTCACTTTACTGGAGACGGTTGAGAGAACAAGATGTCCTCTTGCTGTTGTCCTACTTTGAGTTGCTCTGGGCTCTGGAGAGTCCAGAGTGAGAGATGTTCACGTAGCTGTCGACGTCAGCTCGGCCCTCTTCTCCGACGTTTCTGCTTATGTGGCAGGAGACCTCAACAGGTACAACAAGGCAACCTGGGGAGGCCACTGGAGAGCAGGCACACTGTGATCTCAGCTGAGCGGGCTCCCACCTCTGCCACCTCCTTGTGTGTGTGTCTGTGTGTTTATGCGTGTGTGAGTGTGTCTGGGTGTGTGTGTGTATGTGTGTGTGCGAGTGTAGAGGGGACCGAGGAGAGGAACATGCCCTTCTGGGCACAAACCAGCTGCCAGCTGTTGGCAGCCTGACACACCTTTGATGTTCAGACCCCAGGCCATAGCAGGCAGATGAGAAGGGGAGTCCTGGGGACCAAGCTCAACTCCCAGTATGGGAGTCATGAGCCCAAGAGCCTCTTTCATCTGGCTTCCTCCTTGCCAGATGTCTCCACAGCTGCCCCTCTGGCCTGAACAGGAGAACGTGGTTTCTAATGCAGGTGTCCCCTGGGGGTGATGTCGCGGGAGGACCCTAAGGTCTCTTGGCCCTGTATTTACGGGGCACTCTATTTGCAGAGCTGCACCCAGGAGGTCTTGGAAGAGATGGTCTCTGGCTTCAACTATTCCAGCTCCCTAGACAATGATCTGGTGCTCCCGACAAACAGGGATCGGTGCTGCTCTGAGGTAAGAAACGGAAGAGGGCTCACCCCAGAAATATGGCCCCCACACGAATGAGGAGAGAAAGCTGGGGCCCTCCCCTAGTGTGTCCACATGAGTGTCCCACAGGCCCAACCGCAGAGAGATCTGAACCTCTACGCCTAGCCTCCAGCTACGTGGGATGTGGGAGGACACTCTTCACCTGTGTTGGAGTGGTGCAGGATATAGTTCATGTTTTGAGGAATTGGAGGGCTTTGTTTTGTTTTGTTTTCCCAAAGCCATGAGTATCTTTGCATTCTACTTCTGTTTTTTTTTTTTATAATAAAGTTGTTTTTATTGGTGTTCAGTTTGCCAACATACAGAATAACACCCAGTGCTCATCCCGTCGAGTGCCCCCCTCAGTGACCGTCACCCACTCACCCACACCCCCTGCCCTCCTCCCCTTCCA
Source organism: Canis lupus familiaris (assembly GCF_011100685.1). Lineage (NCBI taxonomy): Eukaryota > Metazoa > Chordata > Mammalia > Carnivora > Canidae > Canis > Canis lupus. The sequence goes on from NC_049227.1 coordinate 43,538,447, forward strand.
CCACCCCTAGCTCTTTTCCCAGAGTTAGGAGTCTTTATGTTCTGTCTCCCTTTCTGATATTTCCCACACATTTCTTCTCCCTTCCCTTATATTCCCTTTCACTATTATTTATATTCCCCAAATGGATGAGAACATACACTGTTTGTCCTTCTCCGACTGACTTACTTCACTCAGCATAATACCCTCCAGTTCCATCCACGTCGAAGCAAATGATGGGTATTTGTCATTTCTAATGGCTGAGGAATATTCCATTGTATACATAAACCACAGCTTCTTTATCCGTTCATCTTTCGATGGTCACTGAGGCTCCTTCCACAGTTTGGCTATTGTGGACATTGCTGCTGTGAACATTAGGATGCAGGTGTCCTGGCGTCTCACTGCATCTGTATCTTTGGGGTAAATCCCCAACACTGCAATTGCAGGGTCGTAGGGCAGGTCTGTTTTTAACTCTTTGAGGAACCTCCACACACTTTTCCAGAGTGGCGGCACCAGGTCACATTCCCACCAACAGTGTAAGAGGGTTCCCTTTTCTCCACATCCTCTCCAACATTTGTGGTTTCCTGCTTTGTGAATTTTCCCCATTCTCACTGGGGCGAGGTGGTATCTCATTGTGGCTTTGATTTGTATTTCCCTGATGGCAAGTTGATGCAGAGCATTTTCTCATGTGCGTGTTGGCCACGTCTGTGTCTTCCTCTGTGAGATTTCTCTTCATGTCTTTTGCCCATTTCATGATTGGATTGTTTGTTTCTTTGCTGTTGAGTTGAATAAGTTCTTTATAGATCTAGGAAACTAGCCCTTGATCTGATACGTCATTTGCAATTATCTTCTCCCATTCTGTAGGTTGTCTTGTAGTTTTGTTGACTGTATCCTTTGCTGTGCAAAAGCTTCTTATCTTGACGAAGTCCCAATAGTTCATTTTTGCTTTTGTTTCTTTCGTCAAAATCTTATAATGGTACATTGTCCTAAGGCATAAAAACCTCAGGGTCCAAACATGGTGTCGTTTCTCAAAAACAATGTTGGCACTGGTGTTGACAAGGTGACTCCAGTGACTAGACAGAAAATCCTTTTTTGGGATGCCTGGGTGGCTCAGCGGTTGCACATCTGCCTTTGGCTCAGGGCATGATTCCAGGGTCCTGGGAGTCCTGCATCAGGCTCCTTGTGAGAAGCCTGCTTCTCCCTCTGCCTGTGTCTCTGCCTCTCTCTCTGTGTCTTTCATGAATAAATATATAAAAATCTTTAAAAAAAAATCCTTTTTTTGGGTGGGGAAGAAAATCCTTTTTCAAGTCAGGTGGTTTCCAATAAAATAGGAAGGGGACCTAATCAAAATGTCTACAAAATAGACCCCATCAAAAATGACTTTGGAGGGGCCTGACTGGCCCAGTCAAAAGAGCATATGACTCTTTATCTCAGGGTCATGAGTTCAAACCCCACAATGGGTGTAGAGATTATTTAAAAAATAAACTTTAAAAATTGTTTTTTTATGAAATATCAAATCATCATCGTTTGGTATTGTTAAAAAAAAGACAAAATTCAACTAAGTACAGTTAAAAATCTTACTGGCTTTATTCAATGATCATGATTCAGGCAGCGTCCCATCTAGCAGATATAAAAGGAGCTCTGAGGAGCTACACAAACTGGAAGACTTTTATAGGCAGAAGGAAGTGGGTCAAGGAAGTTATTTTAGCAAAAAGCGGATTCTTTCGGCCAAGGCCAGGCCTCCTATGAGGGACCACAGGGGGTCCGTCAGGCAGATTACCTCATTGGTGTTGATCAGAAAATTCTAGATTGACAGATTAATATTATGTCCTGGGGAGCACCTGGGCCTTAGTCCGTTATGTGTCTGCCTTTGACTCAGGTCATGATCCCAGAGCCCTGGGATCCAGCCCCGAATTGGGATCCCTGCTCTGTGGGGAGTCTGTCTCTCCCTCTGCCTCAGCCCCAGCTTGTGCTGTCTCTCAAATCAATAACTAAAATCTTGAAAAAAATAAGATTATATTCTGGAAGAGTCTGAAACTGCAATTAGGTTATTGATTCTTTTTTTTTTTTTAATTTTTATTTATTTATGATAGTCACACAAAGAGAGAGAGAGGCAGAGACACAGGCAGAGGGAGAAGCAGGCTCCATGCACCGGGAGCCCAATGTGGGATTCGATCCCGGGTCTCCAGGATCGCACCCTGGGCCAAAGGCAGGCGCCAAACCGCTGCGCCACCCAGGGATTCCCTGCAATTAGGTTAGGTATTAAGTCTTGGTCCGTTGATGTGGGCTTAGCATAAGTGATTCCATTTTGGGTCGGCTGTCTCTTTTTTTAACAGCATATAACTTGGAAGTAGTTCAAAGAATCAAGTGACACTGCTATAACAAAACCCCTTCAGATCCATCTACTCATTTCTGTGAATAAGATTTTCCAGCAATTACATATATAAAAATGAAAAATAGGGACAATATTGATAACATATTCTGTCTCACTTTAGAAATCAGTAATATTCATAAATAGCTAAATGTACTAGTTGCTTAAAAATATATATCATCTTTGAACACCTAGCTGGCTCACTCAATGGAGCATGCAACTTTTGATCTAGGGGTTATAGGTGCAAACCTCATGTTGGGTGAAGACATTACTTAAAAAAAACTTTAAAAAATATGTGTATATATATGTATATAATCTCATTAAATGATGTATTTCCAATAAAATGTTACGTTTTGTGTTTAATATTTACCAATACTTACATCTCTGCTTTTTTGATCAGCTATATATAACTGTTAAATAAGTACTATAGAAGAAAATAAGCTTTAAAGCTCTTAGGAAGTTTAAAACATTTTTTAAAAATATACTTCTACTTACAGGGAAATAAAATAATTTGACCAAAAAAAGATGTGTGAACATAAAAATGTTGTTAGGATAAAATATTATGAGGGAAGTGGAATGAAAATACTAGATCAAGAAGAAAAATAATGAAATAAAATTTCTCACTTCCAAAGTAGCTTCATGTGTTTTTATTATTTATTTATTTATGTATTTATGTATTTATTTATATTTTATTTATTTATTCATGAGAGACAGAGAGGAGAGAGAGGCAGAGACACAGGCAGAGGGAGAAGCAGGCTCCATGCGGGGAGCCTGATGTGGGACTCCATCCAGGGTCTCCAGGATCACGCACTGGACTGAAGGCAGCGCTAAACCGCTGAGCCACCCGGGCTGCCCTTCATGTGTTTTTAAAATGCCTAACAGTATCAGTTATAGTATTAAATTTCACTGACTATCTTTAAAGGAGTGGTATATTATTGTCAAATATCAATATTAATAAATCAAAGCGAATTATATCCATCACAGCTCCATAAAATTTTGATGAAAAATTTTAGGAATGTCAGTTTAAAAATGTGTGAGAGATCAAGAGAATTATAAGAGAAGCCACGGGCTTGTAGAAAATATTTGTAAAAGATACATCTAATATTTTTTAACATATTGATGGATAATCTGGCTCTCATCCAAAATATACAAAGATTTTATTTACTTATTTAATTTTTTTTTGAGAGAGAGGGAGAGCATGAGTGGGGAGGAGTAGAAGGAAAGGGAGAGACAGGCTCCTTGAGTGCAGAACCTGATGTGGGGCTTGATCCCAGGACTTTGGGATCATGACCTAAGCTGAAGGCAGACACTTAACTGATTGAGCCACCCAGGTGCCCCTATACAAAGACTTTAAAAATAAACAAAAAGAGGGGCATCTTACTGGCTCATTCAGTAGAGCATGTGAACCTTGATCTCAGAATCCTGAGTTCAAGTTCTGATTTGGGTATAGGGCTTATTTAAAAAATTAAATTAAATTAAATTAAATTAAATTAAATTAAATTAAATTAAAAAGTCAAGGGGTACCTCCTGGCTGGCTCAGTTGGTAAAGCATCTGACTCTTGATCTCAGAGTTTTGAGTTCAAGCTCCATGTTGGGTGTAGACATTACTTAAATCAATAAAAGTTTAAAAAAATAGTAAACAACCTAGTTAACAGATGCCTCACCAAATGTCATCAGGGAAATGTGAATGAAAATGAGATACCACTACACATCTGTAGGGGGGCACAGGGTGCACATTTGAAGTTCTCTTTCACGCCCATTAGAATGGCCCAAATCCAGAACACTAATACCACCAAATGCTAGGAGGATATGGAGCAGAAATAACTCTCATTCATTGCTGATGATAATAAAAAATGGCACAGCCACTTTGGAAAACAGTTCAGCAGTTTGCTATAAAACTAAACATACTCTTACCACATGATCCAGCAATTGCCCTCCTTGGTATTTATCCAAAAGAATTAAAAGCTTATATCCACCTAAACACCTGCTCATAGTTGTGTATAGGAGCTTTACTTACAGTTGCCAAAACTTGAAAACAACCAGGTAGGTAAATGGATAATCTGTGGTACACTCAGACAATGAAATATTATTCAGCACTAAAAAGAAATGAGCTATTCAGCCTTGAAAAAACATGGATAACTTAAATGCATATTACTAAGTAAAAAAAGCAATCTGTAAAGGCTATATACTGTCTGATTCCAACTGTATGACCTCTGGAACAGTCATACTATGAAGACAGCAGTTTCCAAGAGATAGGTAGGGCACAGAGGATTTTTACAACAGTGAAAATACTCTGTATGATACTACTGGGGTGGATACATACCACATACATGTTAAAACCCATAGAATATATGACAGCAAGAGTGAACCTTAATGTAAACTATGAACTTTGGGCGACAATTATTTGTTAATATACTTTCATTGATTGTCATAAATGTTCTACTGTAATGTGGAATATTGCAAATAAGCAATATTATGTTTATGGCGACAAGGGTTTTATGGGAACATTATACTTTCTGCTCATTTTTGCTGTGAACCTAAAACCGATCTGAAAAATAAAATCTCTTTAAAAATAATTTGTCAGTTTTGGATTCCTCGATTCCAAGGTGACCAAGAAAAGAAAGAGCAATGGTTGCACCAAAAAGGGCCCTGACCATGTGCCATCTGTGAGTTACCACCACTTGTTATTGGAGGAACTTTATCACATTCTTTATGGCTCTGCTGGAAGAGGACCCTGTAGGTTTGTGCTTGGCTTACTCCAGATTTTGCCCCATGGATCTTTTCCCTTTGCTGAGTATGTTTTCCTTTCACTGTAATAAATCAGACTCATGACTACTACTATGTGCTGAGTCCTGTGAGTCTTCCTACTGAGTTATCCAACCTGAGAGCGATCTTGGGAACCCTCAACATATTACCTAAAACAACTTTCTCTTCCTGTCTCTCTTGAATGCTTTCCTGCCTTAGGAATCTGTTGACAGTTCCCAGCACAGGAGAGAATAAAATGCCAATGTTTCTCTAAGATGAAGGTAAACTTGGCTGGCTGGGTTGCTAAGAGCCTGTGACTCTTGATCCCTGGGGTGGTGAGTTCAAGCCCCATGTTGGGTGTAGGGTTTATTTCATAAATAAATAAATTTTTAAAAAAGAAAAGGAAGTATAGGTCATGAGGGCAGGGAAAACCTTATCTACTCACCAATCCCAGAATTGCCCCAGGTACCATTCAGATAATCAGAATCCTGTTTGTATGGGAGTCTCTCAGCCCCACCTGGCACATAATAACAGGTCTATGAGATTAGTGGTGACAGGATTGGTCTAGAATCTTATAGTGGAGAGCTCATCCCAAATCAACAAGAATGTTCAAGGAAAATAGAAGTTAATACAAGACAAAGTGAGTCTAAGAGCTGTTTACAGCCCTATCCTCAGGGGAAAGGCCTACATTTTTCGACAGTGGTTTTGGGGAAGGGAGGCTTCCTTCCCCCAGGTCAGAAAGGTGTGTGACTGGGGCAACAAAAGTTAAAGCCTGCTGGCTACGTCAGACAATGTCAGAGCCTAGAGCATTCTTGTTAAAACCTATGACTGCAGATTTTTGAGAAGTCAGAAGCATTTTTCTAATTATTTCTTCTTCACTTTTCCTTGTTCTAAAGAGGTTTTAAAGAAGAGAATAGAAGTAGGAAGTAGCAGAAGTGTAGAGAGGGAGGGTAGCCTGAAGACCCCAGCCTTTTTTGCATCCCTCTAAATAAAGTGTAGTTGAAGGACATTTTCTCACCAAGGGACAAAATATCCACACCCAGCTCCATCCAGAGCATGATGAAAGCCAGACCAACTGGGGCTCTCAGTCCAGCTCTGCTGCTTACGGAATTTATGATCTTGGGTAACTTCATTTACTTTATTAAGTTAAACTTTTAAGAGTTTTTAGAAGTAAGCTGTACACCCAACTTAGGGCTTGAACTCAGGACCCCAGAATCAAAAAAGTTGTATGCTCTATCTACTGAGCCAGCCAGGTGCCCCAGTCTTGGGTAACCTTAAATCTGTTTATTTTATTTTTAAGATTTTATTCATTTATTCATGAGAGACACAGAGAGAGGCAGAGACACAGGCAGAGGGAGAAGTAGGCTCCCTGTGGGAGCCCGATGTGGGACTCAATCCCAGGACCCCGAGATCATACCCTGAGCCAAAGGCAGACACTCAACCACTGAACCATCCAGGCATCCCAAATCTCAGTTTTTTTAACATGTAAAATGGAATCAATGGTACTCCACTTACAGGTTCTTCAAGATTAAACAAGTCTATATGTGCAGTGTCTAGCGTCACAGTAAACACTGAGCAGTTGCTTACTACAAATTACTTGTATTAATTATTGCTTTATTATTATGGAATTATTTACCATAACCTAGCTCCTTTTAATTCTTTTAGTGGCTTTTATGGCCTGAGACATAAAGGTGTACTTTTCTGAGGGAGAAATTCAGTCTTCATAGCTTTGAACACCTCCTTAAATTTGGTCATTTTCCACATATTTCCAAATAGAAGCCCCACCTGCATCTCCCAAAAAACTACACCCCAAGACTCTTACAGTTGCATATAAACTAGGCTCAACTTCTTAGACTCACCCATAGGAGAACTAGATTCAAAAGTGAGCAATGGAAGAAGGTGGCCCCAGATCTAGGGGTTAATCTTCTGACAAGCATGGTCATAGGGTGACAGAGGTTTTGACATCCAAAGTGGAGCCTCAGTTGTGGAATTTTGGGTGCAGGTATTTTTGCTAAAGAATCCCCTTGGTTGTTGGGGTTTGTTCTAGGCTGTGTATAAGAGTTGTTTTCCCTAGCTTCCTAAGAGTTTAGGTGAGATTTCAATATCCTATAATAAATTTTTTCCCACTAGGAGCCCTGATTCAACACATTTCTAACAACAAAAAACACATTTCTAATTTTTTTTTCATTTATTTATGATAGTCACACAGAGAGAGAGAGAGAGAGAGAGGCAGAGACATGGGCAGAGGGAGAAGCAGGCTCCATGCACCGGGAGCCTGACGTAGGATTCGATCCCGGGTCTCCAGGATCACGCCCTGGGCCAAAGGCAGGCGCTAAACCGCTGCGCCACCCAGGGATCCCAAAAACACATTTCTAAATAAACAAATATCAGATATCTTTCTCTTTAACAAATATTTCTCTTCATTCCATCTACGCCATCTTTTATCAGAGCACTATTGAATATTCAAAGTCATTTGGGTTTTAAAAATAAATTTATACTATTTAGACCTTTTAGTTCACTTTTCTCACCGTAATGACCTTCAAGTAGGTCAGATGGATCTTTTTAATCCTCATTCTACAGATAAGGAATCTTAAGTACCTCCAGTATATCTGTCCTGTGTCCTCTCCAACCATTCTAAGAAGTCCTGCTCTCCCAAGCCCACAGAGGCAGCCCTGTGTCCTCAATGAGCTTGACCACCTGCCTAGACCTTACATGTGATTGAACCAGGGTGGAGATTTGACCAAAGTTGACCACATTTCCTCTCCTGTTGGGTGCCAGGACCACCGTGTGCCTGAGGTCCTATTGGGAGAATGGGATCAGGGTAACTGTGATGTTGTACAAGCAGTTCCTCTAGGCCTGACCCTGGCAGGGCAGATCCAGGTTTGTGGGTTTACACAATGAGGCATATACAACGTGGGGGCTTTCGTTAAGAACAAATATATATATTTAAAATTATAGATATAATTTTGCACATCTGATAACGGGAAGACTCTTCCACAGACTCTAGAAATCATGCATTTCAAGTCTAATTTCTTCCTTTTTACTTCCCATGTAGCTGCAGAGCTGGCCCACAGGACACATTCATTGTTATGATTTTCCCTCTGGGCCTGCTCCATCCCATCAGGATGCCAGACAGTTCTGCGGCCATTCTCACACGAAGACAGCCAGCACTACTAGCAGAAAAAAATATCCAGCACTTGGGAGACTGATGATTGCATGATATTTTTAATATCATGCCAGAGTATAAACTGGCTCACAGACATCTGAGGTACTGTGAGTGAGAAGCCCCAGTGTGCAACCCTAAAAAGTTACAGGTTAACGTTAAGGAGGGCTAATTTGTTGTTTCCTGCTTGAAAACAAAGGATACTCTGAAGGTTAGGTTTTTATTGATCGTTAGGATATTAATCAGTTCCATACCTAGCTTAGCAATCTTCATTCTTTCCTGCTAACGCTATGTACTCGCTATTCAAATCCTTTCTTCCGCAGCTGTCATTCCATTGGTTCCCTCACTGTAAGTTAAATAAAACTTTGTCCCATGCTCACTACTTGTATGAGAATCATGCTCTTACCAATGTGAGAATTTTATTTTACACCGTATGTAAGTGCCCGAGGAGCAGCTGATTACGTGGATACCCAAATCAGCCTCTTAGGGAAGGTTCCTCCAGTTCTGCCTGAGCCAAGTGGAAATACGGCAAATGGCTGTTAGTGGGGGAAGAAGAAAGAAGTCTTTATCAAATACAAGTAAATGCAAAATATATATTTTTAAAGATTTTATTTATTTATTCATGAGAGATACACACAGAGGCAGAGACACAAGGCAGAGGGAGAAGCAGGCTCCATGCAGGGAACCCGACGTGGGACTCCAGGATCAGGCCCTGGGCTGAAGACAGGTGCCAAACCGCTGAGCCACCCAGGGATCCACCAAAACTTATTTTAAAAAATTATTGTGTAACACATGCTAAGCCCTCTGTCAGGACCTTGGCTGGTCTGATTGAGGGGAACTGGATAAACTGAATGAGATTTTCTCCCTCTAATTTACCTAACCTCAGCTATTACATATTATGTTACTTCTCCTTCATACTGGCTCCATGTTAATTATGTGGTTTAAAAATTGTCTTCATAGAGGATCCCTGGGTGGCTCAGTGGTTCAGCACCGCCTCCTGCCGGGGGCATGATCCTGGAGACCCGGGATGGAGTCCCACGTCAGGCTCCCTGCATGGAGCCTGCTTCTCCCTCTGCCTGTCTGCCTCTGTCTCTCATGAATAAATAAATAAAATCTTTAAAAAAAAATTGTCTTCATACTATAAGTAATCTTCAAATATTCGGTGCAATGCACTTTGGGGAAATCCTTTTGTTAAAAGGCATTCTTATTCATTTCTTTGTGACTTGAATTAATTTCCTTTCTTTGGAAATCAGTCTTCCCCATTTCACCCTACACAGCCCAGGGAGAAGCTACCAGTTCTCAGTAGGTGTCTCTGACCGACTCTAAGGCAGAATGAATTATCCTCTATGCTCCCACTGGTATTTTACTTCCTTCTTTCATAGTACCTATTTCATCCACTATAATTTATATCTTTTTCTCCAACCAGGGTCAATGGAAACACTAGGGAGAAACTTCTCAGTAACATCAAGAGATAAGAGAATGCTTCATAGAGAAGATAACATCCTACAAGTGCATGGGCCCTGTGTTCTTTCATCCTATAAACATTTTTTGAATATGCAGTTGAGGACATTATTCCCACCCTCAAGGCACTAGGTAGTGCTTTATGTAACATTGGTAATCAACACACATTTGTTGAAAAGCCATCTTCAACACAAGAGTAACATGAAAGAAAATGAATGGTAACACAGATCTTACTTTCTTGAATGGTGAATAGACTGCTGAATAATTTTAGCCTGCCACCCCCCCTTCTTAAAGCAATCTCTATACCCAATGACCCCAACATCAAGAGTTGCATGCTCTACAGACCGAGCCAGCCAGGTGCCCTAGATTGCCCTTATAATGCAGCTTGTCTTGGTTAGGTAGATTAGATGACTGTGCTGGCACAATTCTTTCCTGTAAAATATTTTCCTTACTCTGGAGTATGTAGATAGCTAAAGATTAATGGTTTCTGACAGTACTGCTTTGGCAGCATTTTAAACTCCTTTTAAACACATTAACTTTTTTTTTTTTTGATATGAGAAAATGTGTGACAAGTGGCATAATTTAATCAGGATCCATCTACCATCTGATGTTAGGAAGGACTGACAAACTGAAGACCTAAAGACAGATTTAACTCCTTTGTAATTTTTCTACAAATTATCATTTTTAGTGGCTTTTAAATGGCTTATGTACTCAATAGGAACAGGAGAATAAAACAGACTTTCAATAATTTAATGATCCAACCAACAATCATTTCTTGAAGGCCAACAATGTGCCCAACACTGTTAAGTAGGGTAACTATCAGAATGGGTCATCAGTAAACATTTATGAAAGTTTTTCTGATCCTTTAAAGAGTTAAACACTTCTAAAAAATATATTTATTTATTCATGAGGGACACACAGAGAGAGGCAGAGACATAGTCAAAGGGAGAAGTAAAAAAAAAGTAAAAAAAAAAGTAAAAAAAAAAAACAAAACAAAACAAAGGGAGAAGTAGGCTCCTTGCGGAGCCCAATGCGGGACTGGATCCCCAGACTCAGGATCATGCCCTGGATTGAGGGCAGACGCTCAACGGCTGAGCCACCCAGGTGTCCCAAGAGTTAAACACTTAGAAAGCTACCCTTATGAAATATCACATAATGAAACACACTAAGCAGTGTGGTTCTGACAAGTGTAAAATCTACTTGAAGAGCAAGATTAAGGATTGGAGTACGAGAGGTTTGTTATAAGTTTATTGGACACCTTCTGGATTTTAGGCACCACAGCTGGGACATAAGGTTAAAAGTCTCTGGCCCTTGCCCTCAAGGAATTCACAGCCTAGGGGATCTATCTACCCATCTATCTATATAAGCAATAGATAATAGCAATATAACTATGAATGTTGTGCTGCTGGAGTCCAGAGGAAGGAGCCCCAGCCTGGCTAATAAATTTCTCAGGATATTTGACATTTGAGCTGCATCTTGAAGAATGAGTTAGAGAAAATAGGTATTCCAAGAAGAAAATAATAAAAAGCATACAAAACACTTTGAGGGAGACAACTTTCCTCCTGGTTATTCTGGGCATACCAAATTTTAAATGGTCATGACAGTCCATATGTATTCAAGATTGAATGCTGCCACAAGAAAAGCAGAGCTGCCCAGGAGAGCCCAGTCGAGATGTGTGGATCCACAGACCCATGAGGAATCATAAATGACTTTTTCTACAGTTGTTCTAAATTGTAGAGTTTGGGGTGATTTGTTATATAAAAATAGTTGACCAATACAGAGGTATTATCATCCATTTATGTATGGGGTCAATGAAAGGGTATTAGGAAGAGAAGAATGGAGTTGTTGTGCCCAAGATTTTGAATCCGAGAAACCACCAAGGAGCCAACACTGATGCAAGCACACGAGGGCTTATTAGCAAGCTCGAGCTTGGGTCCAAGTATGCCCATCAGTGGGGCAGGGACTTGGACCCCTAGGTGGGTTACAGCTGGATTTTTATGGGCTGCTCTAGGGGTCTTGGTTCCTCGTTCCAGCCATGGACCTTCCGCCAAGGGCTTGCCCTTCACTTCCCTCTGACCACAGACCACACCCCTAACGGATAGCCCCAGAGCGGAGGCAGGGGGTTTCCAGAGGGGTGGGGGGAGTTTCTCAAGTTCTTAGTTCCTCATTCCGATAAGGGTGTGCTCTGCGGTTTTCCTTGGAGCTGAATTGGGCTACAGCCGCAGTTGTTGCTTATCTAGGAGCCGGGTGGGTGACATTTTCTGAATTTCTTGGGTCCCACATTCCTCCCCTTTTCAGAGGAACCCAATGCAGGACCCAGTCATGGGTCCTGAAAGTTCAGTGGTTGGTATTGTTGCCTTAGCACCAAGAGTTGAACGGGGTTAACCCCATCCCTGACAAAAGCCACTAGTTTATTAATGAAGCAGGGTCAAAGGTCAGGAGGAGGATGATAAGTGGGCCGGCTAGGGAGGACAACAAGGTAGTTAGCCAGGGGGAATGATCAAACCAGGATTCGAACCACTCCTGTTGCTGATCTTGCTCTCACTCTCCTTTTTGCCTGGACAATCCTTCCCTGACCTTTGCCATGGATTCTCTGCCCATCCCTGAGTGGTCAGTGCAGAAACAGCACTCCGTCCAGGGCAGCAGACTCCCCCTTGCTGCAGAAAAATTAGGTCTAAGCCCCTCCTGTTTTGGAGCACCACTTCAGATAAAGATGTTAGGGATTCTTGGAGGTGGGAAGTGGAGGTCTCTCTGCTCTATTTCTACATCAATGGCAGCCCCAAGGTTACTGTAGTGGAAAGCCTGGGTGGCCAGTGAGGCAATACCTCTTCCTGCGCCAGCCAAACCAATTCCTAGTAGGGTGGCGGTGGTGACAGCAGAGATGGGCTCTCGTTTATTTCGCCCGTGGGGGGTCCATCCATTGAAGTGCCTGCTCCTCTGAACAACAGATGATTCTAGGAAGTAGTTGAACCAGCACGCAGAAGCCCCCAGTTCTGTTCATAACCTGTCCCTGAGTGCAGGGAGTTAATCCCTCGAGCAGGCCCCAGCTGTCTTGGGGCGGTAATGACACCGGTCCTGTGTATAGGCCGCCTGCCATCGCACAGGACCCGGTAGTGGCCTGGAGGCCTAGGCAGGGCCCCTGGCCTGACACAGATTGTAAGGTGAGGCCTTTGCTACCGGGATTTTGGCTCCACCTGCAAGCATTAGGGTAGAAGGGGGGTCGGGTGTCATAGCACAGCCAGCAGGATCGGGGTAGATTTCTCCCGTGGCTGCGTTATGAACTATCCACGTCAGATTTTGGTGAGTGGGGGTTAGTTTCAGCCGCGAGGGGCTACAGCGCAGGTGATGTTAGCGGGTAAGTGGGAGCGACGCAGCCCTAGCTTTAGGGGATGGTCCTCGGCGGGCCGCCTCGGGGGTCAGCTGGCCGGCGCGGGTGCAGCGACCCCGGGACTTACTTCCTAACAGCATCTAAAAGCCCGACTAGATCTTCGGGTTTTCCGAGCACTTTGCATTTTGGGTTCTTCTATTACATGAATCACTGCTGGAGAACGGCCAGGACCTCGGTCGCTCTCGGGGCCCGTCGGGGGCGGGGCCGCCCGCGCTCCGGGACCCGCCAGGGAGGGGCGCCCCGTCTGCAGCCCCCGGCGCCTCCGGCAGGGCGGCGGGAGGATCAGGTCCTGGGGGAGGAATCCTGCACGACCGGATAAAGGGGCGCTTGGGTCGTAGAGTCGGTCGCCTTCTCGGCCTTTCGCTGGGCTAGAATCTTGGGAGGTCCTGCTTGGGGGTAAAAATGGTTTTAGCCAAGGAGGGGGATTCTCGACCCTGTCCCGCCAGACCAGGATGTAGGGCACCTGGTCGAGGTGGCGTCCGGTTTGTCCCTGAAGATCACGGCCTGAACCTGTAGGATAATAGGTCTGAAATTTCCCTCTCCGAATGTCCGTGCTCGGATTGAGCCCTTTCCCTAAAGTCCGAGAAGCGGAAGAGTGTGGGGGGGTTGTGTCCGCCCCACCATGTCCCCCCCCTCCCCGTCCACGCCGAGGCACAGACAGCCGTGGCGATGAACAAGGACACAGTAACGCAGACAGACGTCCCAGTGCGGCCGCGGAGACAAAACAGAAAGTGAACGAATGGGCCGGCAGCCGGCCCTCCCCCCAGGTGAGGACCCCGCCCCCCAGGCCCCCGGCGCCGCCGCCAGCGCGCCCGCCCAAGCCAGTGTCCCCCTCTACGGGTTGGCCTTCCTGCAGGTAGGAGGAGGGCAGGGAGCTCAGAACAGGCGCGCAACAGGTAGAGGAAAGTTGAGTGCACTCACCAGGCGTGGGACCCTCCGGGTGGGGTCCTGGGGTCTCTCGGATCCCGGACGAGCCCCTAAATGTCGTGCCCAAGATTGCGAATCCGAGAAACCACCAAGGAGCCGACACCGATGCAAGCGCACGAGGGTCTATTAGCCAGCTCGAGCTTGAGCCCAAGTGTGCCCGACCAGGCGGGGCAGGGACCTGGACCCAGGGGGCTTCCGGCTGGGTTTTTATGCGCAGGTCTAGGGGATTTCCAGAAGGGTGGGGGAGTTTCTCAAGCTCTTAGTTCCTCATTCCAATAAGGGCGTGCCCAGCGGTTTTCCTTGGAGCTGACTTGGGCTACAGGCTGCAGTTGTTGCTTATCTAGGAGCCAGGGGTGGGGGACATTTTCTGAATTTCTTGGGTCCCACAGAGTCCGTTTTTTTTTTCTGACAGCCCAAGAGAGAACACACAGGAGAGAACTCAAAAGCTGTATCAAGCAGGGTTTTCCAGAGAATCAAATGTGTGTCTGTTATATATTTTTATATTTATATATATATTTATATTTATTTATTTAAAGGACTTAGCTTATGTTATTGAGGAGGAAGGTAGGTCCAAAAGCTGCAGGGTGGGCCGGCGGGGTGGAGACACAGGGTGAAGTTGTATTTGGAGCCCAAGGCAGTTAGTTGGCCGACTTCCCTCTTGCTAGGAGGCGATTAGTCTTTATTCTCTTAAAACCTTCAACAGATTGGATTAGGCCCACCCTCATTGTAAAGGGTTATCAGCTTTACTGCAAGACTACAATTTAGATGTTAATTTCAGACAAAAAACACCTTCATAGAAACGTCCAGAAGAATTGCTGGGCACTGTGGCCCAGCCAAGCTGGCATATAAATTTTACCCTGGTACCAGTTGAAAAAACTGTGGACAATGGGAATGCCTCTAGGAAGCTTTGAATGAGTTCATCACAAAGTCCTGTAGCTGCAGGGCACATAGGGCTGAGGGCACTGCACAGATTCTCAGAAATGTCCTGGAGATTAATGGTTTGCTAGAAAAGCTGATGGCTCACGTTTTAGTTTCCTAGGATATGTTTTATTAAGTTTTAATTTAAGGGGTGCCTGGCGGGCTCAGTCCGTGCAGCCTGCGGCTCTGGGTCTCAGGGTTGTAAATTTGAGTCCCATGTTGGGTGTAGAGATTACTTAAAAATCTTTTAAAGTTATTTTCAGCTGGTTGAAAAGTGATTGAGAGGTAAGCTGCACATTAGTTTATCTTTCTAATAATCTCTACTTGATGTCCTTTATGCATCTCAACGTTGGTATATCTTAGAATGAATGCTTGATTTTTAATCCTTTCCAATCTTCTTTCTCCATAGTCTTTTCCACCTAGTAATTCCATCCTCACAATTGATCGCAGCAGAAACCCAGTAAATATTTTGGCGGGGATATGTGTGTGTGTGCCACAATTGTTTTATGACAAATATTCCACATCTTGACCCTCCCCATTCAGAAGTTCTTTGAGATAATGCTGTCAACCTTGGCCAGATAGGGTGGAGTCATCTGACTCGCCTCTCCTGAGAACGCTCTGTAGATACGATAGATTTTGAACTGCCTGTTGACCTGCCTGTCACTGTGTCAACCTCGGCCGTGTTCATCTGGTTGGACACGATGATATAGTTGTTGGCAAAGTGTTTCTGCCTCACATCTCTCTCAAGGCCTCTAAATATTTCATCCTATTTTGAGCATCAGGCTCAATCTGGCATCCAGGATAACTGTTGGTCACTTATTGCACGGCAGACACGTGAAAGAGGACCTCTGCTGCCTCCATTTTGACCTGTCTATACTTTCTGATTAAGTTCTTTGTTTCCAGCTTACCTGTTAACTCATGCAAAAGACCCTGTGTGCAAAGCATCCTTGATGGGAACTGAAACTACTCCTCAAGAATAAAGACTGCCCCGGGTCCCTAAGGTCCCGAGTGATTGACCCCAGGTCAGTAATTGGCCTGACCTTTTTAGCCTACCTACATGTACCCCCAACCTTTGTCCTTCATTTTCCTTATATAAACCCGGAAGTAGTTTCAGCACTTTGGAGACAGTCTTTGAGAAGTTAGTCCACTGTCTTCTTAGTGTTGGCCTCACTAAAATAAATTCTTTCCTTCTTTTACCACCACTCTCTCTGCCTCTGGATTTTATCAGCAGCCAGTGGCTGAACCTGATCTGTTTGAGACCCTTGGAGCCAGCTGCCCTTGCACCCCCGTGCTCCTGTTACACACCCACAACTGCTGGACTGGAAGTCATAAGTACCTCTATCTTTTTCACTCAAACCAGTACTTGGTCTATAATAGGTATACTGTACATTTATTCAACGGGTAAATTTTTTTTTTTTTTTTTAAGATTTTGAGAGAGCACAAGCAGGGGGTAGGGGCAGAGGGAGAGGGAAAATCAGGCTCCCTGCTGCAAGGGAGCTGATGTGGGACTCCATCCTAGGACCCAGGGATCATGACCTGAGCCAAAGACAGATACTTAACCGACTAAGCCACCCAGGCACCCCTTGAATGGGTAATCTTATTTCTCACTTTTCAGCTGAAAAGTTGACACTCAGAGGAGTAAGTAAATTTTGAAAGGTTAGAGAGTAATAGCCAAATCAATATTAACATTTTTTAACTATAAATAAAATCAGTATAATTGTGTAGAAAATTATGAGAACATAATCTATGTGTGTCTCTCTCTTTTTCTCTGTCACATACATAAAAGCACACACACAAACTTGTTTAGAATTATGGAAATCATTGTTACAGATGTGCACGGATCCATCCAGAGACCTCCTCTCAGTTGGCCAAAGTCCAATATTTTATTTTACCATAAAAAGAATTTTACAACAAAAGGCACCAAATATGATAATTCTTTATCTAAGAAAAGTTTACTGAGGGCCTGCGATGTACCAGGCGGGTAGTGCTCTGGACACTGGAGCTAACAAATTTGAGTTCCTTGTAGCTAATATTCTAAGAGGAGGAAACAGGCAATAAGCAAATGAACAAATATATAGGTTATCAGATGGCAGTAGGTGCTACGGCAAAAAATAACACCGGGGAGGGGCGCCTGAGTGGCTCAGGGTCTGCCCTTGGTTCAGGTCATGATCTCGGAGTCCTGGGATGGAGGCCCATGTTGGGCTCCCTGATCAGCAGGGAGTCGTCCTCTCCCTCTCCCTCTGTCCCAACCACCACACCCCCTGCTCACTCTCTCTTCTAATAAATAAAATCTTTAAGAAAAATAATACAGGGTAAAGAGAAAAGAAAGTATGGTGGGTGGGGACAGGTTTATTTGGCCTATTCAATTTAAACTCATTCCGAAGGTGTAGAGCATGGTCTCAGTGGGACTTAACAATCTAGTGTAGGAAGGTAAGATTAGGCATGAAAATAAGACAACAAAGGGTAAACAAGGGTACTGGCCACTGGAAGGAGCAGATGCAACTGACAGCTTGAAGAGGTCAAGATTTGGCGATTGTCCAAATGTGGGAAGGGTGGAAGTGGATAGAGCCAAGGATGATTTTCACACTGAAAGAGCAGGAGACCAGGAAAATGATAAAATAGGCACATTCGGAGAGGGAGTCAGACATGAGAATTCAACATCATAAGTGATCCAGCTAGCAGCTTAAGGCAAAAACTCTAAATCCAGGAATCCTGTACAGATCATTTATTAACTTAAAAAGTTTAAATATTTTTAATATGTAGTAAAATATTCATAACATTTAAATTTTTTTCCAGCTGTATAAGGATATTGATTTGACAAGTCTGTATGTTATGCTAAAACTTACCATTTTAAGTATATAGTTCAGGGGCATTAAGTACATTCACGTTGTGTGCAACCATCACCATCATCCATCATCCCAAACTGAACTCTGTACTCATTAACCATTAACACCCAATTCCTCCCTCCAGCCCAGCCCCTGGCAACAACCCTTCTGACTCCATGAATTTTGGTATCTCATATAAATGGTATCATACTGAAGGAGAGGAAAACTAATTTTCCTTCTACCTTTTTGAATTTTTGGCTGAGACTCCTGTATTAAAAGACATATTAACATATGAAAAATAAACAATCTATTAACATGTATACCTCATGTATACAGGAGAGATACTTGGGAAGAACAAGTAAATCCCAGAGGAAGCCCAAGCCACCATTTTATTTTTATTTTTTAATTTTTTTTCTTAAAGATTTATTTATTTATTAATGAGAGAGAGAGAAGCAGGCTCCACAGTGGGAGCCCGACGTGGGACTCAATCCCGGAACTCCAGGATCACACCCTGGGCCAAAGGCAGGCGCTAAACGGCTGAGCCACCCAGGGATCCCCCAAGCCACCATTTTAAATACCATCTTCAGAATAGACAAAGAAAGATGTTGGAGTGGGGGTATTGGGGAGGCCAATTATGGGAGGCTATCAGGAAAAGCACTATAAATAAGGACAAGGTTTGTTTTGCACATTTAAATCAGTCTCTTCTCCATTTATAAGATTTCTTGTGATTTAGTATAATTTTTCCCTGCCTGGCATAAAGAGGGAGACACCATTACAGATGGCGATTTCCTTTATAAAAGTAAATTTCCCTTACAAAAATAATTTCAATTGTGTTTTCAGAGGTTCTCCTGTGTTTTCTGTTTCCGGAAATAATCAGTTCAAAACAACCCTTATGCCCAAGAGGAATACTTTGGGGTGACATATTCTACTACTCAAATTATAACCTTTGAAACTTCTTCAAGAAGTTTCATATCCAGAAGCTCAGTTGGTAGTTTTTCCCAGATCTCATTGAATAGTCTCTTAACCCTGAGACTAGGTCAATTAGGTTAAAGAGCTGTACCTCATTTCAGGAGGTGGTGTTTCAGGTGAGCTCCCAAAGTCAGGCCTACATGAGGTGCAAGCAATCAGGATTTAATAAGAGGCATTTCTAGGGGTGCCTGGGTGGCTCAGACGGTTGAGCATTCGACTCTTGTTTTTTGGCTCAAGTGGTGATCTCAGGGTCCTGGGATGGAGCCCAGCATCAGGGTCCACACTCAATGTATTCTGTTTGAGGTTATCTTTCCCTCTCCCTCTGACCCTCATGCTTGTGCACTCTTTCTCTCAAAAAAAAAAAAAAAAAAATCTTAAATTTCTATGGCATTTCTATGGCAAAAGAAAAACAAAACTTAATGAACAGACTATAAGCTGAGTTTCTGGGTCCAGAGGGCAGTTAGTGGAGAAGATTTCTAGATATTGGGCTTGAAGCATCTTTAGAGTGAGGAGAGGCAGTGGTAATCAGATTCTCCTGGGTTGCAGTTTGAATGTCGCTGGTGACATCATCAGGTGTTCCAGTGACCTTTCTGGTTTGGCTCACATAGCAAGGCATGAAGGTTATCCATACATGAGCTATGAGCTATTGTGGTGACTTCAGTGGAGTTTTCATCAACTCATCCAGCTTCAGCTCTCAGGGCTTTAGGAAAAGGATGGTTTCTGTTCTTATTGATCCCAAGTCAGAAGGATGGGAGAAAATTGAAAATCTCCATATCTATTGGAGAAAACTAGAAGAATTCAAGATCGAGCCCAGTTTGCAGGTAGATAACAAAACCTCAAAGACAATGAACAGGACTAAAACTATGATATTCCTGAAAAGTGTGGCACTGAAAATTATTTTTCCTCCTCCCTCTGCCCCTTACGGTATTTGTCCTTTTGTGACTGGCTTATCACTTAGCATAACGTCTTCATGGTTCAACTATACTGTAGCATGTTAGCATTTCCTTTTAAAGGCTGAACGATATTTCATTGCATGTATATACCACCTTTGTTCAACTGTCGGTGGACATTTGGATTGTTCCTACCTTTTCCTGCTCTGAATGATACTGCTATGAACACGGGTGTACAAATATCTGTTTAAGCCTCTGCTTTCGGTTCATTTGCATATATACTGTTAATAGATAAACTGAAGCATATTGAAATTTTTAGGAATTGGAGCAAAAATCAATTTGGATCGGGTAGGTCCTAACCACTGTCAGGAGCTAGAGGGAAGACTTGTATAGGGAAGATGCCAAAGCAAAGCAAGGAAATTATTTGATTGCTTACTGCTTAAACAGGTACCTTATTTGGGAAGGACTGTCTGCCGCTGGACATTCTCAGGTTTCCATGTTTTAACCTTGAGGCATCTACAGGCTTAGTTTGGGTTTGCTGATGTGTAGGCTGCCCAAGCATTAGAGCCACCTCAATACAATGGCCTCCTTGTTGAATTAATCTAAAAATACCCAGAAGTGGAATTCACTTATTAATTTTTAAGATTCTGTTTAAATGCTATACCTGTAATAAGGAATATATTCCTCTAATGAAGACAATCGACTAAAGCTACTGTTTCTGGACGCCTGGATGGCTCAGTGGCTGAGCCTCTGCCTTTGGCCTAGACCCTGCTTAGGGTCTAGGGATCCAGACCCACATCAGGCTCCTGGGAAGGAGCCTGCTTCTCCCTCTCCCTCTGCGTATGTCTCTGCCTCTCTCTCTGTCTCTCATGAATAAATATCTTAAAAAACAAAAAACGAAAAAAAATAGTTTCCCCAGGCCAATAGGAACGTCTCAAAACAGTGACCCTTGCGTTGTATGTTTACTATGAGACTAGACCCCTCAAAATACCCAATTGAGTAAGCTATTTGTGATATTCCAAAGCTGTTATTACTGTCCTTTGCATATTATGGCATTGTTTGAAAGTGCAGTTCTAATATATAATTTACGGAATATTAGGTTATCGATTCATTAATAAGCACCAGCTTTTGAGTCTCTTAAAATGACTAAAAATTTTTTTTCCCCTAAAGAATGCAGCTTTGCCTCTCGGCCTCCTGAAACTAACTCTTCCACCGCCCACAATAAAGACATAAGTGGTTATAAAGTGTCCAGTTGGACGTCTGGCAGGGGAAGGACACGAGATGCAGCAATGTTTCTGAGAGATGGTCCAGTGGCTGCCCTCCCTGCACAGGTGCCCTCCCTGCACGCGGAAATGACCGGTTGGAGGTTTGGGGCTGAAGGAACGTTCTTCTGAGCTCAGAGGTCATCGGACCCGCCTTACCGAGCGCCGAGGCCCCTCCGGGCCCCGCGGGTCGTTCTGAGGCTCCGGGAGGCGGCAGGTTAGGAGGCGAGGTGCCGCCCCTGGACGCGGGGCAAGGCCGGGCCGCGCTCTGCTCGTCGCTGGGGGCGGGGAGCCCCCCGGGGAGCCCCCCCACCTCTGCGCTCGCCGGCCAGATGCCCCCCCACGCCCTCGCCGCCTGGGCAATGGCCTGGGGCACGCGCCGGCGGCCGTTAGGAGCCGCGAAACCGACGCCCCCAAGCCCCGCGCCTGGGAACCCGGGCTGCCCGAGACCGGGGCGGGGGGCGGGGGGGGCCCGGCGGGGGGGGCGCGGGTGTGGACGGCCCGGGTGTGGGCGGCGTGGCTGGGGGAGGGGGCGGCGCGGGTGTGGCCGCGGGCGGGTAACGCGGGGCGGCTCAGGTGTGGCCGCGGGTGTGGGCGGTAACGCGGGCGGGGCGGCCGGGCCTTGGGTTGAACCGCGGGGGAGGGGTCGGCGCGGGTGTGGCCGGCGCAGGTGTGGCCGCGGGCGGGTAACGCGGGCGGCTCAGGTGTGGCCGCGGGCGTGGCCGGCGCGGGTGTGGGCGGTAACGCCGGGGGCGAGCGGCGGCTCCGGAGTTGGTGACGGACGTGCGGGCCACGTTTTAGGCTGAGAACCAGGGCTTTAAGTCCCGCCTGAGCGGGTGTCGGACGCGCCTTCCCCGCCCCTGGAGTGCACCCGCGGTGGCGGGAGGCAGCCTGCGAGCGTCGGGCGGCCCAGCGGGGGAGCGGGCGCCTCGGGGTCGCAGGGTCGCTGTTCGGAGCCGCGCGTTTGGAGCCACTTGAGAAGTCAGTTACTGAAGTTGGGGGCTCTGAACTCATGGTCCAGCTTGTATCAAATTTAACGGAAAGGGGACCGATGGGGGTTACTGTATGTAGCTGGGTTTGTCCTAGTGAGAAGTGACTGTTGGTTTCTGAGCCTGTTTTGTCTGAAGCCCCGCTTAGGTTGAGTAAATTCTGTTAATTAAATGGTAACAGGTAAAGAGAAGGGAGGGAGCTTGCTCTTTTTTACTCATTTAGGCAGCTGTGGGGTCCAGACTCGCCTAAAAAGTGGTACTTTGTATTTACAGCGAGTGCTTGCCGAATCAGCTCGGATACATCGGCTTTTTTGTTGCAGCAAAACTTGGAAGCAATGGGAGAAAACAAAGAGGTAATGATTCTTTTCTTAACCTGCTTGTAGGAGTATCAAAAGGGATTCGTGAGATGGATTGAGGTAAACAGTACACTCATAGTATTTAACTGGTGTTAATGTGCTTTTGGATCAGCGAGTTTTTAACTGAAGATGGTGATTGAGGCGTGTGGCCTGAGAGGCCCGAGAGTCTGCGTTTCCAAGAAGTGTCTGGATAAACAGCCCCATGAACACTTGGAGTACGGAGGTCGTATTTCTGTGCTAATTGCTACTGTGGTTACTGAACACCTGGGAAAATGCCTTGTTAATAAAAATTAAGTCTTCAGTAGGGAAGAGATGGTGTTCAGTTCCATTTTCAACAGCCGGGGATTCATAGCCAATGAGCAAACAGAAGGGCTGTGTGGATGGAAGAGACCACAAGGGAGTGGGCTCTTGCTAAACTGATTTAACAGGATTCTTGGTAAGGCAGTAAGACAGCTCCATCAGATTTTCAAGGGGTGGTTACAAATTTGATCTGGTTGACATTAAGGGTTCTTGGTGCCTGGGTGGCTCAGTCAAATGTTTGTCTCTGGCTCAGGTCATGATCCCAGAGTCCATGGACAGACCCCTTCATTAAGCTCACTGCTCAGCAGGGAGTCTTTCTCAGCCCTGCACCCTACTTGTGCTGTCTCATTCTCAAATTTCAAGCTGGCCTGAGCAGGCCCAAGAAGATGGTGTCCAGGTCAAGGCCTAATCAGAGGGCTTGGGAGTAGTTTGGTCAAGGAGTCTCATTCTCCCACCTACTTGAACTCCAAGCTCTGGTAGTTGCCTAGAGACTGTTTTAAATGCATTAGCTCTAGGAAGTATAAACCCAAAATCTCACTTTTAAGACTGGAGGAGCTTATGTGAACTGGAGGAAATACCACTGAGTTTTTTTTTTTTTTTTTTTCCCCCCAGACACAGGTGGCTGTAAGGACAATGTATTGAGAGTGGTGAAGCTCATTTTTCCTTACTTAACTCCTGAATTTGTGGCTGATTTTAGAACACCTCTTTTCTGTTTCAGTGCAGCAGTATGGTTGATAATTGTGAAGAAGTGCCTACCAAGGAAGTGATTGAGTTCAGACCGCCACTATATAAACAGAGATACTTCTTTGTTAAAAATTTAGTGCAACAACATAAACCCAAGAAGGTATTTCTTTCCGACTGTCTTAACTGAGTCATAAAAAACCCGAAAATTTAGTTAGTAAGCAGATTATTTAAAGACTTGTTGCAAGAAAGGAAAAAGCTTTTTTTTTTTCAATAATGGAGTAAACATTTTTGGCAGGGGATACAAGGGTGGTGTGATTGGATAGTATTATGTATTAAGCTGAGGTTATCCTTTTCTAGGAGGGATCCTTAAAGTTTCCTGTAAGAGCTGTAATTTGCTCTTGGACCAGATTTTTTAATGCTATGAACCCTTCTCCCACTGTCCCATAAATGTGCCTGCTTCAGAAACCCTTTACTGAGTGCAATATTGTGGTAGATTGCAAGGCTTACCTAAAATATTAAAGGTAAAGGTTCTTTGGTGAAACAGGTTTGAGGAAAAATTGGATTGAATAGATCGAATATACCTTATTGCTAAGGGAGAGTTAGTCCCTTTTTTTTTCACATGGGAATTAGTGCTGTAATACTTTGGTTTCCTGATAGAATTGAATCAGATTTAACACGTTGCTTTTTAAGATAATATTATATGGAATCTTGTCTTGTATTAAATCCCTGGATTCCCCCTTAAAAGCCATTTAGTTACGCTAGAAGCTGATTTGGGTTATCTATCTTTGGGATTGGGTGCCATTAAAGTATTCTCCTAAAGTGGAAATCCATAATTTAGTAGGTGATTTTGCTGTGGTGAATGCAGACTTCTTGCATAATTAAGATCCATTTAATTATCTAATCCCCTTAATGTACATTTATATTAACACTGAATAAATCCCTAAAACGCTGTTCAAGATCAGATCTGTCTGATGTTTGGTATGCACACTTAGCATTTTATAGGATACCTTCCATGTGGGTTCTGGGTGCCAAAAACACAATTTACTCCCTGCCCACCCCTCGCCTGTTAGGTTTCAGGTTAATTTTGTTCTACCTAAAGATCTTGACATAATGGTTTATATGGTAATTCTCAACCACTTGAAAATTTTGGTCATTTGACTTCTATTTCAATGTTCTGTTTCATCTGTAGGTTGCAGACTTGGGCTTTGGAGATGCCACACTTATATGGATGCTAAAATACCATCATTGCATTGAACATCTTGTTGGAGTAGATACTTACGCTGGCAGTACCTCTCAATGGGAAATGTAATATCAAGTTTCTGTGCATAATTTGAAATTAGTGGCAGTGTGAGGAAGTGTCCATACAGCTTGGTTTAGAAGATTGGCACCATGATAGCCTCAAGTGCACCCGAATGACTTTATTATAATATGGAGAATAAGTTTTTCTGACCAGTGGAGAAAGCATAGCCTCAGTTAATTACAATAGCCAAACCACTGCAGATTTTCAAATGGCAAAATCTTTAATGCTGGACACCAAGAGAACTTAAACTTAAGACATTGTCCCAGGCCTTTTAATTTAAGCAGGACCAGCTCTTTAGTCTGACCAGTAATCTATGAGGAAGTTACCCTGTGACCTGGAGCTTAATACATCAAGTCATGGAAAACTGATTTAGATAATTATTAGAATTCTACAGCTGGTGAGATTCTTAATAGATTAGTATTGAAAGATCCCTTCTATGTTTTTTGCAGAAGTAATTTGAGCCCATCAGTGGGGGATTATCTAGTTCCTCGGGACCTAGATTTGACTATAACCTTGTATCGTGGCTCTGCTGTACAGAAGGACTCTCGTTTGGTTGGATTTGACTTGATGACATGTATTGAATTGTAAGTATTAAACTGATTCTTCCTGTATAAATTAGAAGCTGTATATAATTAGTATCAGTAAATTTAGTGTTCTCTAAATTTTATAATTTAAATTTGTAAAGCAGATTGCTTTGACAGGATTGGCTTTATTTTCAGATTTACAGATAAGCTGTAAAAATAGCAGGAGCACCCGTTTTTTAAAAAATATTTTATTTAGGGCAGACTGGGTGGCTAAGTGGTTTAACTCTTGCCTTCGGCCCAGGGCATGATCCTGGAGTCTCGGGATCGAGTCCCACGTCAGGCTCCCTGCAGGGAGCCTGCTTCTCCCTCTGTGTCTCTGCCTCTGTCTTTCAGGAATAAATAAATTTTTTTAAAAGATTTTATTTATTCTTGAGAGACAGAAAAAGATTTTATTTATTCTTGAGACAGAGAGAAAAAGATTTTATTTATTCTTGAGAGACAGAAAAAGATTTTATTCTTGAGAGACAGAGGCAGAGACACAGGCAGAGGGAGAAGCAGGCTCCCCGCAGGGAGCCTGACGTGGGACTCGATCCCGGGACTCCAGGATCATGCCCTGGGCTGAAGGCAAGGGCTAAACCGCTGAGCCACCCAGGGATCTCCCCAACCATTTTTCTTTTGTCTAATGTATGAATTTAAAGAAATTTCACTCAAGTGCATTATAGCTGCAACTACACATTTTGTGTATTTGCATTCATACTGCAAGGAAGCCAAATTGAAGACCCAGGATGCTGAGTCATGTACCTATGCATCTTCCAGTTACTGGTCTGGAGTTAATCTCCTGCCCCTATCACCATCCAGCTGAGCTGTAGTGGTTATGGGGAGTTGGACAGCATATTTGCCCTAAAAATGTTTGTTTATATTGTGTAGAGTTTTTCTGTCAACTAGTGTCTCTTGCTGCATCAGGATAGGAATGGCTTCCCAGG
Organism: Canis lupus familiaris; assembly: GCF_011100685.1. NCBI lineage: Eukaryota > Metazoa > Chordata > Mammalia > Carnivora > Canidae > Canis > Canis lupus. Next base: position 43,564,478 of record NC_049227.1, read on the forward strand.
TCTAGTGGCTGTACTTAGTTGATCTGGTTCTTGAGTGTGGGTGAGAATCTACTGGTATCTGATCCTGAAGCCCACAACTAAGGCATGTATTCTGGTCTCCTAGACCTGCAGGTTTCCTGGGAGCTTATACTTTTGCTCATTTCTTTAGTTACTTTCATTGAAGCCCAGAGAGCCCTGAAAAGGAGTAACGTGGATGAAGTGCAAAGTGCGAATATGAAGAGTTGGGTTTAAGTCATTTAAGTACTGTTCTATATTTAGAGAAGGGGTAAATCAATGTAGCGATGGAAATTTTTTTAGGGACCCCTTGGTGGTCAGTGGTTAAGCATCTGCCTTCAGCTCAGAGCATGATCCTGATCTAGGATCCTTGCACGGAGCTGCTTCTTCCTCTGTCTCTGTCTCATGAATACAGTCTTTAACTAGGAAAATAATTGCATTCTTTCCTGTTGACCATTTCAGGATAGAACATTTAGATTCTGAAGATCTGGCCAAGTTTCCTGAAGTTGTATTTGGCTATTATTCCCCACGTATCATCATCATCAGCACACCAAACTCTGAATTCAATCCCCTGTTTCCAGCATCAACCTTTAGACACTTAGATCACAAATTTGAGTGGAACAGAATACAGTTTCAGACCTGGTGAGTTCGAGTCTTATCAATGTGTGTGTGTGTGTGTGTGTGTGTGTGTGTGTGTGTGTGGTATCCCACAGGAGTTTAAAATGCTATGATGTCTTTTTACATATAAATTCCCAATATTCAGCTTGGCGCATATAAAGGAGCCTCCGTATTTGGGCATATGAGACAGGCAAGCATGGAAAAGTGTATGGGGGGGGGCACCAGGTGTCTTGATACGAAGGCCTAAGTAGTAGTGTGAAGATGAGGAAACAAAGCAGAGGGCATAGGGCACTGTAGGTGAGCCTTGCCAGGGGGGTTCCTTGCCAGGGCCTTGCCAGATGGTCATGTTTCTGGCATTGCGCAACAATTGGGATTGTAACCAGTGTGGTCTCCTTTTTTACCCATAAACTGTGCTCTAACTTTTCCTTTCTCCATATTTTTGCAATTACTTGGACACTGACACTCAGGACCCTGAATCCCTCAGAAGGAAGTAAACCCTGTGTGTTACTGTGTTGCATTTAGTAAATCTTAGCTCATTATGTTAACACATTTCAAAATTGATTTCAGGGCTTCGGATGTGGCAAATCTCTACGATTACTCAGTAGAGTTTACTGGTGTGGGGTCTCCACCAGCAGGAGCTGAGCATGTTGGGTACTGTACCCAGATAGGGGTCTTCCAGAAAAACGAAGCAAAGGCAACTGAATCATGCATTTCCACACCAGAGGAACATGTTTATGAAACCGTGAGTATTTTGTGAGGTAGTGACCAGGGAAAGAAGCAGATGGGTTAGGATGCTGAACTCTGTAGAGATAAGTGTAAATGATCTTAGGAGAAGCTTTCATGCCCACAACTGGGCATGGGTTGATTAGAGACCACCTCCTTAGAGACCACCAAGCTGATGTGCCAGCGACCCTCCCCCTGTCAGCAGCAGCAGGAAAGAGGAAAGCCAGCAGTACTTCATAGTGGGGCTCAGGAAAGGAATTACCCCTGAACCTCCAAGCTTCTCAGACCCTTGTTTTCAGGTTCTGGTGTGAAGAATAAGCACGTTGCCCTTTTAACAATTTTTTAAAATATTTTTATTTATTTGTGATAGTCACAGAGAGAGAGAGCGAGAGAGGCAGAGACATAGGCAGAGGGAGAAGCAGGCTCCATGCACCAGGAGCCCGATGTGGGATTCGATCCCAGATCTCCAGGATCACGCCCTGGGCCAAAGGCAGGCGCCAAACCGCTGCGCCACCCAAGGATCCCTCTTTTTATTTTTTTTTTTTAATTTTTATTTATTTATGATAGACCTTTTAACAATTTTTATACCCTTTTCCTTCTAATATCAAGTTGGAACATTGGGTTGGTGTGAATTGGTAGAAACCTGGCTTTGGGATACTTTTTGATCATCAGGATTAAATCTTTGCAGAAACTGTGCCAGTAGTGATTCCCATTATGTTGCACTCCCGGCTGATAGGGTTTGATATACAAGTGTACAGTTAATTCGCGATGCAGGAAAGTGATGAAATTTTTTTCCTTCAGGTTTTTACAACAGCATATCCCAGTTTACAGGAGAAGAAAAACCTCCTGTTAGTCCTGAGTGCAGAGGTGTTAAGAGCCTCCAACTCTATGAGACTGCGGTTTATCGTGGATCCGAAGAAGAAAAAGGTGAACGGTAGATTGGTGCCAGAAGACAGTTGCGTCCCACGGTACGGATTAATCGTCACCGACGCTCAAAGGGCCCAAATTGAGAGCTCCCCCAAGCCTTACTGTGTGGGAAAGAAATTCTACGTGCCCCTGGAAAGACTCATTACTTTTCCAAAGGTGAACCGCTTGGTTGATAGTGTTGAGCGGCTGCGCAGCCTCCTTTCCGAGGCGCTGAAGCTGAACAGGGATCAGAGTGCCCTCCAGGTGGACTTGCATGATCACTACTCGCGGACCATGCTTTCCTACTGAAGCCGCGGACCTTAATGATAGGCCTAGTTCGAAAATTGTACGTTTAGGCAACTTAGTTTTGAATTTCCCTATCCTTGTGTGTTTTCATATGCTTTTTGGGGGTGGTGTAGGGTTCACGTTCACACGTTTCTGTTGTACCTGTGTTAAATGACTTAAATTTGTAAACTATGAAATAAAACTTTTCCATTGGAAATAAGAGTAACTTTTATTTCTAGGATTCTCAGTGCCTGGGTTGCTTAGTCAGCATCTGCCTTGGGCTCAGGTCATGATCCTGGCTCCTGGGAGCGAGTCCCGAGTCCGGCATCAGGACTCCCTACTCACCAGGGAGCCTCCTTTCTCTCGCTCTGTCACCTGCCCCTGCTTTCTCAGTCTTAAAAATTCTAGGATTCTCTGCCTCTTGGGATAAATTCTAACCCATAAACTTTGCCTAAAACAGAATACAGGAGATGTTTGAAAAGCAGCCTCCTCAACTTAAGCACCCTTTGGCAGCGTACTGCTTGGAATTGGTGGTATTAGCAGTTGAATTATAGCTTCACATTTTGGGGGAACTGGTCTCAATGAGACCCTAGGAGTGGCTAGGTAATTATGCTTGGTGGCTCTGCCACCAGAGGGACCTATTCATCTACCTCCCTGATGGACCTCAGGGCTGAAGATGGATGGTTGAGTTTTAGCTACCACTTGCTCTTTCTCTTTGGAATGACGTGGAATCTGCAAGCGGACAAGTACAAGGGCATGTGCTGGCTCTCTGATAAGGTTATTCTAGACCACTGTTTGTTCCTTGTTGAGCTTTACCACTCTGAAGCCAGGAGTTGGTTTTTATTTTGGGCTTGTGTGTGCCCAGTTGGTGTCACCTGAGAAGGAACAAGGAGAGGAAGGAAGGACATTGGCAAGTTGTCAGTCTGCCACAACTGGCGTACCCTCACAAACTGGGGCCAGACTGCCTGGGAAATGCCTCTTGGGGTCATAGTTTTTAAAGTGGATGGAAAATGGATTTGGATAGGGGGGTGGGGAAAGAAGGGACTCAGAGAATATGATCACATAAGCCCTGTTAAGGAGCTGTTCATAATTTCATAAGCCTGCTCCATCAGCCCCCTGCCTTTCTAGACTGATACTTCTCTCTTGAATGCATAGGACATGTAGATGTACTCCGGCTATGCTCCCCGTCAGCGCAAAAGGTGCTTGTCCTATTTCTAGGCCTCTGCATGACTTCTACCCATGGCTTCTCACCTGTTAGAGCCAAGGTTTCAAGCCCAGGCCAGCACTTTGTCCTGTTGTCCTCCAGGCTAATGGATTTACTTCAAGCTTCATCCCCTCCTGAAAACTTTAAAACTCAGGGCAGCTCTGGGTGATAGAGATACTGTTCCCACTCCCATGACTCCCATGTCTTTGCAACATCAGGACCCACATCATTTCACTCTAATACAGTTCTTTGTACATGGAAAGGTTATTAATGCTCTAAGCCAGGTATCTGATCTTGTAGATGCAGAGTGAATCTTTGTAGCCTTGCAAACTACTGAGCTCTCAGGAAATTGCGCTGGAAAAGGCCACAGATAATGCGGATGTGGTGTGCCACTAAAGGCAGCTGTTGGTTTTGTCTATAGTTTGCTGTTTTAAAAAGCTATACCTTTTAGCAGTGCAGAAATGGAGATCTTCATAAAGGGACAAATGCAATTAGAAGCTTCATTTTCTATTGGTGTAAACCCAAGTTGGGTTTGTTAGAGGCAAATTTCTGGCCCACTGAGTGTAGGCTGGGAGCGATAACTGCCATGGGGAGTTCTAAGCAGTGAGAGTGCCTGGCCCACAGTAATGTTGCTGACGAGTAGCTGTGTTCATCTTAGGAGTGTCGTTAGGTAAAGGCTCATTCTTGTATCCAGCCAGCCAGTTCTCACAAGGTATGTTGAGGTCTAGAAAGTGAACAGTCCTTTAAGGTTCTAAGACCAAGGGACCCCGGGGTGGCTCAGTGGTTGGGCCTCTGCCTTTGGCTTAGGATGTGATCTCCAGATCCGGATCGAGTCCCGCATCGTGAGGAGCCTGCTTCTTCCCGTCTCTGCCTCTCTGTCTCTCAAAATTTTTTTAAAAGGTTGAGACCAAACCAAACACTTTAAGAAAAGTGGCAATATTAGGGGTTAGTTACCTGGCTGGCTCGGTTGTGTCTGCTCAGGTCGTGATAGGGTCCTGGGATCAAGCTGCGTTGGGGGCTCCCAGCTGGAAGCTTGCTTCTCTGAGTGCCCCCTCCCTGCCCCGGGCAACCCCCCCCCCCCACCGTCACCTTGTGAGCGCCCTTTGTCTCAATCTTAAGTGGCAACCCTATACGTTGTAGAGTGTCTTGTGCTTTATATATAGAATAAGTTGTGTAAAGTTCTCACCAGATTTCAGGTGCCTCAATGTAGAGACCTGTTGAAATAAGTCTAGTCCTCCCCAGCCACTGTCTGTGTTACACTTGCTACTTGTTCTCCCTTTACTACCCCTCCCAGGGCTTCCCCCGCCTCATGTAAACACGCCCCTCCAAGGAGGGCAGTGTTAGACGGCCACCTCCCCCTCCTCCCTACTCTATTTTCCAGCAGCTTCCTGTGAAAGGGGACATGAGGAAACTAAAAGTTCGAATCATGCCTAGCTATTCATGGGTTTCTCCCCCTGTGGGTTGCATGTTAGGCCCCTTCTGGGGAAATGTCTGAAAATCTTGAAGAAGCTTCCCTTTGCTTTCCTGTGGGGGAACTCCTACTGCTTGTACGTTGTCCTTTACATGTCGGGAAAGCAGAATTCCTGTTCTAAGACCAGGGCTAAATACTGGTTTGAGAAGCCTTTGGTTCCAGAGGCTGCTGAGCAACAGGAAGCAGGATATCTGAGGTTTAAGCTCTGACTGAAACTTGATATTAAGGTGTCTGAAATCGTGACGAAGGTGGTTGGTACCTTTACCTGTAGTCTCCGTCCAGAACCCCAGAGAATGAACAACCCTGCTGATTAACGAACAACCCTGCCGATTAACAACTGTAAACACTGTAAACTGGATTTTTCTATGAACTAAACAAATTTAAATTGCAAAAGTAACTGTAAAAATGGAGACAATTCATAACCACCTAGAACTTAAACATCTGCCTTTGGGTCAGGTCATGATCCTGGGGCCCTGGGATTGGAGCCCCGTGTCGGGCTCCCTGTTCAACGGGGAGCCTGCTTCTCCCCTGGCCCCCCTACCACTCATGCTCTCTCATTCTTCTCTTTTCTCAAATCTTTTATTTATTTAATTTGTTTAAAGATTTTATTTATTCATGAGAGACACAGAGAGAGGCAGGCTCCAGGCAGGGAGCCTGACAAGGGACCCGATCCCAGGACCCCAGGATCACGCCCTGGGCTGAAGGCAGACGCTTAACCGCTGAGCCACCCAGGGGTCCCTCCTTTCTCAAATTTTAATGATCACTTTTTTCTTAACAAAGCATAATGCAAGTTTATGCTAAAACATCCAGACTGTTAAGGACAAAAAAAAGTCCCCGAATAGTTTGTACTCCTGCCCTCACTCCTTAGAGTCAATAAAAGTTCTTATATTCACAATAACTGGAACTACACGGAGATTCCAGTTTCGCAAGAACCAGTGCCTTTGTCAGGGGGCAGATTGTTCCTTTGTGTAGGAAAATCCTTGGACTGGAACCCAAGGCTTGTAAGGCAGGAAGAGCAGCCCTCAGCATTGGTGTTTGCTCCAAGGACTTGCGCTGCCCTGAACGACCATGGCCTGCGGTTGTGCAGGAGAAGAAGGCTTACCCGGCTTCTCAAGACGGGGGAGTATGGCCACAGTCCCTGCGGGAGCAGACGTGCAATGTGTGTCACCAGGCACTAGCACTGCCCGGCCCTTGATCTAAAGATTGCTCCAGTTGCTTCCATGGGCTAAGGCCGAGGGCCCCGGCACTGCGGCTCCTTGAGGCTCCCGCGGCGGGCTCTCCCTGAGGTGCCTTTCTCAGTCCCGGCCCCAGGCCCCCAGGCCCCCCCAGCCCCCCCAGGCCCCCCCCGCAGCACCTTGCACCGCCCCGAGGGGCCGCGACCGCCCAGGCCAGGCCGCCCATCGCGGAATGCGCTCGCGGCCGCCAGCCGCTCCGCCAGGACGCACACTTTCGGGGCCATCCCGACATAGGGGACACTTAGGGGTTTCCTGACATCTACCAAAGCAAGCTCGTAGGAGCTGGAAGCCAGACACTTGTACAGTGAACGTTTCATCTCCGATGCAACCGGGCTTTGAAGGCCGCGTGCCGTCCGCCAGGCTTCTTACACAAATCCTCTTCGGGGTTTGGGAGGGAGACTAGAGGGAGGAACCCCTTCCTCTGAAGTCACCCACCAGTGCTCTGCCCGTTTCCTTGGGCTCTGCGAGTGCCACCCCCCCGCGGGGCTGCAGTCCGGCCTTCCCCGTTCCTCCCCGTGTGGGCTCCGCGGGAATGAGTCACACTGAGCTCTGGGCGTTCCCCGCGCTGCTCCCCGCGCTGCTCCCCGCTCCGTGCTCCCCGCACCCCGCACCGCTCCCCGCACTGCTCCCCTCTCCGTGCTCCCCGCACCCCGCGCTGCTCGCCGCACCGCTCCCCGCACCGCTCCCCGCTCCCCACCGCAGGCTCGACCCCCGGATCCCCTGCTTTGGTTGGAGAGGCCGAGGCTCCAGGGCCCCGTTTAGCCTCCTCCCTCTGGAAGCCAGGGCTGATCACCCGGTCCTAAGGAGGAATCCTTCTGGAATGGAGCCAACCATCTTTTACTAATCCCATATCAAAGGAAGGCAATTTACCCTTAAGTAGGGAAAGAGTCTTTTTTCCAAGTATTTCAAATTGTGTAAAATGAGTGCTGGAAAGGGGCACCTGGCAGGCTCAGTGGTTAGAGCATGCAACTCCTGATCTGGGGGTTGTAAGTTCAAGCCCCGTGTTGGGAAGAGAGTTTGCTTTAAAAAAAAAACTGATATTGAAGAAATGTATTTTTCCTTAGTTCCACAGGATATTAGGAAAGAAGGGCACACACAGGGTCACTTGGGAGAGTTGAACTGAATCACTGAAGCTAACTACCACAAGGTGGCACACTTTTCCCACTTAAAGGTAATTGCACTCTTGGTTTGAGAACTCCCCAATATAAATAAGCAGCAAAATAACTTGAAGATTCTTACAGTTTTACTTGAAAATAACTGCTAACTGGTTTAAAAGTCTAGTGGTGAAGTCAGTTGAAGAGAAATGGTGAAGGAGAAATCTCTAGGGGTTAAGGGCCTCGGAATGGGGTCTGAAGCCATTCACGCAGGAAGGTCTCAGGCTCCTTGTCCCATGGGGCCTTAGGGAGTAGAGTAGGCGTCATCGACTCAGGGGATGTCCACGTGTAAGCATTTTCTGTTTCATACACTTTTGTTACGTTTAGTGTAACGTGGGATGGGTTAACTCTCCCAAGTTTCCTATCAGGCAGATGGGAGAAAAGGTTGGTCCATCCCCGGTCTGTGGGGTGCACCTGTGGGAATGAAGGAGCCAAGGGTGGTGAGGCAGGAGGAGGGAGGGAGAGAGGGGTAAACTCTACGGAGCCTGGGCCTGGGGACACCACGCCGGAGACGTGGGTAAGGAGCTGAGGGCAGATCAGAGGGCCCTGCAGCTTCTGCTGTGATCGGGCAGCAAGTTATCCCCAAGTTATCCCTGTGTCACCTCTCCCAGCACTCTCCCAGCACCGCACGGCTCCTGGCTCCTCCTGGCTCCTCCGTGCCAGTGACCTTTCATCACCCGCACTCTCCAGGACGCCACGGCGATCTGCGAGAAAGACAAAGACGTGGGGCCAAACCCATACTGAAGCACTGTTCTTCCACTTCCTATTGTTATTTTATTTATTTATTTATTAATTAACTAATTTATTTACTTACTTATATATTTAAAGATATTTTATTTATTCATGAGAGACACAGCAAGAAAGGCAGAGACCCAGGCAGAGGGAGAAGCAGGCTCCCTGCAGGGAGCCCAATGTGGGACTTCATCCCAGGACCCCAGGGTCACAACCTGAGCCAAAAATGCAGGCCCTCAGCCGCTGAACCACCCATGCACCCCACTATTGTAATTTTAATGTCAGCAGAGGGAATGTGCTGGCATGGTTTTTCCTCTGAGGACTAGTCTGTACAGTGGTGACACTGAGTATCACTTAAATTTGCTTTTAAGATTTTATTTATTTATTAATGAGAGAGAGAGAGAGAGGCAGAGACACAGGCAGAGAGAAGCAGGCTCCATGCAGGGAGCCCAATGCGGGACTGGATCCTGGGTCCTGGGCTGAAGGTGGGCGCCAAACCACTGAGCTACCCAGGGATCTCCCTGAGTATCATTTAAGTGGGGACCTTACCCTCGAATAGTGGCATATTTATTGACCATCTTCGTGTCTAACACTAGAATTGAGGTATGCATGTAGGTGCTGCTTGCACAAAGGCACAGTTTGGCTCGATATAAGCGCTTACTGTGCTATTTCCTGATAGCTCATGGCTTCTTGCTCACAACCAGGAGAGTTAGTGATAGTATTATCTTCATCTGGATTAGAAACAGGTTCAGAAGGGAGCTTGAGTTCAGACTCCACTCTGTCTTACTCTGGGGCCCATGCTCCCCCACTGCAGGGTGATCCTCAGAGTTCAAAAGAAGGGTCTTTCACTGGAGGATTCAGGTCTGTGCTATACCACCTGGTAATAAGTGAGGGGAAACTGTCAGGGAAAAGTTCTCCTGACCTTTCACTTCTCTTTTTTTCTTACCTTGGCAAGAAGCTGACAAGATTTCGGACAGAATCTTAACTGACACTTTATAAACATTGTAAAGTTTAAGATGATTTTTATTGAACAGGTATAAGATTCACCTTTACATTATTACAAATACAATAAAATTTTCTTGTAAAAAAAATTTCCTGGATTTATAGTTGTACAGTAAAACAAAGAAATATATAAATATGAAGGTCATTTTCCAAGTATTAGAACAATACTAATGGAATCACTTCCATAACAATTTTTTCATAAACATTTACATGAATACGCACAAGTATATTAACTTTCAGAATAAGATGTATTTCCAAAAAACAATCAAACAATATATCCTGTGTTCCTCTGCATGGGATTTGGTCATTGACTATCAGCAAGAGAGTTCTGTTATATATGTAAGATGAACATAAACACTTGTAAATGCAGACTATATTGTCTGTGTAAATAAAAAATTTTGCCAGCTTTATCATATAGGGAGTAGCTAGAGACCACCTACATGACTATTTAAAATATACTGTGTATATATTCTCTTAAGAAAAATCACATATATAAGGTAATAATAAGGCCTTTATTCCAGAGTAGTCTTAAAACTTATATCATCCTTTATATTTTTAGAATTTATATTCTTAAACATCTCAGCTATTAAAATTATGCATAGTACCTAAGCCAACATAGAAAGGGGCATTAACAATTTCAGTTACAGTACTTGAATATATTCACAATGACGTACCATCTAAGAGAACCAACCAAGTATAATTTCTGAACTGTCTCAGTTAGACCTGTTAAAATAAAATGCAAGCCCATCATATAAGCCCAGTTCTTCCAAGCATTATTATAGAGGATTATGTAAGTGTTAGGTAGTCTAACACTTCAGAGTACTTAAATGAAGTATTTAATAGTGTTAGCTTGAGCTTGCAAAGTGGTCTAGTTGGCATGGAAATCACAGTCTAAAATTACTTCTGGAGCAATGTTTTGGCTGGAGGTTAGCTGAAGATTTGTTTTCCTTCTAGTAACAAATGGGCTAAGTGGTGGAACTCGATGGCTCAGAGTTTTCCTAAAAAGTGAAACAAAATAATCTAAGTTTGGGTATCATTACTCTGATGGTATTTTCCTGGAATGAGATGATGGACTTTAGGATTCTTGGTCAAGACGTTCTCAGATTTTAAGTACTAATCCACACCAGGTGGAAGCCTGCAACACTACAAAGGGGACTCAACCATCAAAATGCAAACTGGTGGCCCAGGGCTGCTGGCAGATGCCTTTATATCTGCTCTGGTCTCAGTTACCAGCTCCAGTCACGGGAAGTGTGACCTTCACAAGAAGGCTGGCTCTGATCAAGTCTCTGTATTCCCCCAAATAGGGTATTTAAGACTTCCTTATCTGACCACAAATAAATAGCTTTAATATATCATTAATCTTTGTCTAGGATAGAATTAGAAAAAGACTGTTATACATTTGTAAATTCTCCAAGACTCAGTGATTTGAAATTTGACTTTAATATTTAAAGATCAATTTATTAAGATCTAATTTTTCAAATCCAATTTCCTAAACTCCAAATGGAACCAAAAGGGTACTTAGTATTTAAAGAGCATTTTTTTTTTAAACAGCTACATGGTTAACATATAGCTACACAGTACATGCTCTAAGAAAACGCAGTAAAGGGAGACATTTATGCAAACTTTAACAAGTATTTCTAGCGGACTGTAAATAAATGTGATTGCAAAGTATGCCAATGCCACACAAAATAAAATGAATCCAGACTTGTGCTGACTTTTCCATAATCAATGTATCTATTAAAATGATTTTTAAAAATAATTCTATATCTTTTTAAATACTGAGAGCCAATCTTGTATAAAGGTATCAGGCCGAGGGCAGGCAAGGATGAGTAAGATGGACAATGCCTGGATTATGGTATCTTTTATATATCTGAAGAATGTCCTCACTGAGCCTCGCTTACAATTGTTTTTATCATTTTCAATAGCTTTTATCATTTCAAAACAGCAAAATTATTTGCAGAAGTGCTGATAAAAAATATAGCCTAGAAATAATATTTTGAAAATAGAAAAATATGTTCTTAAAACATGTCATAAATACCTCTAAACACTAGTTTCATATCTCTATTAAAAACTTTTACTTCCCCCCCACCCCCCATAATATATAATGGATGGATCAACTCACTTGATAATCATAGAGAGCAAGCAAGTCTTTTCTACTTAAGCTAACATTTTCCTTAAGTGGTCAGGTAAATTTTTTTCCTCTCAAAATAAAGTAACAAAAGTATTACTAATGACTCAGAAACCCCATGTCTCAACATTCAAAAGATTCTAAAATGGGGTTTCACCTTTTTAAAAATATCTATTTGCTACAGAACTGGATTACTTTAGAATACCCAATCCTTGAAATGTTAAAGAACTAAAAACCCTAGCATGAACTACTCAAAATTTTCCAAAGCTCTACATTTGGACATTGAAATATTCTCTTAATACATTTTCCCCTTACTTTGCCAACACAAAAATACCTAGACCAAAGTTATTCTAACATATCACATTTTTTTGGGCTTAGTTGTGAAAGTAAGGTCTGGTTCTATAGAATCTGCATTTTTCTTCAGTGACTGAGTGATTCCAAGAAAACTAAAACTTGTCATATAAAACCAGAAAAACTTCCCACCTGATTAAAAAAAGATGGTCTATCTGCTGAGCTTGTTAAACTGGATCCAGATCAGATATTCTTACTTTAAAACTATACTAGATTATGTTATATTCTATTGTTTCAAAACAGCTACTGTTATACGAACGAAAAAAAATATAGTATCCCATTGTGGGGAGTTATGTCCATGTCAATAATGTCAAGCTGCTGTCCCCTGTCTTATCTGCACCTCCTTGGAATAATTTTCAGTTTCAGTAAGTCTGAACTGACACAGAAAAGGCCACTGTTTCCGATCATGCTACAATTTTCCTCCTGTCCTGAATTCTGACTCCTGAAACCAGCAGATTTATTCAGTTAGACAGCTAATAAGGTGCCTTATGGGAGCCTAACCTATTAAATATTAAACTTACTTTGAATCTCATATATAGTGCTAGTAGTTCTCCAGCTCATTTAACATTAACTAGTAACAATACGTATTGCATAATAATGGCATTACACTCATTCACATAGCTCAGACTTAAACACTTATTCCATTTATGACGGATACGTTTAGAATTAAGCATTCTACACGTTTAAATTGTATAACATTTTTCCCAAAACATGAACACCCAAACTTTATATCAAGTATTCAATCAGGAAGAGTTAATAATCAGTACAATAGTGTAGGTAGTATATAATATGGAAGGTTTCCTTAAGAGATTATAACTATCTTGACAGAATTTATAGGGTTCAAATTATTCACTTATTACTTCCCAAACATTAAAATTAAATAATTAAAGCCCAAACCTGTTGAGCACCTCTACTACAGGTTTTACACTTCAGTACTGAACTATACTCAGATGCATAGTGTTGTTTTCCCACCCGGATATTTTGAAAGAAAAAGCAGGCTTCATTATCCTGGGCTGTGACCACAGAAACTGTGTACCCCTAAAGACATGAGGCACACCACCTTGATACTATGGTTCTGATGCTTCCTTTTGGTGGGTGGGACAGGATGGTGGTGGGCACTTTCAGAGAAGAAATCAGTGTTGGCTTTCCTCTAAATCGAGGAACATGCTTCTTTCATAAAATATGTTCATTTTCTCATAAACGCTTGAATGAAGTGCCTCAACAGCTTGACCGCCCACGTCACAAGCCCCCAGGGAAACTTCAGTTTACCAGCTTGACTTCTAGCGTTTGATCACAACTTGTTCATAAGCTCCAGACCCCACTCTACAATAGGAGGGAAAAAAAAAATCAAAATCTTGAGCTGTAATGCTTGAAGTTGTTCCAGTTAACCCTGTGCTTGAAGAGATGGTGAATTAGGCATTTTCTACTAGCTTTGGTTTTCACAAGGTTTAAAGATATCACAGATAGAAAATACTTGAAATATTAAATGTTTATAAACAGTACATTGGATTAGTCTAGTCACATTTATTCCTACAATAATCTAATACTGTTCCTAAATCTTGACCTGTGGCAAGAAGTCTTCTCTTGAAACATGTTTATATATAAATCCTAGAAATCAGTCTCATCCAAGAGTATATACTGACTGGCAATTTATCCAGGCCTTGCAGAGTTAACGGATGATCATTTTTAGGGTGTAGTGTCTTAATTTACCTTTCTAGAAAGTACAAGAATCCTTTTAGTCAACATGCCAACCCCTTTATTTTTATTTATAAAGGATTTTATTTGACAGAGAGTGAGAGCAAACATGCATAGCCATGAGCAGGGGGAGGAACAGAGGGAGAGGGAGAGTAGGCTCCCAACTGTGGGGCTTAATCCCAGCACCCTGGGATCATGACTCAAGCTAAAAGGCCTTGGCTTAATGAGCCACCTAGGGGCCCTATGCAAATGTCTTCATATTTGGTCAGTAATGTAATTTATACTGGTGTAAAGATTTAAAGTGATTTTTTAAAAAAGATATATTCATTTATTAGAGAGAGTGTGTGTGAGAATGGGCAGAGGGGCAGAGAGAGAGGGAGAGTGAGAGAAAGAAGCAGACTCCCTGCTAAGCATGGAGACTGGATCCCATAACCCTGAGATCATGACCTGAGCAGAAATCAAGAGTTGGACACTTAACTGACTGAGCCACCCAGGTGTCCCTAAAGTGACTTGAGGAGGGGTTTATTTCCTCATTAGCTTAGTCTGGCATACTGCTGGTTGTCCCCCTAAATCTATCCTCTCCTTCTTCATGGTTGCAGCTGGCTGTAGGCTGTACAGGCTTCTCAGCTGGAGGCCACATTTCCTAAACTCCTTTGTTGACAGGTGTTGCATGTGACTAAGTTCCCCGCAAGGAACATGAATGCAGATCTTGTCAATTTCTGTTTCACTTGCTTAAAGAGAAGTTGCTTGCTCTGGACTGGTAGCCATCCAAGTTTGACAACAGGTAGGGAAGATGAAGAACAAAATGGAGGGAATCTGGGTCAGTGAATCACCTTTTGAGGCAAAGCTGTCTCATCAGCCTTGGCCATTGTATTTTGGTTATCTTTGTTATAGCAGCTTAGCCTTTGCCCTGATATTCCAGATACTGACTGACCTCTATTAACGAAATATGGAGAATACTAAAAACTTCAAATTTGCAAGCTTTGTGACTAAAACATTTTTTTAAAGATTATTTATTTATTCATGATAGAGAGAGAGAGAGAGAGAGAGAGAGAGGCAGAGACACAGGCAGAGGGAGGAGCAGGCTCCATGCAGGGAGCCTGACGTGAGACTTGATCCCGGGTCTCCAGGATCAGGCCCTGGGCTGAAGGCAGTGCTAAACTGCTGGGCCACCCAGGGATCCCCTGACTAAAACATTTAAACGAAGTACTGGCCTCATCCACATAAGGTTTGTTACTGCAGGTGTACCTACGGCCTTGGCCCTATGTTATAATGGAATGAACATACACGTTTCCTGTTTCTTCATCTGGGAGGATAAAGATTTTCTACAAGTCTATAAAAGCACAGTGTCTTTTTGATGGCAGGTGAGTTTATTTTTAGATGAGGATCCTCAAGCCCTCCTGAGTAGTCAGGAGGGGAGCTGAAGTAGTGGTGTTGCATGGAAGGGAGGGTATTATTGCTTCAAGTTATCATCAGTACCCATCTCCTCATGAGTCAAGATGCCAGGGGCTGCATTACCTGGCCATTTCACTGTGAGTATGCCCGAGATCAGTAAGACCAGAGGCAGCCACCATGACTGGTCTCTTCCCGTAATGGAATTTTAAGAGGAAATTCTAAAAAAATGGGAGTAATGTAGTGGTTACCAGCCCACTGTGGACTGAATTGGGACTTCTCAGTTGACTGCTCAGAGGCTCCTGTTCTTACAGATACATTCTGCAGAAGAAACAGGAACATCGTCAACAGAACACCAGTGACCAATCATTCATAGCTACAATCAGAATTTGAAGGAACCTTGGTGAGCACTGCCCCTGCACACTGGCTTTCAGAAGCCCTTAAACAGTTCTATTCTGGCAATGATGGAGTAACAGGATCTAGCTTTCCCTCCTGCTTTTTTTTTTGTTTTTTTTTTTTAATTTTTATTTATTTATGATAGTCACACACACAGAGAGAGAGAGGCAGAGACACAGGCAGAGGGAGAAGCAGGCTCCATGCACCGGGAGCCCGACGTGGGATTCGATCCCAGGTCTCCAGGATCGCGCCCTGGGCCAAAGGCAGGCGCCAAACCGCTGCGCCACCCAGGGATCCCTTTTTTAAGATTTTATTTATTCATTTGAGACAGTGGGGTAGGGGGGGAGAGAGAGAGAGAGAGAAGAGAAGACAAGACATGGGAAGGGAAGGGAGAGGAGGGGAGGGGAGGAGGGAAGGGGAGGGGGAGGGCATGAGCAGGCAGAGAGTAAGAGGGAGGAGAAGCAGACTCCCCACTGAGCTGGGTGCCTGACATGTGGCTTGATTCCAGGACCTGGAGATTACAGCTTGAGCCCAAGGCAGATGCTTAACTATCTGAGCCACCCAGGCACACCGCCCACCCCTTTTTAAAAGATTTTATTTATTCATTTGAGACAGAGGGAGAGAAAGAGAGAGAAAGAGAAAGAGAGAGAGAGAGCATGATCAGGGGGAGAAGAAGAGGGAGGAGATCCCTCTAGCTCTAAATAATGAACATTTTTACAGAACATGTAAACAGTTTCACACCCTAGACAAAAGGCAGTACAGGACTGGTCCTGAGAGAAGGGAAAGCAATGAAGAAAGCCCCAAGTTTCCTTCAGGGTCTTTCCAGCCTGCAGTGCCGGGAGGGCCCAGACATAGCCAGGTGGTCTTTCTGAGTGCAGGAGTCAGAGCTCATGGAGGCTGGGGCTAGAATCTGTAGGTTAACAGAAGGAGGGGTAGAGAGAAATAATGTCTGGAAAACTTCTAAATTTGATGAAAATTGTAAACCACAGATCGAGGAAGCTCAATGAACCCCAAGCAGAATAAACACAAAGAAAAACACACCAAGGCACATCATAACCAAACTGCTAAGAACCAGTGATAAGATTTTATAAGTGGCCAGAGATGAAAGAAAAATCATATAGAGGAATAGAAACAAATGAAAGCAGACTTTTTTTGGTTAGAAACTGTCTCAAAGGCAAGCGGGGAGGGGGAACCCTGCAACTTCCGTAGGCATCGCTGAGCTGGTCAGGCTGCATCCGCTAAGCTTCAAGTGGATTACCAGGGATGTTCCTCCCCAGGTCTCCACTGCTTGTTGCTCTGTTCTCTTCATTCTCATGGGTTCCCTTTCTTAACTACGTGTGTGTGGTTCTTGTGCCTCTTCAGTGCCTGAGTAAACGATTCTAGTTTCCTCCTATGCTGCCAGTTTCTCTTTCAGAACAGATCTACTGCTAACATATTACTTCTTCTGATACACACCGACTAGTGACGGAGAGCCTATGTATCCAAGTATTGTGCTAGGCACTTCAATAGATGGTTCTCCACAATAACTCTTCAAGAGACCCTTAATGAGTGCATATTAAGTACTTAATGTTTACTGTATGCCAGATTTTGTTTTAGTCATTTACATGTGTTACCTCGCTTAATTTAAGCCTTACAACTCTTATGAGGTGGGTTCTGTTATTGTCACTATTTTGTATTTGTAGGTGAGGAGACTGAAGCAGAGAGAAGAACTTATTGAAGATGCACAGCTGATACTTGGTGGAGCTTGGAACCGAACCTGGGGATCCCAACTCCAGAGCCTGTGTTGTTAACCCCAGCAATATGTCTTTTTGGCGGCAAGTAAGAGATGTGGTTTGTCAGGATCATAGCCAAGCTGGGTCATGATGGCTAAGCCAGGAATGAAACCCATGTCTGACTGCATTGCCCATTTTCTTTTTTTTTTTTTTCTTTTTTTTAAATTTCATTTATTTATTCATGCGAGACACACAGAGAGAGAAAGGCAGAGACACAGGCAGAGGGAGAAGCAGGTTCCACGCAGGGAGCCCGACGCGGGACTCGATCCAGGACCCCAGGATCACAGCCTGAGCCAAAGGCAGACATTCAGCCACTGAGCCCCCCAGGCGTCCCCCATTCTCTTTCACCACGATACACTGTCTCTAACATTCCTCAGCCTTTCTGTGGCATATGACACTAATCATTTACTTCAACTTCTAATTATCACTTTAGGATTTCATGCATTGGGTGATGATTCTTCTAACATTCATTTGGAAAGGGAGTGGGACTCAGAATTATGAATGCCTTTATATCCTAGGTTCTAGATATTCTCTCAAATGGAAATTATTTTTCTTTCTTTGAAAACAACTATATATACACAACTAGTCTAACAATGAGAGCTGTCTGTGTCTTAGGCGCTGTGTTAAATGCTTTCTGTAAGTTATCAAACTTAATCCTCTGCAAAATCCTATGAGTTAGGTAGTATTTATCACTCCCATTTTTCAGGTGAGGAAAGTAAGCCTTATAGAGGTTATTCACATCAGTGAAGCAGATAGGGGCAGAACTCTGCCTTAGATGCTGAGCAGCCTGAAATGAGAGTAGAGGAAGCCTGTGCTTTGGGGCATTTACCATTTTGGTCCCTTTTGGTTGGAACTGTATTGTTTGCTGTTCTTCTACCTAAATAATTGCTAGAGCTTATGGAGTACATTATGTCATTTACTCTTTAAGTCAATCCTATGATTATTCCCACTTGTCACCAGGGGCAACTAAGATTCCACCAAGGTTAAGAGATTTATTGAGTCCCCAAAATGGTCTGGCTAGGATATGAATTCTTTAACTCAAAAATACATGTTCTTTCTACCATACCTATCACTGTCCTCATAAATGTTATTTTCTACCTGTCCCTGTCCTCGCTCCACTCTCCTCCCCACCTCCAAATTATGGCTAGTTTCCTAAGAACCCATTAGATAGATCACTTTCCTGCAAAGAATGATCAAACTGTACATGTGATAAAAAAGGATAATGAACTCTTGGTTGTGGTGATAGAGGCCATTTACAATGTGGCTTGGAGATTGTTGTCAACTCAGGTCCCACAGCTCCCTTCATGTGCCCCTCCTCCGAAGTACCTGTTTATTGGCAGCTCCCTAAGTAGGTTATACTATTCACAAGCAGCAAGGTATGATGGTTCAGTACCATGAATGTGTTTGGACTCAAAGAGACAGCAGTTTGAATCATTTTTTCCCCCAAATTTTTAATGATTTTTAAAAAAGATTTTATTTATTTATTTATTTACAGAGAGAGTGGGAGAGAACACAGGCAGGAGGAGTGGCCGAGGCAGAGGGAGAGGGAGAAGGGAGCCTGAGGCAGGGCTTGACATGAGCCAAGGCAGCCACTTAACCAACTGAGCCACCCAGGCGCCCCTGAATCTTGGTTTTATCACTTATTAGTTTTAAGGTTCTGGGAAAATTAACCTCTTTGTTTTCACTTTTTAAATACTAACAATAGTACTTTGTGAGTAATGAAAGAGATAATGTAAGAACTGAATGAAACACATACATGTGCATATATAAAAGCTCAATAAGTGTTATCTAAAATTTTTCTTTATTTATTATTATATGATTATATATTATGATTATTATGCCTATAAGTTCATTCTATTTGAACCTATTACCAGGAATATTTGTCTTCCTCATATCTACCTGTTAAGCCCCACTTACCTTTTAATTCTCCCCAACTCTCTTCAGGTGTCAACCTTCTAGGAAGTTTTCTCTGTGTCAGTGAGGTCCCATCTCTGTCACTCAGAGTTTCCTCTACTTCTCTGTATTATAGTACTTACTATATTACTATGAATTTTAGTTTGTCTATCTCACCTGCTAGAAAGAGTCAGATAATAAATATTTTAGGCTTTGTGGGCCATTGTGGTCTCTATTTTACTACTCAACTCTGCTACTGTAACATCAAAGCAGCCATAGAAAATATATCAATAAATAAATGCTGTCTTCCAATAAAACTATTTTTACAAAAATAGGCAGTGGGCCAACTTGGCTTACAGGCTGAATTTGCCAAACCCTATGTACTAGGAACAAAAACTAGCTGAGGGTGAACTGGGTCTGTTTTGTATCCTTACCCATGACTTGACCTAATAAATAGTTACTGAGTTTAATGAATGGATAAGTCAGTGAGAGTTAACGAAAACTATAAATTGTGCTTACATCCTCCATAAACCCCAGTTCAATATATTTTTTAATTTTTATTTATTTATTATAGTCACAGAGAGAGAGAGAGGCAGAGACACAGGCAGAGGGAGAAGCAGGCTCCATGCACCGGGAGCCTGATGTGGGATTCGATCCCGGGTCTCCAGGATCACGCCCTGGGCCAAAGGCAGGCGCCAAACCGCTGCGCCACCCAGGGATCCCCATAAACCCCAGTTCAAATTAACTATTTCCTCACAGTCTCTTTATATGTCCCTCTCTTATTTACTTATCACATCTGATTATAGGAATTTACTGTATCTTTCATATCTTTTAGACCTTGCAATGTGCTGGACACATAGGAGGTACTCAATAAAATGAGTACTGGTGGGGAAAATGAATGAGAAATTTTTTTCAGGTTCTGAGCATTAGAGAATAAAATAACTGTCTTGGACTGACCGAGGGGGCACCCTAACACAACTCTGACTTATTCTGGAACTCTACATAAATATTACACAAAAATACTGAGTATCAGGGATGCACATAAGGGCAGAGATCAGCATTCCTAATGTGTTCTGAGCACTTGTGCTCACTAAGATTTGCTGCAGTGCTGGGAATCAATGATAAGTCTGGCAGGTGTCTTTTCTTCATCTGAATCTGAACCTCATGTCTGCTTTGTTTCCTGAACTTTTTTTAGTAGGTATGTTAGAATCTTGTAGGGTGGAGAAAAGAGGAGTACAAAAAAGGTAATATTAAGTGTGTGCTGCTGAGTGGCTGTGAAACTGCTCATAACAGACAAGGTCACTGACTGAAATGCAGTTCTGCTTTGCTCTTTCTAAAATATAAGACTGAGAACCCTTTCCTTTTTTTTTTTTTTTTTTTTTTTTTTTGAGAACCCTTTTCTAAACATCTTTTTTCATTGCATCTTGCCCAGTGCTCTTCTGGTCCTCTACTAATACACTCTAAAAGCACATTTAAGAACACCAACAAATAAACATATAAAAAAATTTCAAACATACTCAAGATAAGGAAAACTCAGAGTTGCAGTTCTTCTCATGGAAGCAGTATATGTGTTTTCTAGCCACAATCTAATGTAAACTTTGTAACCTTCATCTTTCACTCAAGAACATTTAAAAGAAAAAGTCAGTGTATTCTTTATTTAATAAGATATTATCAGGACCACATACCTGTTTGGAAGATGATGGCTGCCGAAGGTTGTACTTCCCCCAGGACCCACAAATAACCTCAGGCCTTCTTCTGCAATTCATATTTAAAATACTTGTTTTAGGCACACTTGTTATATTATTGTCAAATAATATTCCTATTATACTCAAAATTCATATTTCATGTTTCAGTTTCATTAATGAAATATAATTTTAAAAGCTACACGCACGTTTTCAAACAGGCAATTTAGATATCTTAATAGTTATTTCTCTTCGACTTCCTTAAAGCTTTCTTTAAAACTGAGTAAAGAAGACATCTTTTCCTATACATTTCCACAAGTAAGGTTTAATTATTTCTCTTTATAACCAGTTACATAATGAAACTAAGTCCATTGTTAACTCTTCTCTGTTCACACCAGCCTGAATAATTACACCTTTCACTGGTAGCATGTAAACTTTCAGCCTTCGTGCAAATGCTGAGGAGGGAATAAAGTATTCTATTATTCACTATCATCTTAAGATCACCACCTAACCCTCCAAATTGCACAGTGATATGAAGTACTTGTGTCTAGTTATGACACAGCAGATGTAGACATCCACCATAAGGTATATGAACATGGTGGATGTTGATGCAGACACAATAAAACCTTTCTTTAAGATTGATATTCTTAAACTAAAGTTCGTTATTCCAAATTTAAAATCCATTCCTGGAAATAAATGAGCTATGAAGTTATCCTCAGATTTTCATGGGCAATTAACTTTATTTTACACATGTCCAATAGTCAGTGTGATGTAGAGCTCCTTTCCTGCTGAGCACACGGACCACACAACCCTGGGGTGCAGACATGTATGTACATTTAATGTTATCTACGCACCTTCTGCACTGGAATCTAGGCTGAAATCTTGACTCTGTAGTATTTTCTCCACAATATCATCTGCATCCACTCTGGTGTCATCAACTCGCTTCAGCTGAGATTCTACAGAATCTTGCTTCACTGCGCATCTTTGCAAATAAGTAAAAAAAAAAAAGTTTCCTCCTTTTTCTTATGTTATGAAGACAAAGTTGTTTTTTTTTTTTTTTTCTCCCGCTTTACATGCAGACTGAAAGGATACCTGCTGAGCAGTTCTGAAGCTGTATCTTCTCTGCCGGCTGTATCAAGATTTGGTTCGGCTATTTTTTGCTCAACTTCATCACACGGTTCTAGAATGCTTTCGATTCCTGTTGATGTGCTTCCCACTGACGTGTTTCTCCTGTGGCAGAGCTCCGAGAAACTGGATGACCGGGAGTGGCATGTGCTATACCCTGCCAGAGAAGAGCGCTTTGGATAAACTATGGCTATCAACTACAGTGCAATCAAGTTTTCTTCTCCCACACCCCAGCAGTTTCAAGTAATCCTCTAGAGTCATAAATGTCAAGGGAATTCAACGGCTCCGTTAGCCTCTACCTGATACTTTCGACTGCTGGCTGGCATAGCTTGATGTTCTAGAATGACCACAGGCACCAAGTTCCTCGGGAACGGAGGCACTCTTCGCTGAAAGATCTGCAATATGTTATAATGCGATGTTACTATTACTGTTGACAAGTCAATGGTCAGTTTGTATTCTTATCTGCAGATTTTAGAAACTGCCAAGTTCATTATCCAGAAAAATTAGTTACCAAGTGAAAGAGACCCTTTTAAATTGGCACAATTAAACAACCGCTTAGCAAGAAATACAAAAAAACTTAAATACCTTAGTTTATTAAAGAAATAGGTTTTTTTTTTTTTCATAAGATTTGACAGCACTCTATCTTAAAACCATTTCGCTTCTTACGTTCAGTATTTCTCTAATAAAAATGAGTCAGATGTATTCTTATATTCACAAAATAGCCAGGTTTGGGTATGCTTTTTGAGGAAACCTTGCTCTCAGAAACCCCATCACGGCAGTAAACTAAAGAGTACTTTGTTACTTTCATGTTAGTGTTGCTAGTGCTAGGCTATAATTTGGGCAAATGTCTGTGGTTTAAATCAACACAGCATGGAGTGTAGCAGTGACAATAAAAGAATAAAAGTTCTCAGGAACTGATTATAGTATTTAGTTTCAAAGTAAATGCACCAAAAAAAAAAAAAAAAAAAAAAAAAAAAGCCCCCAAAGCCAACCCAGTGTCAAAGCCATTCCTAGCAGTTCCCTGATAATATGCATATTCCAGATGCCAATTATGTCTTTCCAGAATCAGGTTCCCCAGAATGCAAAACTGTGGCCATTTCCATTATCATGAAATATTTAGAAACTAGAACTGATTTTTCACGTTAGAGGCAATTGGAAGCCAACTGAGTAACACAGCAATGATAGCAGCAGTTCTATAAATGATATTGGATGCAGCCAGACCAAAAAATGCTGCCAAACAAGGAAGCTACTGGGGCGACCTAGCCCTTCTACAAAGGTTTCTCACTTCTGACAGGCCAAAAGATAGAAATCCAAACCAGCAAATCTAGTCCTGTGTTTAGGACACAAAAGTGAGCTACAGCAAGATCGAAACCCAGTATTGGCTCATATTGAGAACTATATAGGACTGACCATTTACTCCTAGAGTTGGCTCAGATTTTAATTTATCCATTTATCTATTGGTTTTCAAAATTTATTCATTCAATAATTATTTGTTTTCACCAAGTCAGGTGCCAATAGACAAGACATAGGGGGTACAAAATGCTCAGGGCACCTGGGTGGCTCGGTGGTTGAGCATCTGCCTTTGACTCAGGTGGTGATCCCGGGTTCCTGGGATGGAGTCCCACATCGGGCTCCCCAGGGGGGAGCCTGCTTCTCCCTCTGCCTATGTCTCTGCCTTTCTCTGTGTCTTTCATGAATAAATACAATCTTAAAAAAAAAAAAAACAAAATAAGGGGCAGCCTGGGTGGTTCAGTGGTTTAGCGCCGCCTTCAGCCCAGGGCCTGATCCTGGAGACCTGGGATCGAGTCCCATGTTGGGCTCCCTGCATGGGGCCTGCTTCTCCCTCTGCCTGTGTCTCTGCCTCTCTCTGTGTGTCTCTCATGAATAAATAAAATCTTTAAAAAAAATAAAAAAATAAAAAAATGCTCAGAGGTTAGAGGTAGAAGCAGTTAGAATACAATGTGGCAAGCACTAAAATACAAGCTTCAAAGGACAAGTACCCTTGAACACTACCTGGTGGTGGGGGGGGGCACAGCTTCAAAGAGGAGGTTAACTCTAGGTCTTTAACAGTGTATACGAACTCTAGCAAGACTTGGTTGGGAAAAGGATTCCTCATTTGCAGTGAGCAGACAGTCTGGTACAGTCAGAACATTGGGTAGTTGGGCAGATGACTGAAGGGAAAAGAGAGATGAACAGATGCCTGGTAGTGAGGGCTTTCTACGGGTTTAATGAAGGAAATAATTCAATGGCTTTCAGCAAGGGTGTGACATGACCAAATCTACATCCTGACAGCAGGATGAACAGTGGGTGAAGTGAAGGTTTTCAGAGTAACCCAGTTGAGAGTAAGAGGTGGTCAGCAGGCACAAGTGGCTGGGCTCGACTTGCTAGGGTAAGAAAGACAAGATGCAGGAGGAAGAGTTGGGAAGACTTGTGCCAGGTGCGCAGACCCTGAGGTGCCTGAGGACATCCATTTGCTATGCAGTGAATTTTTCCTGTGCCCCTGGCATTATGCTAGAGGTACAAAGACAAAACCTGATTGGGAAGAACCTGGAATCTAGCCGAGGAGAAAGGATCTCTGGGATCACACCCCGGGCCAAAGGCTGTGTTAAACCACTGAGCCACACAGGCTGCCCTTAGCCGAGGAGAAAGGAACAGATGGATTTCAGTATAACACGGAAGGAACATGAAGTGGGCCTTCCCAAAAAGCATTTGGTAATGTGCACCTGGAGTTTAGGAGGGAGGTCTGGAGGCAACACAGATCTGTAAACCAAAGCTTTTGATTTATATTCACTTTTACATTTATGTGATAGTTAAATCCAAGGCTATAGAGGATATTGTGCAGGGACAGTGAGTAGAGGGAACAGAACCTTGTGAAACCTCAGTATTTAAGAGGAAGGTGGAAGAAGATGAAGAGGCCTCTGAGGAGCTAGGGAAGGAAAGGTCAGAGAAGTGGGGACAAAGGGAAAAGAAGGCTTCAAGAAAGAGGCCACATCAGTTGAGAGCAGAAGAAATGCCCACAGGTGGTTTTGACAGTCATGTTACTGGAGGCATCACAAGGCAGGGCAGAAGCCAGAAGCCAGGTGGCACACGTATTTAGGGATAGACACCCAGCAGGTTCTTCCTAGAAGTCTGGCTATAATAGGTGTGAGAGAGGGGAGGGGAAGACGGGAGAAGCAGGGGAGGCAAGGCCACAGAAAGAAGAGCACAAACCCACAGAAGAGCAGTAGACAGAGGATGTAGGGTCAGTGAGTTTTGTTTGTTTGTTTTTAAATAAAGAATTCAGAATATTTAAGTACTGCAGAGGAGGAGCTAATGGAAAGGTTGAAAGTCGAAAAGGATTCACTGATCCTAAATCAGGAGATTTGTAGTCCTTATTATCTGTAAGAAACCTTATCTTTGCATATCTGGAAAGGTGGTGCAAGTGTTAATCCGCATCACTACACCCTTCTTTTTGTTCTTACAAATAAGAGCCCTCCTCACATCATATGAGAGAAGGAAGGAAACTCCTAAATCCTTTTTCTTTCAGCCAATTTAACATTTTCCCCGCCCTGTTTGGCTCCCAGAGCCCACTCTGACTGTGGCTGGGAGTGTCCCGGTGTGGCCCGGGGCCCAGCAGCATCAGTGTCCCTGGGGAACCAGGTAATGCAATTAGGCCCCAACCCTGACCCACCGAATCAATTGTCTGGCTGCAGGTTTAACGGGCGAGCACACCAGGTGAACTCTGATGTCCACTCGTGTTTGGGAACCACCGACAGACAAACGTGATCCACGGAGGAGAAGCAACATCTGACAGCTGGCTGGCGCAGTGGGCCAACTACTGTAGTATCCTGGGGCGTCTGGAGGGCCGCGGTACACAACGGGGGCGTGTGTCACTGCAACATCTAGCTCTTAATCTGTCAGGGCCTAACGTTTTAGACAAATGAAGCATTGGCTTAACCAAAAATTACATACTTAATACTGCAAAATTAAAACTCTTTCTGGCACATTTCAAGCCATCTACCCACAGAATTTTAAATGTGGGTGGGTCTCTGGGAATCTTTTAGGGTGTCTAATAGGGAAAAAACAAAACAATGAGCCACACACCCATACCTGCTATTCCAAGATGGATTTTGAGAGTCTCTCCACCTTTTCTGTCCTCTTCCAGAGATTCAGATTCACCAGCAATTGGTATAGACATCGATGTAGAAGGAGGCCTATGAGTAAATAGTTCTAAGGATCAGAACTTGATTGACAGGTGAATGAATCTGAAAGCTTCAGTGTTAAAGACTGGTCGTGAAGTCAGTACACAGCCTTAAGTAAGGTGCCTGCTTTAATGTTACCTTTTTGAGGGTGAGTGTAAGAAAAATCAACAAATACAGGAAGCCCGGGTGGCTCAGCGGTTTAGCACCGCCTTCAGCCCAGGGCCTGATCCTGGAGACCTGGGATCGAGTCCCGCATCGGGCTCCCTGCATGGGGCCTGCTTCTCCCTCTGCCTGTGTCTCTGCCTCTCTCTCTCTCTCATGAATAAATAAAATCTTAAAAAAAAATCAACAAATACTTTATGTAACAGCATCCTCAAAACTGGCATAAGATTCATGGGGGAAGAAAAGGATTTTTGCTCAACAGGAGCTGTGCGGCTAGAAAAGGGCACTGCCTTCACAGAGTCTGGGAAAGACAGGGGGGCTCTGTGTATCCCCAGCACCATCGGGTAAGATGCTTCAACCGTCAACTCTCAGAGAAGACAGGGAGGTGTCGGAGGCAGAGAAGGGCATCAAGCCCCCCGTATGTGAGGTTGGCAGAGGTTGGTGGGGGGAATACCTCATGCTTCCTGCTCCATGGCCCAAGTTCCCTTGCTGGTACCCATGGTTTTAACTTCTGCCTTCTCTGTGAACAGTTTCCTTGCCCCAGGGGGAGTCTGTAAAAAGCTCCAGTTGTATAGATTTGCTTTTTGGGCTGGATTCTCTGGGGGTAGGTGATGGATACATTTTCACTGGCTAATTCAAGGCTCCTATCTCCATGTGGAAGCTGTGAAGCAGGGAGGGGCTAGTTTGAGTTCTAACAAGAACTTTTCTTCATTTAAAAAAAGAAGACATCCCTAACCTTTTGAGGTTGATAGTCTATAAAAAACAAACAAACAAACAAACAAACAAACAACCACACATCTTGCAGCACCTGGGTGGCTCAGTGGTTGAGCATCTGCCTTTGGCTCAGGTTGTGATCCTGAGGTCCTGGGATCAAGTCCTGCATCGGACTCCCTCTGCCTCTCTCTGTCTCTCATGAATAAATAAATTAAAAAAAAAAAAAAACAAAAACCACATCTTTCTAGAGACTATCCCTGGGTGACCTGAGATAAAATAGGAAGGTGGCTGAAGGGATCATGAAGCTAACCTACTACTGCAATCCTTTTTTTGCTTCTGTTATTCTATATTTATTGAAATTCAAAACAAACCAGCAAAGTACTGCCAAAACAGAGATAACTAAAATAAACTAGGAAAGAGTTTCCAAAATAAAGATGACCAAAAATTGGCCTGAGTATATTAGTTCTCTCTTGTTGCTGTAACACATCACCACAAACTTAGAGAACTTAACACAAATTTATTACCTTACATTTCTGTAGGTTAGAGGTCTGACATAGGTTCTACTGGACTAAAATCAAGGTGTTGGAAGGACCACATTTCTTCCTGGAGGCTTTAGGAGAGAACCTGTTCCTGTCTTTTACGACTTCCGGAGACCACCTACATTCCTTGGCTCATGGCTCCTTCTTCCATCTTCAAAGCTAGAAAGGTTGCATCTCTCTCTGACTGTTCTGTATTTCACATTTCTCTCTGACTCTGACACTCTTCCAATTACCTTTTCCCTTGGGTTATACCTCTTCCCTTTAAGGACGCTTGGGATGGTATTGGGCCCATCTGGAAAACCCAGAATAATCTCCTTATTTTTAGGTCAGCAGATTAGTACCTTAATTCCACTTGCCACCTTATTTTCCTTTGCCATTTAACCCAACATATTCACAGGTCCTGGGGATTAGGAGGTAGATATCTTTGTGATAAGGGGTGCGGGTGGGTGGGTGGACGTTAAATGCTACTCTAATGCCACACATTAAATACATCACAGTTTAATAATTTCATGATAGTTCAATTGTCATTCAGTTGCCTTAATCTACAGACTTTATCTTTTTAACCTTTATAAAACATTAAACCAGATGAAACAGTAACAAAAAAATGTAAAGCAATACAAAATTGTACATTACAATTGGTTACACAGATTCTCTCATATTTTTCCTATTCATCATCTCTTCTCAGCCTCCACTAATTACTTCTGTTTGGTCTTTGTTTTGTTTTTAATATTTTATTTATTCATGAGAGACACAGGCAGAGGGAGAAGCAGGCTCCCTGTGGAGAGCCTGATGCAGGATTCAATTCCGGGGATCGCAACCTGAGCTGAAGGCAGACACTCAACCGCTGAGCCACCTGGGGGCCCTCTGTTTGGTCTTTGTACCTCATGACCATAAGAGTCTCCTAGCTAGTCCGCCTCTCTCTACCCATGCTACTGTCACTGTGCTCTTTCTGAAGTGTGCACATGAACACGTTACTCTCTGATTTAAAACACTTCAATAGCTCCTTCCAGATAAAGTTCAAACTCCTTAGAATGGTAATACAAGGCCCTTTGCAGTCTGGTCTTGGCAACCTCTTAAATTACCAAAGGCTGGATTTTTAAATAATGTAAAACGATAGTAGAACCCTCCCCCAGCCCCACCCCGCATTTGTATTCCATAAGAAAAAGTAATATGCAAAACAAATACACTTGGAGAGTGTATTTTATCATGGATGGTGACTCATGCCCACCTGTCCTATCTTTTTAATGCCAGGTACTTTGTTTTTCCTTTCACAGGTGGCCTCATTTTCTTTTTTAAGATTTTATTTATTCATGACAGACATAGAGCGAGAGGGAGAGAGAGGCAGAGACACCGGTAGAGGGAGAAGCAGGCTCCATGCAGGGAGCCCGACATGGGACTCGATCCTGGGTCTTCAGGATCACGCCCTGGGCTGAAGGCGGCGCTAAACCGCTGAGAGGTGGCCTGATTATAGTATCTCCATCCCTCAACCTCTTTGACCTGTTTTCCAACCTTCAGAGCTCCCAGTCTGTGGCTTCTTTCTTTCTCCCCCTTATCAGTCTCCCTCTGGCTCCACTCTTTCCTGTCCAGCCTGACTTCAGGGCCACACCCCTTTTAGCAATTGACCTTCAGTTTGGTACACCTTGTTCTGCAGGTTCAAACAACTTAAAGAACCCCAATCTTTGATAGATGTTAGCCTTTTAAAAAAAATTATTTATTCATGAGAAACACAGAGAGAGAGGCAGAGACATAGGCAGAGGGAAAAGCAGGCTCCTCGCAGGGAGCCTGATGCAGGAATCAGTTCCAGAACCCCTGGATCATGACCTGAGCTGAAGGCAGACACTCAACACTGAGCCACCCAGGTACCCCAAATTTTAGCCTTCTTCATTAACTGCTCAAATACTGGGGCAACTAAGCATTATGGAGAAAATTAATTAACCATGGGGACTGATACTAAGGCAGACTTACAATTTAAAATCTTAGCTGGGGGCGCCTGTGTGGCTCATTCTGTTAAGCGACAGCCTTTGGCTCAGGTCACCAGCCTAGGGTCCTGGGATGGAGCCCTGCATGGGCCTCCCTGCGCAGCGGGGGAGCCTGCTTCTCCCTCTGCCCCTCCCCCCACTCGTGCTCTTTTTCTCTCTCACTCTCTCACAAAAACAAATAAATAAAAACCTTAAAACAAAATAATAAAAAAATAAAATCTTAGCTGGGCCTTGAAAGCTCTAAGTCTCCCTAGACAACTCAGTCGGGTCTAATAATCACTGAGTACTCATTACCCCTTTTTGTTCTGAAAATGTATTTGTATCCCTTATCAGAAAGTGTTTAATATAGCTGAATTACACAATGAAAGAGATGGGATTTCAACTTCACAGTAATGTTTAGAGTATGTGAAAAATGACCTAAATGACAATGTATTCATGTCCTGTAACAATGCCACAAACTCATGCAAGCCATTTTCTTTTCCTGGAGTGTCTTTACCTACCTCTTCTGCTGCATAATTTCCTATTCATCCTCTTAAAATTAGTTCAGTGTCACTCCCTCAGTGAAGACTTATCCTGGCTTTCAAGAAAAAGTAGTCCTCTATGCCTTGATAGCATGATGTTCTGTGTCCATCTCCCACATTATTAGTGAATCCTTCAGAGCAGGGGCTTGTCTTACTTAATTTGGTAAATGTTAGCACATAGTAGACAATGCACGAATCTTGGGACCTTGGACAAATTAGTACCTTAACCTCTGAGCCTCAAGGTCCTCACTTAAAAAACATGGATAATGCATCACAGTTGTTTCGAGAATTAAATTGGGATTTAATAGTCATTAAATCATTTTGACAAATAGTTAATTTCCTTCCTTCTAGAATCTGAATGCTCCAGAGCCCTTGCTGCTCAAGAGGATTACATCATCCCCAGATCTGCTTTACCATCAAATTGTCAGGTGCCAGGGTAGCATATAATTTCTCTCTCGAACTATCCTTTTTCTTTATTAGCACTAGTGGTTGGGCTTTCTTTTCTGCCAGTTTCATTCTTTTACAACAGTTAGTGGATATTTGATGAGTTGCAGAGAACTACAAAACGGAGTTTAGGGCAGGTAGTTAGAGGCTGACTGACCAGCTGTCTTATCCATAAATACAGGCCCTAAGGTATGAAATTTGTCTTTCAGAAAAATAATTACAAATAATTACAAATTACGTTACAGATCCTCTGCTCATAAAATATCAAAACTAGAGTTTTAAAGCTGAGAATGCTAACAACCTGCTGTCTTCTCGTTAGTTTCTCCAGTAGGTTTTTAAAAACTTTACATCATGAAAAATTCAAAGACAGACAAAAGCAGAGAGAATAGTAGAATGAAGCTTCCCAACATCTAGGTCTTATGGACAAATAGTTGTGTTAGTCAATTGCTTTGTGCTTTAGCTCCTCATCTGTAAGATGAGAACTTGGATTTTATGATACTTTTAAAACTGGCTTTGTGAAGGTCCCTTAGAGAGTTTAGGGGTAGTAAAGTACTGTATCTTTTTGCTCCTCAACAGAAAAATGTTACATACCAGGATTTATAATATTCTAGGAAAAATAAAGTCCCTGGACTAGAAAACTTCCAACATTCTTTTTAGCTCTAAAGTACTGTGATTTTACCTTTCTGATATATACTGAAATGTAATCTAATAAAAATAATTTACTTTTTATATCAGAGGTTTAAACACTTTCCTATTCAGTCCATACTCAGCAAACGCATGGAAATGTTACAGCTGCCCTTTTTCTACTGATGTGTACGATTTCAGATGTTCAGAGAAAAGAGACAATAAATATTGGGGGTTTGGTTCTCTTGAAAAATACTTTCAGGTATCCTGGGATTAGGTTTATAACGAGTTATAAACATCGTTTTCTATAAATATAAACCCTAGACTGTCAGAATTACATTCCTGGAGATAATACAGAACATAAAATGATCTATTTTTGAAACTCTCATACAGAGTTTCTGCCTCTCTGTATGTCTCTCATGAAGAAATAAATAAAATCTTAAAATTATTTTAGGGTGAAAAGAGAGCATGGGGGAAGGGGCAGAGGAGAGATAATCTCAAGGAGACTCCTTGCTAAACACAGCACCTCATGCAGGGCTTGATCTCATGACCCTGAGATCATGACCCAAGACGAAATCAAGAGTCAGACACACTCAACCCACTGAGCCACCCAGGCAGCCCTGCACATTACTATTAAAAACATGAATTTGGGGACCTGGGTGGCTCAGTCAGTTAAGTGACTGCCTTTGGCTCAGGGTCCTGGGATTAAGTCCCATGTTGGGACTCTGCTCAGTGGGGAGTCTGCTTTTCTCTTTGCCCCTCACTCCAGCTCATGCTTGTTCTCTTTCTCTCTCTCTTGCAAAAATAAATAAAAATCTCTAAAAAACCAAAAAAAAACCTATGAAGTTGATGCATAGGGAAATAATTAAGGTTTTCTTTTCTAAGTGCATTTTCTCAGATATTTAAATAATATATAATTGACTTTCTTTTTTAATTGTCTTCAGGATTGCTAATGAGCAATCCTATTGCCTCTTCCCATTCAGTTCACTCTTCTATGCTCTGAGAGGACTTTAACACATCTTTCCTCAAACCCCCACCTCCCATCTTTCCCATTCCCACCCTTCAGTGATCTTGTTTCCTATATCACTGAGAAATCAGGAGCAATTTGAAGATAGCTTCTATAGGCTCCCACTTTTCACATAACTGCATCTGAAGCCATATTCTTTGCCTTCATTCCTCTCAACAATCCAAGGACACTGTCTAGCAACTGTCCTTTTTCTCTCTGACCCACATTTCTCCTTCTCTACTGAACCATTCATATCAGTATACAAATAAGCTGTATTCTCTCCCATCTTAAAAAAACCCCAAAGACTTGACCTTGACCCCATTTCCTCTTTTTATTTGTAACTCCATTCTGTTCCTTTTTTTTTGCAACAAAATTCCTCATAAGAATTGTTTATACTGTCTCCAATTTTTCTCCTCCCAAGCCCTCTTTAACCCACCCCAATAAGGCTGCAGGCTCAGAGCATTCTACCAAAGTGCTTGTTGAAGGCACCAATGGTCTCTGTATTGCAGATCCAGAGGTCAATTCTCAATCCTCATCTGCCATGATCCACTTCCGTGGTGTGGGACAGAGCCAATTACACTCTCCTTCTTGAAACACATCTTTCACTTGGTTTTCAGGGCAGTCCTCTCCTTTGGTTCCTCCCTCCTCTCACAGTTGCTCCTTTGCTGGTTCTTCCTTGTCTCCCCAATCTCCAGCACCCTGGAGTGTCCCACTCCTCTTTATTTATACTTACTCCCTCTATGTCATTTAATCAAATCTCATGGCTTTAACTACTGTGTGCTGATGATGTCATGATTTCCAAATCTGTATCTCTAGCCTGGCCCTCCCCATTGAACTCTGTAGTGCTATATCCAACTGCCTACTTGATGTGCCTGGTTGGATGTTTAATAGGGATCTCCAACAGAGCATGTCCAACACCCAAGTTCCCAACCTCTAACCTATTCCTTTTAGAGGCTTTCTCATTTCAATAAATGAGTTACTCAGGCCCCAAACCTTGGACTACTCAAATAGCCTCCTAATTCATCTATCTGTTTCTGCCCTTGCTCCCACTGTTGTTCCTACAAATTGTCTATTCTCTATCCAGCAGCCATAAGTCAGATAATTTTATTCCCCTGCTTGAAACCCTCCAGTGGCTTTTTATTTTACTAAGTTATAAGTGGCCTCGGAGACTCTTTATCATCTGATCTCATCTCCTATCCCCCTCTTGCTTATTCTTTCTGTTCTAGACATACTAGTCTCTTGGCAGCTCCTTGGACATGCCAACACACTCCTCCCTCCAGGCCTTTACTCCTGTTTCTTCTACCTCAAATGCTCTTTCCTCAAATGTCTGCATGGCTTCCCACCCCTGTCAAGTCTCTGCTCAAATACCATCTCTGCCAAGGAAGACTTTCTTGACTACTCTATAAGACAGCAACCCTTCTCCCCACTATGTCCACCTACCCTGCATTATTTTTCTCCAAAGCACTCATTGCCATCTTTAAATTATACATTTATTTATTAGTTTGTTGTTTGTTTTCCTCTTAAGAATATATGCTCCAAGAGGTCAGAGACTCAGTCTATTTTTTTCACTGCTGTTTCTTTAGTGTCCATAACAGGACCTTACACATGGTAAGGCACGTAACAGGTATTTGTTGAAGAAATGACTAAGTCCACCAAAGTCAAATTAAAAAATTTAATTTGTATTGTTTCACCCAAAACTTGAAGATGATGAAGATGATGATGAAGATTATTTAAGATCTAGCTTAAATTAAGAGTGTGGGGGGCTCATTTAGTAAAAGCTTAATAGTAATTTCTATGTGGGTCAGGTCAGTATCTTAGGAAAAGAACCATCCCTTCACTGGTTAACAACAAAATATGAATGTAAAAATTTAAACAAAAAAATCACTATTATATTTTCAGATATTTCAGATAAATAATTCATTTACTGAGCATCAACTTACGTTTTAAAACATGGGTCACCAGACATCAGCTGCATACTGATCAAAACCTGGGTATTAGAGAAAGAAATATGATTATAAAACTTCCCTTGAGACGAGAAGCCATGTTCTGCTAATCCATGCATCCTCTACAGAACCTAGGCCAGTATTTCCTATTTAGAGATTATTAAATAAAACAATTGCTGAATTGGGTTACATCCAGTATTAAATTGCTGCTTTATACAGACACAGATTAAAAACAATTTTTTAACATTCAAACTTTGTAATGGCAAAAATTGGAGTGGGAAACATGGACATGGAGAGCAAGTGTTGTACTAGGGACAGCCCTGTGGGCACATGCTGCCCTGGTCTCGGTTCTGTCTTTCCTCCAGGTTTCCTGTGGTGCTTGCTTAAGTGTCTGGAATGTTTCTCTCCACCTTGCCATGCTGACGCTTGACGGGGTGCCTGCAGTGGCCTGTGAGAGCACAACACTTCTGGCTTTTGCTCCAGCTTTAGAATTTAAAGCTTTGCTAATGCTTTCTGAAATGCTACTGTTCTCTAGCTGCTGACTGTCTCTTAAGACTCAGCCATAGGGGGATCCCTGGGTGGCGCAGCGGTTTAGCGCCTGCCTTTGGCCCAGGGCGCGATCCTGGAGACCCGGGATCGAATCCCACATCGGGCTCCCGGTGCATGGAGCCTGCTTCTCCCTCTGCCTGTGTCTCTGCCTCTCTCTCTTTCTCTCTCTCTCTCTCTCTCTGTGACTATCATAAATAAAAAAAAAAAAAAAAAAAAAAAAGACTCAGCCATAGGATCTTGTTATGTTCTTTAGGGACAGATAATGATAATAGTAGTAATAATAACATTAGCAGCATTTGTGATTTGAGAATTAATTATGTGTCAGGCATAAGCTAAATGCTTTATACTGCATGATTTTATTCAGTGTTCAAAACTCTTATGAGGGACTGATCCTTTCCTTTTAAGCTCAGGAGATTAAGTGATATTTTCAAGATCAGGGAGCTATAAAGGGCAGAGCAGAGATTGGAAACTAGGACTGCATAATACTGAGACTCATGGTCTCTATGAAGAAGAGAGTATTTTTATAATGTGCATATTTTCTACCTAGTGGCTGACTTGTAGACTTTAGAGCCTCATTTCTTTACGCTAGTGCCTCCACTACTGTTTTTTTTCTCTTTGAGTGCTACACTTATTAAATGTGTGACCTGGGCCTGCCATGCTGGCATCCTTAACCCCTCCGCTTTCACAGAACTCCACAGTCTGGTTTTCCACTACATCAAAATGTACTTTTGAATATCCTGAATGTCTCAGAAGGGATGGGGATGGCACATGCAGCTTTTAAGAAATTGTGTGGGAAAGCAGAACAGAGAGAGTGGGACAGTGGCTGGAGGAGGACAGAAGTGGTTTTGTTTTATTTATTTATTTTATTTTATTTTTTTTATAAAGATATTTTTAAGATTTTATTTATTTATTCATGATAGACATAGAGAGAGAGAGAGGCAGAGACACAGGCAGAGGGAGAAGCAGGCCCCATGCAGGGAGCCCGATGCGGGACTCGACCCCGGGACTCCAGGATCGCGCCCCGGGCCAAAGGCAGGCGCTAAACCGCTGAGCCACCCAGGGATCCCGGTTTTGTTTTAAATACAGTAGATGTGGGATCCCTGGGTGGCGCAGCGGTTTGGCGCCTGCCTTTGGCCCAGGGCGCGATCCTGGAGACCCGGGATCGAATCCCACATCGGGCTCCCGGTGCATGGAGCCTGCTTCTCCCTCTGCCTGAGTCTCTGCCTCTCTCTCTCTCTGTGTGACTATCATAAATAAATAAAGATTTAAAAAAAAAATAAATACAGTAGATGTGAGTGGTGTGTGGAGATGCGAGGAGAAAAAAGGTATAAAATAGAGTATCTGAGAAACTGGGAAAGGATGCTTACAAAGGAAGTATAGTTGCTAGATGGTGGTGAGCAAGACTGTAGGAACAGCAACTGGATGGTTGTGTGATCTCTAACAATGTTCAGCAACTAGGATGCAGTCCCAGAGAGGGCAGTTGGAGTTTGAATGGGGTCAGGGATTTGCCAGGGGAGACCAATGAGGGAGATGGGTGAAGGAGCAAGGAGTATTTTTAAGCATAGGAGAATCATGGATTCTGGAATCTAAGCTGGATAAAGAGGGAAATAGAAGCAAGTGGAGGCTGGTAGAGAGTGAGAGAGCAGTAAGGTGAAGGATAGCTAAGTGAGTAGCAGAGCAAGAGAACTGGAAACATAAGAATATACTGTAGCAGAGGGGAACTCAGCTGGTGAAGTTTCTAGAGGTAAAAAAGTCTAGAGTGGCTATCGGGGAGGAATTGAGATGAATAAAAGGAAACAGTTGCTGGAGAAGGGTAGTTTAAGGAAAGGAGAGGCCTCAGGCACATAAAAGATCACCCAGAGGGGGA
The DNA here is from genome assembly GCF_011100685.1 of Canis lupus familiaris. Taxonomy (NCBI): domain Eukaryota; kingdom Metazoa; phylum Chordata; class Mammalia; order Carnivora; family Canidae; genus Canis; species Canis lupus. The sequence continues at coordinate 43,600,765 of NC_049227.1, forward strand.
GAATACATAGAGAAGGCAGTCTACAAGGACAGATCACCTACCACATGGTGAAGTCACCAAAACATGATGACAGAAGGTCTGGAAAGAGAAACTGTGAGCCAGAAGCTACGTCATCAATGAGCAGGAGAGAGAGGTAACCAGATGGACAGGCGATAACAGAGCTCAGGCCGGGAGAGAATGTGAGAGCAGAATGGTGTGATCTACAAAAGAGTAAGTTATGGGGCTCCTGGGTGGCTCAGTTGGTTGAGTGTCCAATTCTTGGTTTCAGCTCAGGTCATGATCTCAGGGTTGTGAGACTGAGTCCTGTGTTGGTCTCTGTGCTCAGTGGGGGTATGCTTGAGGTTCTCTCTCTCTCTCTCCATTCTGTACCTGCCCCTGCTCATGCATGCATGTGTGACCACTCTTACTCTTTAAAATAAATAAATAAATCTAAAAAAAAAAAAGTTTGTTGTAGGACCATGTGGGAGAGATGGTGTGAAAAGATCAAAGGGGGGCCAGAAAGAAACTACTCCAGGAGTTGGCCCTAAGGAGTGGGGTGAGGATGGGGGAGTCTGAAATTAGAAAGTCATTTCAATTTCCAATGAAAATACTATAATTCAGAGAAGGATTACCAGTCCTCTTGCACTGCAAATATGAAGAAACTGAATTTAGTGGCTTGTTAGGGGTCAGTCTAAGAATGAACAGTGCAGTCTGTTCCTCTGAGTGTGGTGCTTGGACAGCATGGAAACATGAAACAACTGCTGACCACACAGCAGAAGGTACGCATTCTGGTCTTTGCTCTGCCACCGATGACTTTAGTCAGACACTTCATTGAGTCACAGCTGCTTCATTTATTCTAAATGGAGAGAATCCACCCCATCTATCCAACACTGTTAATGTCACACAGGTATATGTAAGTGCTCTGAAATTTTTTGTTATATTTACTGAAAACAAAGTCTAGAAAGTATAGGTATAGGGTAATTCTTTGCTCCACTAACTTCTGACCATCCAGTTTTTATTCTGAATTATTTTTCTTTCTTATCATTAGATAACTTACCATCATGGGGTAACCTAACTAAAATACAGCAAAAGGTCTGTCCAGTGAGTCTTACTAGGTAAAAGGCACTTATATTTTTTCAACTGGTCTCATTTACTACCCCCAGCAACTCTGAAGTGTATGTTCTTTCTGTCACCCCCGGAACAGGAAGCTGCTGATGGTCCTTGGAAACAACAGGGTGGATGCCTAAAGTGAGCTTCAGTGTCACTTTGCTAGTTACAGGAGAGCCCAGTGACTTTTCTGCGCCCTCCACAGCTGCTTGGGAAGTCACTTTTTGAGAGCGATAAATGTGTCTAAGGTGTTCACTCATCATGTTCCTTTCTCTCAATGAGCCCTTGCTGTAGCAATTCTAGGTACTATTCCCTGAATGTTCACAGCCCCAGAAACACCTTAGGATCGCGAAGGCGAACCTCTGTTCCCTTTCACTGCTCCTGTGACTTGGGTAGCTTCTACCCCTAGATGGTGAGTGCATATTTCAGTGGCTTGGTCAGTCTATGATCTCAGGACTGATTCCCATCTTGCCCTTGACTGGATATACCTTTGCTTATTTACAGGCAGAGATTCTCATTCGTTGACATGTAAATCTCAAAACGTGCTTACTTTAAGAATGGAATTATCCTGCCTTGTATTTTTGGTATCATAGCCTTCCAGTAAGCAGCGGCGGGTGGTATTTCCTGATCCAGCAAACTCTGCCAGGTTCAGATCTGCAAAGCCCAGCTATGAAAGGAAAGGGAATCATATTAATAGAATATCTACTAGGCTTCCATCATATTCTCCTTAAAATGAACATTCGATCCATGTTCTAAACAAGTTCTCTCAAACTTCAGTCATCTGCAGTTTTGGCCATCTGAACAAGATCTGCTCTACTGGTTGCTTATTTCATGTCTTTAGATGGGCTTGTTTCTTTGTAAAAATTTATTACCTATTCTATTCTTGTCTTAAGCAATGCAATCCCTGAAATCAGATTTGATGTGCTAAATATATATATTTTTCTGTACATACTGAAATATAGAACTGTTGAAATAAAAATAATGCTTATCAAACAATTAAAATCATTGCAAGTAGCAGTGGTACTCACCCCACACCATGGGAGGAAATAACAGCAGACCAATCATGGTCATTTGCAAATTCATAAAGCACACTGATCAGACTTTCTTCTCCCTATTCTGGTTCTGGCTCCTTTCCCAGTTAACCATTGCTGACTGCAGACAGTTGCAGGTTATTAAACTCTTACTTTTCATGCAAGAAATAGAATGATTTAAGTGCATCACGTGTTTTTCTTTGGTATAAGGCTGTTCTCCTTCACCACCTTCCACAACATTTGCCCTGCTGATCACACTTAAGCTAAAACTCTCATTATGAAACCTTCTTCTCCCCTTCCCCAAAGCTGTGCCCCACAGCCACCCTCTACGCTGCTCTCCAAAAGTTCAGCTCAAACCTGTTCTTCCCTTTCGTTACTACCCAGGTTCAGTCCCCATTTTCTGCAGCTACCAAAAATTGCCCTGTAGTCTTTCCTGCGATGTTGTTCAACCCTTATTTCTCACTTCCGAGTGGTACAAGAAATATGATTTGTTTTTTTTTTTTTTTTACAAACTAAGTCTGTTCCATTTTTTTTTTTTTTTAATTTATGATAGTCACACACAGAGAGAGAGAGAGAGGCAGAGACAAAGGCAGAGGGAGAAGCAGGCTCCATGCACCGGGAGCCCGATGTGGGATTCGATCCCGGGTCTCCAGGATCGCGCCCTGGGCCAAAGGCAGGCGCCAAACCGCTGCGCCACCCAGGGATCCCAAGTCTATTCCATTTTACATGACTAAATGCATATGGAGTCTTTTATTATAAACAACAAAGAATGTTTTAAGTTTGCAATTAAGCATATGTCCCTGAATACCTAATAAAAAGTATTAACCATTTCTCAAACACTGCTATAATATTAAGCTGCCTGTTTTAAGATTTTAAAACACATAAACACATACTGGGCACATAAGAATGACATTCAAGATGAAGATTTTAACTACAGGCTGGAGCATTATTTTAGTAGCTTTTAACTGATACAAAGAGAATGAAAAATAAAACTTACAGGCCAGTTGAAGGGCCATGATTCCTAAACGCAATAATAAGTCAGAACATATTAGGCCACAGTGACATCTACCTAATTTTCACATGGCTCCTCTGGCCTTACTGCCTTTTAGGGGTCCAACAGATCAGAAGAAAAGTCCGGATGTATCCAGGGAAAAGCCACATCTCAATGAGCCTGTGAAGATTCATGTGGCTATTTGATCACACATCATCTGAAGGCCCTATTTCATGCATTACCCATTCCCTTTAAACCTCTAGCATACCTCCTTTTCATCCAAACTCTCTGCTGATGCTTCCTAATTCACTCAGAAGATAAAAGCAATCAAAAGAGTGCTTAACTTCCACAAGCTCTTATTGTCAGCCACACCCATTCACCTGCTTGCAGCTATACCCTGAGTACTATAAATGAACTGGCTACACTCCAATCTGACCAGACACTCCCCTCCCTCCTGCCTACTCAAGTTTGTTGCTTCAAGAATTCCTCGGTCTCTTCTGGATTCTAGTTTCCCTTCTCTACGGAGCCATTCCCATTAGCTCACAAACATGCTAGAGTTTTTACCATCTTAAAGAACAAAAGATCTTGTCTTTTGCCTCCCCACCATCATTCAATGTTCTGATACTCCTTATTAGCAGAGCCCTGATTTTATTTTTATTTATTTTTTAAAGATTTTATTTATTTATTCATTAGAGACACACAGAGACAGAGAGAGAGGCAGAGACACAGGCAGAGGGAGAAGCAGGCTCCCTGCAGGAGCCCGACGCGGGACTAGATCCCAGGACCCCAGGATCACGCCCTGGGGCAAAGGCAGGCACCAAACCGCTGAGCCACCCAGGGATCCCAGAGCCCCGATTTTATTCAAATGTCCATCCTTAGCTCATCCATGTGCAAAAGGAAAGTAACCCGACCTCTAGCTCATTGTTAAATTGTGATTAGTCTAAGCTAGCCATGCAATCCATTTCTATTGCCCACGACTGGTTTAGAAGTGGGCATATGATTCAATTGTGGCCAATGAAAGGTATGAGGAAATCCTGAGGGCTGACTAGGAAAAGCTTTCTCACTCAAAGAAAGACACACATGGAGAAGCAGCTGGGTTTTGTCATATGTGAACGTGTGGACTAAAACTCAAACCATCTGGTGACAATGAGAAGAGCTAGCCAAGAACAAAGTCATCACACAGAGAATGGAAAAATGTAAAGAGAAAAGTAACATGGGTTCTTGATGACATCCTTCAGTCAGTGGATTAACTAATCCTGGAGCAGCTCTACCTCACATCTGCAGCTCCTTGTCATATCTACTTGCTTTGTGAAATTAAACAAACAAAAAAAGTATCTCTAAGTGAAGAGGATATTCTGTTACTTGTAGCAAAGACCACCTGACACTGCAACCAAGTCCTTTTAAGGAGTTACATACTTTTTTTTTTTTTTTTAAGATTTTATTTATTTATTCATGAGAGACACAGAAAGAGAGGCAGAGACACAGGCAGAGGGAGAAGCAGGCTCCCTGGGGGTAACCCGATGGGGGACTCAATCCCAGGACTCTGGGATCATGCCCTGAGCCAAAGGCAGACACTCAACCACTAAGCCACCCAGGCGCCCCGGAAGTTAGGTAGACTTGATGGTTAAACTAGCGTCCTGGCTCAGGTGACTGAATTGACGGAGATACTATCAGAGACTGAAAATAAAAGAGGAGTCTGCGCATTTCTGGCAGTATTACTAATTACTTCTATTTGGCAAAAAGGTGAGCATACTCATTAGAAATTCCACATAGCTAGTAAAAGTATAAGGATAGTAGTGGTCATATATTACACAGTGCTAAGTGCGCACAGAGGAGAGGTCCTATTCCACTGGGGGGTGGGGGGAAATGGGATTGGTAATACTTCCCAGGGGAGACCGAATGAACAGATGCGATTGCTTAATGGAAACCAGAGATCATCTTCTAGCAGGGAAGCTGAAATATAAGAATAACATCCCCTAATCAGCTTTTAGAAAAAATGTGCTTATAATTTATTGCTGGATCCAACTGTTCAATCTCCAAGTTGCTTTATTTAAAAACAGCCAACTTGGGGCACGTGGGTGGCTCAGTTAGTTAAGCCTCTGACTCTTGATTTCAGCTCAGGTCACTAGGGTCGTGGGATCCGGTGCTCAGCAGGCAGTCTGCTTGTCCCTTTCCTTCTGCTCCTCCCCCACTTGCACTCTCTAAAATAAATAAATAAAATCTTAAAAAAATAAAAACACCCACTTGAATAGCAATTAGAAGAGCAAACTATTTGATTTTTAAGCTTATTTAGTGAGCGATATAAGTTCCAAAAGAGTTAAAGAACATCTACTTACCTTTGCATAAGCTTTTCCACCTTTCAGTTCCTGCCAAAGATAAAAAACACTGTAAGACTATCATATGATTAAAGATTTAAAATTAAACATATGTCAAATAATTCTGAAGTAGATATTTACATATTTACATGCTGGCAAATACTGATAGTAAATTTATAATAATCTTAAATTCAATTATTTGGCTATCCCACCTCCATCCCCCAAATTATCAGATTTTAATTTAGAATTTAACTTAAATCTGAAACAGGTAAATGGTAAGAAGACAAGCTAATTTTTCTGTTGAAGAAATTGCCAAAAAGTGTCCTTGACATATTGTAAAGAAATTAAATCACTGAAGAAGTGTTAAATTGCCTATTTACTTAGCAAGTACATGAATGACATTGTAGAAAGATTTTAAGCGTTGAAACCCCTACCCTAGAGACGACTGTTACCAATTTTTAGGAACAGTCCAAAAAATGCTATGTGTGTGTGTGTATTTCCCCCTTTACTCAAATGTACCATACTACACACACTGTTCTACGTATTTTTCTACTTTATGTATGTATCAATATAATAGCGTATTTTTTCTACTTTATATATGTATCAATAGCGTATTTTTTCTACTTTATATATGTATCAATATAATAGCGTCCATGTTAATATATAGATACATAAATACATGTAATATTGATGCATGTTAGTATAATAAAATCCCTCTTCATTAATGCAAACAAGACTGGCAAAAGTGAAAAATAATAAATATACAGCGATCTTAACATTTTATTTTATTTGAAATATATAACTGTACACTAATTTGCTAAATCTCTGGATTTAGGACACCACACAGTTGTGAGAATTAAGTGTAAAACACTCAGAACAAAGCCCAGCCCACAGTGTACTCTGTATGTGTGCCTGCCACATTATAATTAGGGTCAAAATCTCCTCTCCCTACCCACTTAAAAAAAATTAGTCTTAGGTGTACAACACAGTGATTTGACAATTCTAAACATTATGCAATATTCATTATGGTAAGTGAAGTCACCATCTGTCACCATACAATGCTATTACAATATTAGTAACTATATTCTCTATGCTGCACTTTTCATCTCTGTGACTTATTTTATAACTGGAAGTTTGTACCTCTTAATCCCCTTCACCTATATTGACCATCCCCTCATCCCCCTCCCCTCTGGTAACCACCAGTTTGTTCTCTGTATTTATGATTCTGTTTCTGATTGTTTGTTCATTCGTTTTGTTTTTTAGATTCCACATATAAGTGAAATCAAATGATATTTGTCTTTCTCTGACATTTCACTTAGCACAATACCCTGTAGGTCCATCCATGTTGTCAAAAATGGCAAGAGTTCACTCTTCTTTATAACATTTCCATCTTTAAAGTGGTGAATTTAGGGGTGCCTGGGTGGCTCAGTGGTTGAGCATCTGCCTTTGGCTCAGGGTGTGATCCTAGGGTCCTGAGATTGAGTTCTACGTTGGGTTCTCTACAGGGAGCCTGCTTCTCTCTCTGCCTGTGTCTCTGCCTCTCTCTCTGTCTCTCATGAATACATAAAATCTTTTATTTTATTTTTTAAAGATTTTATTTATTTATTCATGAGAGACACAGAGAAAGAGAGAGAGGCAGAGACACAGGCAGAGGGAGAAGCAGGCCCATGCAAGGAGCCCGACGTGGGACTTGATCCCGGGACTCTAGAATCACGCCCTGGGCCAAAGGCAGGCACGTAACCGCTGAGCCACCCAAGGATCCCCAAATAAAATCTTAAAAAAAAATAAAGTGGTGAATTTAAGCTCTCTGCTTCTCCCTGTTTGATAGTCAGCCACATCTTATAGTTCAGTACCAGCCCTGTCCTTGAGACACAATGGTAAAGGTCAGAGTAAATGGATTTGGCCTTATTGGGCACCTGGTCACCAGGGCTACTTTTACAGCCCGCAAAGTGAATATTGTCACCATCAGTGACTCCTTCATTGACCTCAACTACATGGTCAACATGTTCTGGTATAATTCTACCCACAGCAAATTAAATGGCACAGTGAAGGCTGAGAACAGGAAACTTGTCATCAATGGAAAGTCTATCTCCATCTTCCAGGAGCAAGATCCTGCCAACATCAAATGGGGTGATGCTGAGTATGTTGTGGAGTTAACTGGAGTCTTTACCATGGAGAAGGCTGGGGTTCACTTGAAGGGTGGGGTACCAAAAGGGTCATTGTCTCTGCCCCTTCTGCTGATGCCTCCATGTTTGTGATGGGCATGAACCATGAGAAGTATGACAATTCCCTCAAGATTGTCAGCAATGCCTCCTGCACTACCAACTGCTTGGCCCCTCTGGCCAAGGTCATCCTTGACAACTTTGGCACCATGGAGGGACTCATGATTCATGACTCCATGCCATCACTGTCAGCCAGAACACTGTGATGGCCAAGGGTTTGGTCAGAACATCATACTTGCTTTTACTGGTGCTGCCAAAGCTGTAGGCTAGGTCATCCTTGAGCTGAATGGGAAGCTCATTGGCATAGCCTTCTGTGTCTTCACCCTTAATGTGTCAGTCATGGATCTGACCTGCTGCCTGCAGAAAGATGCCAAATACAATGACATCAAGAAGGTGGTGAAGCAGGCATTGGAGGGTCCCCTCAAGGGCATCTTGGACTACAGTGCAACTGTCTCCTGCAACTTTAACAGTGACTCCCACTCTTTTACCTTTGATGCCTCCATTGCTCTCCAAGACCACTTTGTCAAGCTCATTTTCTGGTATGACAATGAATTTGGCTATAGCAACCTTATGGTCTACATGGTTTCCAAGGAGCAAGAGCCCCCTTGACCATCAGCCCCAGCAAGAGCAAGAAGAGAGAGGCCCTCACCTGCTGGGGAGTCCTTGTCCCAACTCATTCCCCAATACACTGAGAATCTCCTGACCTCTACACAGTTTCCATCCTAGACCTTGTGAAGAAGGGGAAGGACCAGGCTTTTGTCCTCATTTTCCCTTTGTAATGGCTCTTTAGATGACCAATAATGTCCATTTTTGTTAAAGCCCAAAGGCTGTCTCCATCTTACTTAACCCTCCAACAGCATCTTACAGGCTTGGCTACTCCACCTCCTTTCCTACATCTTTTTCTTTTCTAACCTTCCATGGTGCTGTAATTGCCTGGTTTTACTCCTGCCCCACTGGCTGCTCCTTCTTACTCTCATTTGCTGGACCTACTCCTGTATTCAACTTCTGCAGAGAGAATGCTAGTTGTACTCCAACCATCCATTCCCCTGCTCTTCAAAGTAGTAGACACCTGTATTTTTAGGTGGCCATCTGGCTATGTAAAATAATGACAATTTTCTTCTTTTTAAAAGTTTTTTAAAATTTAAATTCAACTTAAATACACTGTATTATTAATTTCAGAGGTAGAATTCAGTGACTCATCAGTTATGTACAACATCCAGTACTCATTACGTCAAGTGTCTTCCTTAATGAGCATCACTCAGTTACCCCATCCCCTCATCCACTTCCCCTCTAGCAACCCTCAGTTTGTTCCTTATAGTTAAGAGTCTTTTATGGTTTGCCTCCCTCTCTGATGTCATTTTATTTAATTTTTCCTTCCCTTCCCCTATGTTCATCTGTTTCGTTTCTTAAATTCTACATGAGTGAAATTATATGGTATTATGACATTTTCTACCTCCCTTTTGTGCCATGGCAGTGTGACTAAGATCTGGCCAAAAGGATGTAAGAACTGACACACACGAATTCTTGCTCCTCTCCTGTTAACAGTAATTCATACTACCTTGAGTGTTAGAGTGATCCAGGATTTGGTTCAGGGCCTCTTGTATTCTCTATCTACACTTTTTTCCATTCAGTTCTGTTGCCTTTTTTTTTGGATTTCATTTATTTATTCATGAGAGACATACAGAGAGGCAGAGACATAGGCAGAGGGAGAAGTAGGCTCCTCATGGGGAGCCTGATGTGGGACTCCATCCCAGAACCTGAATATCATGCCCTGAGCCGAAGGTAGATGCTCAACCACCGAGCCACCCAGGTGTCTTTTTTTTTTTTTTTTTTGAGAGAGAGAGAGACTGTGAACAGGGGGAAGAGCAGAGGGAGAAGGGGAGAGAGAGAGAGAGAGAGAGAGAGAGAGAGAGAGAGAGAGAATTTTTTCTTTTTTGAGAGAGAATTCTAGGCAGGCTCCACTCAGTGCAGAGCCCTACATGGGGGTTGATCTCACAACCCTGAGATCATGACCTGCGCTGAAACAAGAATTGGACACATAAGCAACTGAGCCACCCAGGTGTCCTAATTCTGTAGCTGGTAACTCTCATGTCTCTGTCTCTAGTCTGGCTTCTGAACCTGAGTGCAGACCAGTATCTTTAAATGACTACTAGACATTCCTACTTGGTATCTCATAGAAACCTTCAAGTTAACATGGCCAAAATGGGCCTGCTGATCTCTGCTTACCAGTCCCCAAAATTATTTCACTCTGAACTTTTGCCATTTCAATAAATAGCACAATTATCAACCGATATGCTCAGGCAAAGGTCTAAGAGTTATCTTCAATTCTCTTCCCCTCATTTACATCGAATCCATTAGTGGGGGGTGACCTCCAGAAATACATCCTAAATCATACTGCCTCTGTGGTTATAGTTCCATGCTGATACAAGCTTTCCTCACCTGAACCATCCCCTCCACCTATGTGGCCTATCTGCATGCAGCGGCAAAAGTGATCTTAGAAGATCCTATCTTCCCTTAGTAAAATCCTCAAATGGATTCCAATTATAATTAGCATAAAATCCAAAGTCGTTACTGTGTCCTTTAAGGCCTTACCTGATCTAGTGCCTCCATCTCATCTCACCAAGAGCTTTCCCTCTCTGTTTTCCATATTCCACCCAGGCTGGTCTTCTGTCATTTAAACATGACAGATTTGTTGTTTATCCTAAATAGGGTTTATAATATTTTTGAATCTGTGGCTCGGTATTTTTTTCATCAGTTTTAGAAGAGTCTCAGCCACAATCTCGTTCTCCTCCTTCTAGGGCTCCAATTACAGATATGTTGTATCTTTATGCCGTTTCCCATGTCTTATGCTCTTTTTTGTATTTTCTACTTTTTTCCTGTGATTTTGTCTGGATACTTTCTTTTGTCTTACTTTCCAGTTTATTGAATCTCTCTTCAGTTTTGGTAAACCTGCTGTTAAATCCATGTGTTGAGATTTATTTTTATCTCTTTAGCTTTATTCATTTTTTAAAAAATTTTTAAAAATATTTTATTTTTTTAAGTCATCTCTATACCAAAGATGGGGCTCAAACTCACAACCTGAGATCCAGAGTTGCATGTTCTACTGACTGAGCCAGCCAGATGCCCCTCAACTATTTAGTTTTAATTAGTTATTTTCTCAGTTCTAGAATTTTTTTTTAAGATTTTATGTATTTATTCACGAGAGATACAGAGAGAGAAGCAGAGACGAAGCAGGCTCCATGCAGGGAGCCCAATGCGGGACTCGATCCCAGGACCTCAGGATCACTGCTCCAAACGAAGGCAGACGCTCAGCCACTGAACCACTCAGGCATCCCTCAGTTCTAGAATTCAATTTGCTTTTTGCTTTATAGTTTCTACTTCTCTAATAAAATTTCCCATATTGTTCACTCATTATAGTTACCGTAAAACTTTGTCTCTGATCTCCCCAAAACTTGTATCTTCCATGACTCTGTTCTTATCTACTTTCCTTTCGATTTTTGGTCATGCAGTCAAGTCTCTTGGTGTGCTTGGTAATTTTTGTGCGTGATAACTTGAAGTAATTTGAGGCTTAGAGTAACATTATTTTTCTTTACAGAAAATACACATTTGCTTCCGGCAAGCTTTGAAAGGGGCAGATACCTCCTCTAAGCAGGGGTTAAGCTGATTAGAAGCTGAGTTTCAATCTTTATACAGGCTGATCTCTATCCACTACATTCCTTCTAGGTTGAAACTCTTAGGAAGTCCCAATGAAAAGTCTGGGATGTTTCCCAAGGCCCTTCATGCTGATGGGTCCTGGACTCCAGTTCTTCTCCCTTTAGTCCTATAAAACTGCTGGGATCTCAGCTAGCTTCCTTGCCTCTCAGCCCCTGCTTTTAGCTCAGCTTTTTCTTCCTCTTCTTCTTCTTCTTTTTTTTTAAATAAGATTTTACTTATTTACTAATGAAAGACAGAGAGAGAGAGAGAGAGAGAGAGAGAGAGAGAGAGAGGCAGAGACATAGGCAGAGGGAAAAGCAGGCTCCCTTCAAGGACATCATGACCCAAGCCAAAGGCAGATGCTCAACCACTGAGCCACCCAGGTGTCCTAGCTCAGCTTCTTAACCACTGCTTGCAATTTAGCAAATGATTTGAGGGAAAAAGCAATGCCAAATATCAGGCTCAGCTCTTTATACTTCTCTTGTATATATTCTAAGCTTAAGTCTTTACTACCTTGGTGGCTTCTGATGACTTCAAGCAGCTGTTTTTAATATTTTGTCCAACTTTTCTATTGTTCTCAGAGGGAGAGGTGGTCTTTAATAAACTGGTCCATTAATTTCAGAAGTATAAATCTCCAGGTTTATTATAATCTTAAGGCTTGTTATGGATTACATTATACATTTCTCTCCTCTGACCTCCCAAGATATTTTGAAGTCCTAATCCCTAGTACCTCAGAATGTGACCTTATTTGGAAATACATAGGTAATCTAGGTAAGAATGAGGTTCTAATCCAATATGACTGGTGCTCTCATGAAAAAAACAAAGGAGATGCGAACACAGACACACACAGAGGGAAGATCATGTGAAGACACAAAGGGAGAAGGCAGCCATGTAACTGGAGTGATGCATCTACAAGCCAAGGAATGCCTGAAGCTACCAAAAGTCAGGAGAAAGGCATGAACAGTTTCTGGAGCCTTTGGAACATGGCCCTGCTGACACCTTGATTTTGAGGACTATAAGACAATAACATCTGTGTTGTTTTAAGCCACCCAGTTTGTGGTACTTTGATATAGCACCTCTAGGAAACTAACACAGAGCCTTTTTACTTTCAGGTATGGTATGGTTATGTGCAACTTACTGGGTCATGGGGTGCCCAGATATATGGTTAAACACTACTTCTGGCTATGTCTGTGAGGGCGTTTTTGGATGAGATTAACATTTTAATCAGTCAACTGAGGAAAGCAGATTGCTTTCCTCAGTGTGGGTGGGCATCATCCAATCTGTTGAAGGCTTGAATAGAAGAAACAGGCTGAGAAAGGTTAAATTCTCTCTCTTTAACTCACTGTTTGAATTGGGACATTGGTTTTCTCCTGCTTTCAGACCAGGACTTATACCATCAGAACTCCTAATTAACTCCGGCTTTGACTTGCACTTACACCATTGGTTTCCTGGTTCTCAGGACTTTGGACACAGACTGGATCCACACCACCAGTATTCTAAGGTCACCAGCTTGCAGATGGCAGATTGTGGGAGTTCTTGGCCTCCACAACTGTGTATGCCAAATTCCTTATAACAAATCTATTTCTATATATATAGCTATGTCTCTACTCTATATTGATTCTGTTTCACTGGAGAACCTTGCCTAATACAAGGTCCTACTCCTTTAGGATAGTCTTTTCCTAGATTTTTACATGGGTGCCTCCTCTTCAAATGCTACCTTTCAGAGAAGTCTCCACTGGCCGCTCCCCCTAATTTTCTAAGATGATTTCCTCTCCCTGAGTTATTCTCTATTATCTCATTGTATTTCATATACAACACTTACAACATCCACTTATTTGGTTACATGGTTAGTCTGTCTTTCCTACCACTCTTCCTCCCAGCTCCAATCAGAAAGCAGAGTCCTTGAGGGCAGGAGCCCAATTCCAGTTCACCACTGTCCTTTCAGTGCTTAGAATAGTACCTGGCAGTTTGTAGGAACTCACCTATTTGTTAACAGGTGATGGACTGCTTCCCTGTGTCCTAGGCAACAGAGTGTATCATCAAACTTTTTGATCTTTGTTAAATTTATAGGTAAAAAAATGGTGCCTTATTTGTAGTTTTAATATACATGAGTGAGACTGAGTAATTTTTTATAGATTTGAAAGCTATTTATATTTTCCATTTTGTAAAATATATATTCTGTCCCCTGCCTATTTTTCTAAAGGGCTATTTATCTTTTCTTCTTGATTTATTTGAAGGAGCTCTTTCTATATCAAGGAAATTAGTCCTCTGACATGATGTGCAGATGTTTTCTCTTATAGCTTTGCTTAAGGTATTTTTTTGCAATGTAGAAAACGTTTATATAGAAGAGTTTTCTAATTTTTCTTTATGGGTTCTCACTTTTATTCTCATGTGGCCTTTTCTCTTTTCTCATTGGTTGAAAGATACCAAGACTGGAGTAATTCTCTTGGATCTAAAAACGTGTACCATATGGTGAAGATGGCAGAGCTGCTCTCCCAGCCCTGGACCCCTGGGCTATTACCCAAGAGAGACAGAAACTCTTATCCTGTTTAAGTCATTGCATATTTGGGTATCTGCTTCAGCAGCTTATTGTACATGCCCGAATACACTGAACCTCACAACCTGAGGAACTGGATTATTTCACATGAACTAGTCCTACCTTAAATTACAAAAAATTAGGTTTTTGGTAATAGACTCTGAGGGTTTTTTTTTTTTTTTAATTTATTCATGAGAGACACAGAGAGAAAGAGGCAGAGACACAGGCAGAGGGAGACGCAGGCTCTATGCCGGGAGCCCAATGTGGGACTCGATCCCGGGTCTCCAGGATCACACCCTGGGCTGAAGGTGGTGCTAAACCACTGACACCCAGGCGTCCCAACTCTGAGCTTCTTATTATTGGCAGTTAGCTTTACTCTAAACTAATATTATAATGTTATTTATATGTTATTTATATACATACATACATATATGTATATATTATTATTATTTTTAAAGATTTTATTTATTTATTCATGAGAGAGACACACACACAGAGGCAGAGACACAGGCAGAGGGAGAAGCAGGCTCCATGTCGGGATCAGGCCCTGGGCTGAAGGCGGCGCTAAACTGCTGAGCCACCTGGGCTGCCCATATATATTATTTTTTTTTAAATTAAAATTCAAAGACTGGTCATCTTACAAAAATCATGACTAGAATTCCATTTATAAAAGTTTCAATATAAGAGCTACAGCAGCAATTAAAGCAGAAAGAGAAGAAGGTAGGATGCTTTACTTATATCTCAGTTAATGCTTCCAAATTCTGGAGAAAGCAATTATCATAACCATAGTTTGGGTGGAAAAATGGATTTTTTAGAAAGTCAGGAGAGAACTACCTAACGTCTCACAGTTAGAAAGCACGTATCTGGGACTCAAGCTCAGGTCACTACAATGACACATACACTTTCATTGCATTGTACTTAAGGGAAGCTTTGATGCAATTATTGCTGCTCCAAGTTAGACTTTTTTCTTTCTCTCTTTCTTATTTTAAAAAATTTATTCATGAGAGACACAGAGAGGCAGAGGCATAGGCAGAGGGAGAAGCAGGTTCCCTGTAGGGAGCCTGATCTGAGACTTGACGCCAGGACCCCAGGATCATGACCTGAGCAGAAAGTAGACACTCAACCACTTAGACACCCAGGTGCCCCCAAGTTAGTCCGTTCTAAAGGTCTACAATCATTAAAGGCTTAAAACCTATAAAATGTTTATATGTATTTACGCTATATCTTAACTGAGTAGATTAAGCAATGTAAGAATTTAAAATATAGCCACATACAACATGGTGCTATCTGCTCACTCAAAAAGCAAAGAAAATTAAAAATACAACTTTTTATCTCATTAAGAAGGACACAAGACTAAAATGGAAAATAACAAGGCAACGGGCTCTTGCTTTTCATTCTGAGTCCTTACCTTAATTTTCGAACAGGTACATGTATTATTTTGGTAACTTAAAAAATGTATATAAGATATAACATAAAGGTTACATTTTATTTTTTTTTCTTTTAAAGATTTTATTTATTTATTCACGAGAGACACAGAGAGAAAGGCAGAGACACAGGCAGAGGGAGAAGTAGGCTCCTCACAGGGAGCCCGATGTGGGACTTGATCCCCAGATTCAGGATCACACCCTGAGCCAAAGGCAGACACTCAACCGCTGAGCCACCCAGGCATCCCATAAAGGTTACATTTTAAAGCTAATAGTTTCATTCACCTGTAGTGGTGACAAAAGGATTCCCTCTTTTTAACTCCCCAAAAAGTAGGATCATATATTTCTACATATATTAAGTTGATCTACTTGAGATTACCATCTTTGTAGATCATTGGTAACATGCTTCAACCTAATACGTGGAAAAGAAATGATATAAAAAACAAAACACGGCCTTAGAATTAGAAAGATTTGTATTTGAGTCCCCATTTTGCCATTTCCTAGCTATGTGATTTGAGCAAGTGACAACCCCTCTGAACCTCGTTTTCCTGAAATTGCAAAAAATAATACCCATTTTCACGTTTGTTGTTAGACATAATATATGTAAAGTCCCTAAAATAATGCCTACAAAGAGAAATTTAATGAATGGCAGGATAAAGATCAGCCTCCCAAAATAATACAAATAGAGTTAATACTTAAATGTATATCAATCGATAGTGAAATAAGGTTCTTGAGTAATACTTTATAGCTTCAAATTTTCCTAAATCATATTTGTCACAGTAAATTAAATTATTGATGCAAGTGTAAAGTGGAATTACATGTAACAGTTCTAACGATGAAGTAGAGCTAAATAAAATGAGTCAGTGACTATGGAACTAATTATGGTTTCTGAAAGGGGAGACGTAATTGGCTATTTTTATACCTTCCTCACAGATACTCTGTAGATACAAGGATCCAGGATGCCTGTGGTGGCACTTGCACTCATCTTGCACATAAATGAGAACTTCTTCCTCCAGTGAACACAGTTGGCTTGTACCACTTCCCTGAAGAGGAGACAGAGAGAGAGAGAGAGAGAGAAACAATTATTATTGATGACAGGTTAAAAAAAAGTACACACACTCTTTCACTCAGGTCTATAACGCAAAAGTGATATATTAAAAGGCATGGAGAAAACAAACTTCTAACAATGTGATCTGAAAATCCCTAGAAGGGGGGATCCCTGGGTGGCACAGCGGTTTGGCGCCTGCCTTTGGCCCAGGGCGCGATCCTGGAGACCCGGGATTGAATCCCACGTCGGGCTCCTGGTGCATGGAGCCTGCTTCTCCCTCTGCCTGTGTCTCTGCCTCTCTCTCTCTCTCTCTCTCTCTGTGACTATCATAAAAAAAAAAAAAATCCCTAGAAGGTTTTAATTACCCACAGAAACTCAAATTTTTAAAAAAGTGAAATTACTCATCAATTGAATCAATATAAATTGAAGCTTCACTACTCATTCATTCAGCACATAAGACATGTTTATTTTTGGTGAGCTATGTGCTAGATGTCTGAAATATGATGATAAGAATGACAGTGTTCCTAATCTTGTAGGGCTTATAGTTTACAGGTAGTATCAGAGACTATGAAATGTAAACAAATACTTATTCTGTCATTCCACTGAGCCACCCTCCTTTTTTTTTTAATTTTTAAAAGAGATTTATTTATTTACTTGAGAAAGAGAGAGAGATGGGGTACCTGGGTGGCTTAGTCAGTTAAGCATCTACCTTCAGCCCAGGTCATGATCCTAGGATCCTGGGATCGAGTCCCACATTGGGCTCCCTGCTTTGAAGGGAGCCTGTTTCTCCTTTGCCTCTGTCTCTCTCTTATGAATAGAAGAAAACAATCTTAAAGAAAGAGAGAGACAGTGTACGTGCGTGAGCAAGCGCAAGTCAGGGCAGGAGCAGAGGGAGAGAATCTCAAGCAGACACCTGGCTGAGCATGGAGCCCTTCATGAAGCTAGAGCTCATGACCCATGAGATCATGACCTGAGCCAAAATCAAGAGATGGTGGCTCAGGGTGCCTAGGTGACTTAGTGGGTTAAGCATCTACCTTTGGCTCAGGTCATGATCCTAGATTACTGGAATCAAGCCCTGCATAAGGCTCTCTGCTTCTCACTCTCCTCCCCACTCCTGCTCTTGTCCACTATCTCTGCCTCTCTCTTTCTCAAATAAATAAATAAAATCTTAAAAAAAAAGAGATGGATGCTCAACCAACTGAGCCACCCAGGTGCCCCTCGACTGTATCCAGCAAGAGTGCAATTTATTTGTATGGTTACAACATAGGCAGAATGAGCTATCTGGCAAAGAATGGATCTGGAGGTATTTGTCAGGCAACGTGAAGCATCCTCAGTAAGATACGCAGTAGCTAACGTGCATACTAAAAAATAAATGAATTTTTGAAAAAAAAAAAAAGCAACAAATAACAATGAAAATAACAAGGAGGAAAAAATAAAATTAGAATTTAATTTTAAAAAATTGTTTCCCTCTCAACATCTTGGGGCCTTGAGACTTGATGGAGGCATCAGTCATGGCCTCTGGAGCTCCCAAAGAAGGTGTGAAGGTATACTAAAGGCTGGGCCCTTTAGGAGCACCCTCTGCTTCAAGGCACTTGGTTGTTTCTGTCACTGAGGTCACTGATGTATGACCAGGAATCACACATTTAAAACAAAAACAAAAAACAAAATCCCTGTACTTTCCTACATAAAAACTTCTGGTTGAAGATAGCCGATTGACAGCATGTATTAACTTACCTCTGCTCTCACCCCAAAACATTCTATTTAATTTTTAAGGCATCATATAGCAAGACAAAGAGAACCAGAGAGGAGACAAAATAAAAGGTCAGGAATTAACAAGTGATAATGACTTAGCAAATTAAAGAAAGCTGAACATTATGCTGGTAATGGTGAAAGCTAAGAGCAGGTATCTTAAATTAGCATTGAAACAGAACAAAAGAGGGACAAATTGCAGAAGAACTGATCGAAAACTGTTTTAGAAAGAGTCCCTCAGATCTTGCTGACCCCTGCAGAGGACAGATTTATTCTCCTGATGAGGTACAACAGAGGGATCTCTGTATTACCTGACCTGAAGGCAGGTATTGAAAATAGCACCACGGGTTTACCATATTGGGTGGGGTAGGGGGCTAGACACAGGATGAAAGATGACTTACTGAATGCTGAGACTTTTTCCCCTAACGTGGCTTCTCAGGATATATTCTTTAAGAAGATGTAAGAAGAACATTCTCCACGGAATCCAACCAGACCCAAAGAAAAGTCTATTAAGATGAATGTTGAGGGTTACAAAATGACTTCGCCAGCTCAATCTACAACCTGAATCAATGAACACTCTCCACATGCACCAACTCTCAAAGCATCTTTGACTTCTTCACAGCTAAATATGAGCAAGCACTTGAGTTAGGTCTTTCAATATGAACAAACTGAGGGGGTGCCTGGGCGGCTCAGTTGGTTAAGGGGCTGCCTTTGGCTCAGGTCATAATCTCAGGGCCCTGGGATTATGGGGGACTCAGGTCCCCTGAGTTGGGCTCCTGACTCAGCAGGGAGTCTGTTTCTCCTCCCTCTCCCTCTGTGCCTCCCCTCTGGCTCACGCTCTCTCTTGCACACACACACACTCTCTCTCAATAAATAAAACCTAAAAAAGAAAAAAAAAAGAAGAAACAGACCAAAATGAATAGCAAAAAGGAAACTTTTTAAAAAACAGAGGCTATGGTGGAAGAAAAAAAAAAAGATTCTCAGAGAGAAATTTCATCTATCATAAAAGTATAGGAAGGAATAGGATACTATAAAACAACATACAGGGAACTAAAAAGTACTCATGGAAATCAAAACTAATTGAGTTGATTTTTTTAAAATATTTTATCCATTTATTAGAGAGAGAGCAAGCACAAGCAGGGGGAGCTCTATCCCTCCACTCTACCCTTCTCTGTGGGCTTTTAGGGACTATGTCAACCAGGCTCACTTCCCCTCTGCCACTGAACGTAGTAAAGGTACAAACATCAGAAGGATGGAAGGCTGCAAAATCCTAAAACTCTGTCTTATGTTCTGCTACTTTTCACTTGTTTGTGAAATAACAATAATTCCTCAACAATACTAATTAGAGAAACTATTTATTTATTTATTTAGCTCCACGCCTAGTGTGGAACCCACTGTGAGGCTTGAATTCGAGACCTGGTGATCAAGATCTGAGCTGAGATCAAGAGTCAGATGCTTAAGTGAATGAGTCACCCAGGTGCCCTACAGAAGCACCTCTTTGGACTTTTATCTAATTTAAAACATCCTTATAAGACAGCAGCCTTTACATACCAAAAAGTATATGCTATCATTTGCACAAATGGGCAGCTTTGGCCTGAGTAACAAAAGTAAAAGAAGTCAAGTGAACTCTGTATGTGAGTGTTTCTCTAAAAAAACAAACAAGCAGGGGTGCCTGGGTAGTTCAGTCAGTTAAGCATCTCTTGGTTTCAGCTCAGATTGTGATCTCAGGGTCGTAAAATGGAGCCCTGAATTAAGGCTCCGTGCTCAGTGGGGAGTCTGCTTCTCTCTCTCTGTCCCCACCATACCCCACCCCAGCTTGTGTGTGTTCTCTGTCTCTCTCTAAAATAAATAAAAATCTTTAAAACAAACAGGAAAGGAATATTTATAGAAATAGTGATCTAGTTTGGCTAGAGAGTAGAGGAAGGCAATATTAACTCTGGTGGGCTTGGGAAGAGATTACAAAACTTAGCACCGCATCATAAATGTGGGCAGAAATTATAGTGTTGAACAGAGGTGAAGAATGTTTTCATAAAAGATGTGACATTAAATCTTAAAGGAAAAAATACATCTCCATAACCCTACGTTCCCATCATGAAAGCATATGGAAGTATAAATCTCACTGGTAAAGGTAAATATTTAGATAAATACAGAATAATGTAATATTGTAAGAATGGTGTGTAAATCACTTTTAATGCTAATATAAAAGTTAAAAGATGAAAATATTAAGAATAACTATAACCACAAAAATTTGTTAATAGATACATAATATAAAAAGAATTAAATTCTGACATCAATAACAAAGTCTGTTGGGGGACATAGAAGTGTAAAGTTTTTGTATGTAATTGAACTTAAGTTGCTATCTACTCAAAATAGACTGTTATAAGAAGTTTTACACAAGCCTCATGGTAAACACAAAGAAAAAAACCTACAACAGAAACAAACAAAGAGGGTAAAGAATCAAAGTAGATCACTATGAAAAAGCTAGCAGGTCATATAGGAGGACAGCAAGAGAGGGTGAGAAGAAAAGAACCACAAAAACTGATAGAAAACAATTAACAAAATGGCCACAGCAAGTCCTTACCTATTAACAATTACTTTAAATGTAAATGAACTAAACTCCCCAATCAAAAGGCACAGAATGGCTGAATAGGTAAAACAAAAACAAAACCCCAAATAAGACCTAACTGTACCTTAGCTGTAAGAGATTCAGTTTAGATTTAAGGACACACATAGACTGAAAATGAAGAGGTAGAGAAAGATATTCTATGCAAATGGTAACCAAAAGAGAAAAGAGGTGGCTATATTTATATCAGACAAAATGGACTTTAAGTCAAAAACAAAGACAAGGTCGTTGTTTAATGATAAAACAGTCAATTCAGTAGGAAACTATAACATTTATAAATGTGTATGTACCCAACACCAAAGTACCATCAAAGTACCTAGATACATAAAGTATCTTCGCAGATCTGAAGGAGAAATAGACAATAATATGGTAATAGTAGATTTCAATACTCCATTCACTATAATGAAAAGATCATCCAGACAAAATCAGTAAGGAAACAGTAGAACTGAACAACACTATAAAACAAATGTACCTATTCAGAGCTTTTTACCCATTAGAAGAATACACCTTTTTTTCTCAAGTGCACACGTAATATTCTTTAGGACAGATTACATGTTAGGTCACAAAAGAAACACATTTAAGAAGATCTAAATTATTACAAGTATCTTTTCCAACACAAAGAATGAAACTAGAAAATAACAATAAGAAGGTGGGAAAATTTATTAATACATGAAGACTAAACAATATAATCTTTTTTAAAAAAATATTTTTATTTATTTATTCATGAGAGATACAGAGAGAGAGGCAGAGACACAGGCAGAGGGAGAAGCAGGCTCCATGCAGGGAGCCCAATACAGGACTCCATCCCAGGCCTCTAGGATCACAACCTAGGCCAAAGGCAGACACTTAACCACTGAGCCACCCAGTTGCCTAAAAAACATACTCTTGAATAACCATGAGTTGAAGAAGAGATCGAAAGAGAATTAAAAAAAAAATATCTCAGCACAAGTGTAAACTAAAATACAACATACCATAACTTATGGATTGTAGCAAATGCAGTACTAAGAGGGGAGTTTATAACAATAAATACTTACTTCAAGAAAGAAGTTAGGGGTGCCTGGGTGGCTCAGTCAGTTAAGTGCCTTTGACTCAGCTCATGATCTCAGGGTCCTGGGATTGAACTTCAAACCAGCTCCCTGCTCAGCTGAGGATCTGTATCTACCTCCCCCTCCCCTGCCTCCATAATTCTTTATTTATTCATGAGAGACACAGAGAGAGAGACATAGGCAGAGGGAGAGAGAAGCAGGCTCCCCAAGGAGGCTGATGTGGAACTCAATTCCAGGATATCAGGATCATGCCCTGAGCCAAAGGCAGATGCTCAACCACTGAGCTCTGCCTCCCTATTTGTGCTCCTACAAAGTTCTCTCTCAAGTAAATAAATAAAATCTTAAGAAAAAAAAAAAGGATAGAACTTAAATAAACAATGTCACTTTATACCTCAAAGCTAGAAAAAGAACAAGCTAAGGCCAAAATTAGCAGAAGTTAGAAAGTTATAAAGATGAGAGCCGACATCAATCAAATAAAAATAGAAAAACAACAAAAATAAGTGCTTTTTGAAAAAAATAAACAAAATCAAGGGATTCATAGCTAGATTAAGAAAAAATAATACAAAATAAAAAATGAAAAAAGGACATTAAAACAGTTGCTTCAAAAAATAAAAAGAATCATAAGGGACTATTATTAATAAATATATTCTAACAAATGCTAGCAAACTGGATAATCCAGAAGAAATCAATAAATAAATTCCTAGAAACATACACTTACCAAAATTGAATCAAGAAGAAATAGAAAACTTGAATAAATCAGTAACAAATGAGATTGAATAAAAAATCAAAAACTTTTGAACCACCACCACTACAAAAAGCCTGGGACTAGATAGTTTCTTGGATGAATCTACCAAACACTCAAAGGACAATTAATACAGTCCTTAAACTTTTCCAAAAGACAGAAAAAGAGATCACTTTGAAATTCATTTTTTGAGGCCAGCATCACTCTGATACCAAAGTCAAAGATACCATTAAAAAAATAAAAAGTAAGAGAAAAAAGAAAACTAAAGGCCAATATCCCTGATGAACACCGATGCAAAACTTCTCAATAAAATACTGGCAAACTGAATTTCCTAACATGTTACAAGGATCATCCTATGCAAATCAGTGTGATAAACCACAGTAAAAGAATGAAAGATAAAGACTACATTTAGATAAATAAATGCTTTTTCTGCAACATCTACTCACGATAAAGACTTTCAACAAAATTAGTATAGCAGCAACTTACCTCAATAAAGACCATATATGAAAAGCCCAAGCTAACATCATAATCAGTAAGGAAAACCTGAAAGTTCTTCCTCTAAGATTTAGCATAATACACAGATGCCCTCTTTCACCAATTCTTGACAAGTATGCCAAGAAAACAATAGAAAAAGGATAGTGATGCTGGGAGAACCGGTTATTCACATTAGAAGAATGAAATTGGGCCCTTATACTATATACAAAAATCAATACAAAATGGATTTAAAAACTTAAATGTAAGACCTAAAATAGAAAGAAAAAAAAAAAAGACCTAAAATAGTAAAACTATTAGAAAAAATAGAGAAAAAGCTTCTTGATGACACTGGTCTGGGCAATGATTTTTTTGGCTATAACACTAAAACACAGGCAACAAAAGCAAAAATAGACCAGTGTGATTGCATCAAACTAAAAAGCTTCTGCAGAGCAAAGGAAATGATCAATAGAATGAAAAGGCAACTTATGAAATGGGAGAAAAATATTTTCAAAGCATATATCTGGTAAGAGGTTAATGTCTCAAATATATAAGAAACAGAAACAACTCCATGGCAAAAACCAAAATCTCCACATAACACAATTAAAAAATGAGCAAAAGACCTGAAGAGACATTTCTCAAGTGAAGATATAAGGCGAATAGGTAGAGGATTGTAATCACTAATCATTAGGGAAATGCAAATGAAAACTACAATGAGATATCACTTCACACACATTATCAAAAAGACAAGAAGTAAGTATTGGTTAGAATGTGGAATAAAAAAGAACTCTTCTACATGGTTGATGGGAATATAAACTGGTATAGCCATTATGAAAAACAGTATGGAGGTTCCTTAATAATTGAAAATAGGGTGCCTGGGTGGCTCAGCCAGTAAAGCATCTGCCTTCTGCTTAGGTCATGATTCCAGCATTGGGCTTCCTGCTCAGTGGGAAGTCTGCTTCTCCCTTTTCCCCCCTTCCCTGTGCTTGTGTGTGTACTCTCTCTCTCTCAATTAATAAGATCTTTAAAAAAAATTTAAAAATAGAATTACCATATGATCCAGCAATCCCACTACTGAGTACATAGCCAAAGGAAATGAAATTGACATTGTAAGACATTTGCACTCCCATGTTCATTGCAGCATTGATCATAATAGCTAAGATATGAATACAACCGAAGTGTTTGTCAAGGGATGACTAAAGAAATTGTGTGACACACACATACACTGAGCAATGTTATTCTGCCACAAAAAAAGGTAAATGTGATAACATGGGTGAGGATGGAAGACATTATAATAAGTGAAGTCAAACACAGAAAGACAAATACTGCATGACCTCACTTATGTGTAGAATCTAAAATAGTGGAACTCACAGAATAGGATGATGGTAGCCAGGAGTTAGAAAGTGGGGAAATGGAGATGTTGGCCAAAGGGTACAGAATTTAGTTAGGCAAGATGAATAAGTTCTGGAGATCTAACGTACAGCATGGTGACCATAGTTAACAATGCTATATTGCATATTTCAAATTTGCTAAAACACCAGATCTTAAATGTCCTCATCAGAAAAAAAAAACAGGTAATTATGTGGGGTGGTGGATATAATTAGCTTGATTGTGGTCATTTTACAATATATACATAAATCTAAACATCAAATTGCACATCTTTTTTAAAAAGATTTATTTATTTATTTGCAAGAGAGAGAGAGTGTGAGAGTGTATGCATGAGTAGGGGGAGGGGCAGAGGGAGAGGAAAGCTCAAGCAGACTCCCCAACTCCCCGTTGAGTGTGGAGAACAACACAGGCACGATCTCAGGACCCTAAGATCACGACCTGAGCTGAAATCAAGAGTTAGATGCCCAAATGACTGAGCCACCCAAGCGCCCTATCAAGTTGTACATCTTTTTAAGCATATTTAATTAATTTGTCAATTACACTTCAATAAAGCTAAAAAATAAAATCAAATATTATGGATGAATGCTTTGTGCATATTTTTGTATATATTGTACATATTTTTCATGACCTGTATAGGTGCACCCAGGGAAGCCACAAATAAGCTCAGATCTACTTGCTGGAAATTAAGACACTATCCAGACACATGAATATTGTCTCCTAAGTAGCAGACTGACATATATGCCAAGACTCTGGAACACAGGTTCTTTTTTAAAATTTTTATTTATTCATGAGAGACACAGAGAGAGGCAGAGACCCAGGCAGAGGGAGAAGCAGGCTCCCCACAGGGAGCCCGACACGGGACTTGATCCCAGGACCCTGGGATCATGACCTGAGCTGAAGGCAGATGCTCAACCCTTGAGCCACCCAGGTGCCCCTGGAACAAGTTCTTATGTGAGGATAAGAAAGTCTAATGAGCCAAGAGATCAGGTTGGGATGAACTAAGGCTATGAAAAGTGTAATTGACTCATGATGTCACACAACAAAGAATCCTTATTGGAGGAGGAACCCAGAAATGATGAAGGCAAGAAATAAGAGCCCAGCATAACACTCTGGACAATACACTGCCAACCACAGTAACCACTAGATAAATATTCACTGACTGAATGAATAGATGTCACGAATCAGTCACAAATAAGCAATCCCAGGTACCAATTCTTGCCTATGCTACTTCACAATCATTCCTAAATCAACCCCTTTTCTGGGTCTAGGACCACTACCCTAATTCAGTACCTCAAGAGGTCTTCCCTGAAATATGGCAACAGCCTCCTATTTAAATGGCCCTCACTCAAACCTACCTTCCTCATTGCTACCAGAGAGCTCCTTCTAAAATACAAATTTGATAATGTCATTCCTCTGTTAAAAATCCTCCACTGAGGGGATCCCTGGGTGGCTCAGCGGTTTAGCACCTGCCTTTGGCCCAGGGTGCGATCCTGGAGTCCTGGGATCGAGTCCTGCGTCGGGCTCCTGGCATGGAGCCTGCTTCTCCCTCCTCCTGTGTCTCTGCCTCTCTCTCTCTCTCTCATAAATAAATAAATAAATCTTAAAAAAAAAATCCTCCACTGATGGAGTGCCCGGGTGGTGCAGTCAGTTAAACACCCGACTGACTGGGTCATGGCTCAGGTCATGATCTTGAGCCCCGCATCTGGCTACCCGCTCAGCACAGAGTCTGCTTGAGATTCTCTCTCCCTCTCTCCCCATTGCTCTAAAATAAATAAATAAATCTTGAGAAAAAAATCCTTTACCACTTCCCCATATTTTGGAGGATTAACTCCAACCTACTGAACACTGTCATGATTAGGTCCCTGCCTATCTTTGGTCTCTTGACCCTTTCTGTCTCATACTGATTATCATTCCCCATTTACTTCACACTATTTCTCCTCTGTATGCCTTTGTATGCACATATGAGATTTCCTTTCCTCTGTATGCCATATACTCTCCCTTTCAACTTCCCACATTTACCAATTTAATTCTTGGTTTAGTCATTACCTGCTCTAGGAATCAAGCCCCAACCCAGCCTACAGGTGAAAGCCTGGTGTCAGGTGTGACGTGGTCTGTCTGCTTCCCTGAGTGCCTGGCTGTCTGCCGTTCTGTATCCTGGAGCACTGCCTTCCACAGAAGGGGCTGGCAAGCGCTGGCCGAGTTGGCTTCCTCCATCATTCCATTTAGTTCCCATCTCCCAGGACGTAGTCCCACTTTCCTTTTATTTCTGCTTTGTCTCCGACAGATGCTCTTATGATTACATACATTTCAAATGAACCAATATTTGCAACAAATTTTTAAAATTTATAAGCTTAAATATAGCGATGTCCTTTCTTAAAAGGAATTCAAGTAGAAATAGATAATTTAGGTAATCTTTCTGATTTTATATCATCAGAGTAATAGCCCTAGAGTATCAGACAATTTCTCTAAATAAAGAAAAAATTTTGTGTGCCCAAGGCAATTACTCAGAATTTTTTTGTGATAATCTTTAATGTGCACACATGCACGCAAATATACATGCACATCCACACAGCAGCTGCCAGAAAGCTGTCCAAAATACACAAACAAACAAAAAGTGGCAAAGCTATTTCGTGACAGTTCGTTATACTGATGGGTTACCATGGAAACAAACTCAGACTACTTGGCAACTGAGACAAAAGTCACATTAGTAATGTTTTCCGTTATGTGAGTCATTAATTTCCTATGAGTTTTATATGGTTGCTTAACCACTTTCAAGAAACAAAGTAAGAGAATAGGATTTGTGTTGATACTGTGGAAAGCCAAGTATTTCTAAGATAAATGATAAAGTTGCTGATTGTGAAATACATAAGCAAAGGACTTAAAAGAAGATAACTGTTGCTATCGCCATGGTTTATTCTTCAAGAGTAAAAAAAAAATTCTAAAAAGTCTTTAAAAATTAATATAAAAGAAAGTGAAAATTATGGATCCATTTTCTGTGACCTACTGTGCCAGCAAACTACAGTACTTAATATTCTAAGAATAACTTGCATATGTATACCCTACACATATATTTAACATTATTCCATGTCTTGGTAATTTGAAGTATTTTTAACTTTTTGGAAACAGTGATCAAAAACTGCTGTGAGGAATGCAAGCTGTTTTGCCAGACAATATTATTGCAGTGCTTGTATCCAGAGGCAGTCGGCTTGGGCTCAAATCCTGCCTCTGCTATACTTGCCACCTGTCACACTGGACACATTCCCTAACGTCTCTGCATTTCTGTTTCCTGCTCCATGAAACAGGGGTGGTAATAGTACCTACATCTCAAGAGAGTTTTTGGAAACTAGGTGAATAATTACACACAGTGTTTGGAACAGTGCCTGGTTGATAGTGGATCTCATAATAAATTTTAGAAGTTGTTTTATTAAGAATATAAGTAGTTCTAAGGCTACTGACATTTGCCCCCACCCCCCCCAGAGAGAAATAATGATTAAATTTATAAGTAGAGAATTTCTTCAACAATCAATGGAGGTTTCTATTTTCTAAGAGCTAGAGATTCGTGAGAAAATAAACCTTTGGGAACTGAAGCAAAATAAATATCTTAAGATTCCAAGGATAAATTAGATCTATAAAACTGTGACTTTTAATTACAACACTAAGTGTACATGAATCTCTCACGTTTGAGAGGTATTTTTAGTTTGTATAACTGGGTGGACACTACTAACATTCAGTGGAAAAAACTGAGTACAGAGGATTTTCATTCACTCATTCACTCATTCATTCATTCTGCTGGTACTGTTAGACATTGAAGGAAATTGGACAGTTTGAGGTTGAGGAGTCTGAGAGTCCCTCATTTGGAAATGTCTAGTAAGTAGATAGATATTGAGACCTAGGACTCAAAAAAGAGGACAGGGCTGAAAACATAAATGCTAAGTCCTTGTGACTTAGTGATCATTGAGATCATGGGAATGGATAAGGCCATTCAGGGACAGTGGGTAGAGAAGGAAGGGGAGAGGGCAGAGCCTGGAACTCTAGGAAACACTGATATGAAGGTATAGGAGGAGAAGGGAGCAGCAAAGGAGACCACATGGTAAATGGAGAAGCAAAGGAGATCATGTTGTCCCCAAAACTAGGGAAAGGATTGTAAAGAAAGTGTTGCCCAAGAATATCAAATGTGGCAGAGAAGTCAGGTAAGATAATGACGAAAAGGAAGCAACAATGAAGTCACTGATAACACCCACAAGTATAGTTTCAGTGCAAGGCTGAGAGTGGAAGGCAGATTACTATAGGAAGTAGAGACAGTAGTAATAAAGTAGAGAAAATGAGGGTGGAGGTGGATGGGGACTTGGGGTAGAAAGAAGATTTCAACTGACATGCAAGACTTAAGCATGTTTTGGTGCTGCCAGGAAGAACTACTAAAGAGAAAGAGTCAAATGTCTACAGATGTGAACTGTGGGTTCCACACCCAGCCCAAACTATGCATATGTATGGAGGAAAAAAATCTTCTGTCAGACGTGCAAAGACTAAGAAAACACAAAACAACAACGAAGCAAAGCAGAGCAAAAAGTGATCATTCAGGTACCCTTTCTAAATAAGACACTTGAATTACGCAAGAATAAGAAAAATGAATTAAAAGAGCTTAAGAATCAAAAAAAGGCAAGAAAGAAACCAAGTCAGTAGGTTACTTGCTCTTTCAAAAATAAAAAAGATTTTATTTATTTATTCATGAGACACCCAGAGAGACAGAGACACAGGCAGAGGGAGAAGTAGGCTCCACTCAGGGAGCCTGACGCAGGACTCGATCCCAGGACCCGGGATCATGACCTGAGCCAAAGGCAGACACTCAACTGCTGAGCCACTCAGGTGCCCCCAAAATGCCTTACTTTTGGACAAAAGAACTTTCTTGTTCTTTCTAAATTGTCTAAAAACATGTGTAAAAATAACAGCTATAAACAGCTTCTTCTATCACATATTCTGTTAGCCAGTGCCTAGATGAGGAAATGCATGACTCCATTTTGTCTGTAAATTAAATGCCAAATTCTTCAGCTACATACTCAGCCCTCTCTGGCCTGCCCTTAAATTCTCAAATTTGATGCCCTATTATTTATCTTCACTGACTTCACTAAACTAAATTACCCACTATTCCCTACCTGGGCCCCATGTCCCTACACTACACACCAGCCTTCAGGATGCTCTCTCCCTTGGGGTGCCTTCCAAACATGCTCTGTCCTCTTCCTACCACCCAATTTCATCTACGTGGATTTAAGTCTAACTTTTTTCTGTTTTTAAAGTAGGCTCTGCACCTAGTGTGGGAGCCCAATGTGGGGCTTGAAATCACAACCCTGAGATCAAGACCTGAGCTGAGACCAAGCGTCAGATGTGTAACTAACAGAGCCACCCAGGTGCCCCTCAAGTCTAATTTTAACACTGAATGATGTGGAACAAATTACATTCCTCTATATAAGTTTCCACTTTTATGAAATGTTTTGTAGTCAGCTACAGAGTGGTAAACATGTCACCTGAATCTATAAAATGGTATAAAAACTTACTTCAGAGGTAGTTTGAAAGTTAAATATTTATTTAAGATTTTTTCATGAGAGGCACACAGAGAGAGGCAGAGACATAGGCAGAGGGAGAATCAGGCTCCCTGTTGGGACCCCAATGTGGGACTAGATCCCAGGACCCCAGGTTCATGACCTGAGCCAAAAGCAGATGCTCAACCACTGAGCCACTCAGGTGCCCAACAAAATTTTTTTTTTTTTGGAAAATGTTAACAATTTTATGTTTAGACACCAGCACTAGAAAATTCCCAGAAATTGCTATTGAAATGTAGTTGCAGTCTGTGAATAAGGAAATGTATAAACTTTTAACTGGAAAGAAAATGTCACTAAATGAGTTTATTTTAATGCTCTAATGATGACTCACTAGAATGAAATGAAGCAAACATGTAAGGTCCAAAATCAATACTACGGTTACTTCCTCATTTCATTAAGATAAAATAAGACTTGGGTATAAACTAGTTTCTAAGCCACAATGTTTGGAAATAGCATTTGATTAGGAAAAGCCTGAGAATTTCTTCTGAAACCAGTAAACAGATTTCAGGACAGAAAATTCTTCTTTTCTTTGAGATAACAGAAAAGGGTTCAATCATGGGTTTGTTTTAAATATTTCTATCCCTATTTTCTCTTGCACTGTTTCTTTCCCCCAACCTAGAATCATGTTTGGGTCTCAATCCTAGAAATAAATACACAAAACGATTGTTTTTTTCCTATTTTCCCCCTTTCACTTAATTCGCTTTTCTCCTTTTCATTAACAAAGTTCCCAAAAGAACACTTACACTTAAGACTTCTGCTGCTTTACCACCTGCTCACTCCCTAACCCCTTGAAACTTGGTTTGTGCTCCTATGACTATAATGAAACTACATTCTGAAGTTCACCACTGGACAGCAACACTCGAAAGAATAAAATCAGAGCACTATCCTACATCATACACAAAAATTAACTCGAACTGGATTAAAGACTTGGACATAAGACTTGAATCATAAAAATTCCAGAAGAAAACAGGTAGTAAGCTCCTTGACATAGGTCTTGACAATGATTTTTGAGGTTTGACTCCAATGATTTTTGAGGTTTGACAAAATCAAAAATAAACAAATAGCACTACATCAAACTAAGAGCAAAGGAAACCATCCACAAAATGAGAAGGCAGTCTCCTGAATAGGAGAAAATATTTGCAAATCATATATCCAATAAGGGGTTAAGATCCAAAATTAGAACTCATATAACTCAATAGTAAAAACAACAACAACAAACCCAACCTGAGAATGGACAGAGGAAATGAGGAGACATTTTTCCAAAAAGACATACAGATGACCAACAGGTACAGGAAAAGGTACTCAATACCACTAAATATTAGGGCAATGCAAATCAAAACCACGATAAGATATCACTTTGTACCTGTGAGAAAGGGTAGATTCAAAAAGACATGAAATAATAAGCACTGGTAGGGATGTGGAAAGAAGGAAATTCTTGTACACTATTGGTGGGAATGTAAATTGGTGTAGCCACTAGGGAAAACAGTATAGAGGTCCCTCAAAAAATTTAAAATAAAACTACCATATGATCTGCAATTCCACTATTGGGTTTTATAGAAAACGAAAGCAAAAATTCTTTATAATAACAAGCATTACTTACAATAGCCAAGATATGGAAACAGGCTGTCACTGACATATGAATGGATAAAGAAAATGTGGTGCATACATGCATACACACACACACACACACACACACACACGCGCAAAATACTATTCAGCCACAAAAAAGAAGGAAATTTTGCCATCTGTGCCAACATCTATGGACCTTGAGGTCATTATAAGTGAAATAAGTCAGATAGAGAAAGACAAATACTGTATGATATCACCTTTTAAAAAAATATTTCTTTATTTCAGAGAGCAAGAGCATGACAGGGAAGGGCAGAGAGAGAGAGAGAGAGAGAGCAAATCTCGAGCAGACTCCTCACTGAGCACAGAACCAAACTTGAGGCTGCATCACACAACCCTGGGATCATGACCTGAACTGAAACCAAGAGTTAGATGCTCAACTGACTGTGGCACTCAGGCACCAATGCAGGGCTCGAACTCACGACTCTGAGATCAAGACCTAAGCTGAGATCAAGAGTCAGACGCTGAACTGACTTAGCCACTCAGGCACCCCTGTATGATCTCACCTTTATGTAGAATCTTAAAAAAACAAAAAATCCAAACCAACCTAACCCAAATTCATAGATTGAGAAAAGACTGGTAGTTGCCAAAGGGTAGGGGTAGGGTCAAGGGGTTAGAGGGTGGGTGAAACAGGAGAAGGGGGTCAAAAGATACAAACTACCAGTTATAAAATAAGTCACAAGGATATAATGTAGACTGTAGTTAATAATACTGTATTGCATATTTGAAAGTTGCTAAGAGTAGATCTTAAAAAGTTTTCATAACAAGAAAAAAATTTTTTTGTAACCATGAATGGTGGCAGACAACTTATTGCAGGGATCATTTTGTAACATATACAAGTATCAAATCATTACATTGTATATCTTTTTTTTTTTGTATATCTTAAACTAATATAACGTTACGTCAATTATGCCTCAATTAAAAAAAGGTTCACCAGGCTTGCTGATTGTCAAAGAGAGCAGCTCTTACACCACTCTGCTCTCACACTATGGCAGAGCTGGACACTCTCTCCCCTGGAGGTTTTTCCTTAGCTTCTGTGATATCATGTTCCCGAAAATTCTGCACTCATTTTCCTTAATTAGATCTTTGTCTACCAGGGTTCTATCCTCAGGCCTTTGTGTTTTGTTCTATATGCTATCTCTGGCTTTAATTGCCTGTCCATGTCCATGTGGATTATTAAAAAATCTAGTTATGCCATCCTGACTACCCTGCTCAGGTCAGACATAAACTTCCAGCTGCCTACCATACATCATCACAGACTTTGCTTGTACTTCACATTCATATGTTCATGGGAAAGAGCTCATAATGGGAAAGGGAAAACAGGACAAATATCCAAAACAGAAGAATTGTTACTTAATTTATATCCCATTCATGAAAGAAGATTATGTACGGCACTACTAAAATAACATGATAAAGTGTTTAATAGTGTGGAAAATGCTTATAATGCTCAGTAAAAAAAAAAAATCAGAATAAAAATTGTGTATGTAATTTGGCTTCAACTGTGTAAAAAATGAACTGGAAAAAATAGGAAAAATACATTTCAAAAATTTAACAGTAATTATCTCTGATGGGTAATATTTTCATCTTTGTAATTTCATGTGTTCTTATAAATTTTCTATGCTGATCTTGAATTAATTTTAGGATCAGAAAAAAGGGGGTAGTGGGTTCAAGGTCACATTGCATACAGAATTAAGATTCAGTCTTCACAGAATGGTATCCAAGGCCTGCCAAAATCCAGCCCCTGTAGTCACTACAGGGTGCTGTCCTGTAGTTCACTACAG
Organism: Canis lupus familiaris; assembly: GCF_011100685.1. Taxonomy (NCBI): domain Eukaryota; kingdom Metazoa; phylum Chordata; class Mammalia; order Carnivora; family Canidae; genus Canis; species Canis lupus. The sequence goes on from NC_049227.1 coordinate 43,634,132, forward strand.
CCCCAAACATTTTGTTCTGCTCCACTACCTAGACATGTTCTCAACACTGTCCACTTTTTAAAGATTTTATTTATTTATTTTTTAGAGGGAGGGAGAGAAAGAGAAGCCAGAGCACAAGAGCAGGAGAAGGGAGAAGCAGACTTCCCACTGAGCAGATGCTTAACCAACTGAACCACCCAGGTGCCCCAACACTGTTCACTTTTATGGTTCTGTGCTTCTGCTTATCAAGTCTTGTTTTTCTCGCCTACCCCAAAGCAGGACATTTTGACCTTGAAGACTTTTACTTCCTAAACTGTAATGCAGAGCTGGAGGACAATGCTCAAAATTTTCTCTTGGTTTAGCTAAGAAAGAAAAATTCTGTAAGTTTTTAAATCCAATCCATAATGAATAGTATTGGTATCAATAATAAGCATAAAAGTGGCTAAAGGGATGCCTCAGGGCTCAGTCTGTTAGGTACTGACCCTTGGTTTTGGCTCAGGGGATGGTTTCATGGGTCTTGAGATCAAGCCCCACCAGGGGCTCTGTGTTCAAGGTGGGGTGTCTGCTTGAAGATCTCCCTCCTTCCTCTCCCCTCACTCTTGGGCATGCATGCCTGCTCTCCCTCACAAATAAATCTAAAAAAAAAGTGGCTAAAGTAACTCACTGCCTAAAATGGTTGATTGCTTTTGACTACATTAATTCTCACAAAAATTAATTCTTAACAGTTTTATTTATTTATAGATTTTATTTATTTATTTGGGAGAAAGAGAGAGAGAGACAGCATTTGCACATGAGCTGGAGGGGAGGGACTGAAGGGGAAGGAGAGGACAAAGGAAAGAATCCCAAGTGGACTGCACAGAGCACAGAGACCAATGCAGGGCTCTATCTCACAACTCTGAGATCATGACCTGAGCTGGAACAGAGAGTCCCTATGCTTAAAAGAGGCAGCCACCCAGGCACCCCTTAACATAGTTTAGATATGTAAAATCTGATCCTGAAAAAATTGGATTTTATGAAAAAAATTGCCACTATACACATTTTAACATTATGATTAATAAAAAATAGGATATTATAATTTTTATACTTGTTTTATAATTCATGTTCATTGTAAAATATATAAAGAGAGAATAATAACCAAGGAAAATAATTTTATGAAAAATTCAAGTGAAAAGTAATAAAAATAGTTCAACTGCCTGGAATAGTGCCTGGCACATAGTAGACACACAAGTATCTGTTAAATGAGAGAATGAACTGTATAGAAAATTGTCCAAAGACTTAATTTGATTGGCTTAACAGAATTTTGTTTTTTAATTAATTAATAATGATATTATTATTTGAGAGAGAGAGAGAGCACGCACATGTAAGCATGAGCGGGGGGAGAGGGGAAAGGCAGAGAAAGAGAATCTAAAGCAGGCTGGAGCTGACACAGGGCTCAATCTCACAACCCTGAGATCATAAGCTGAGCCAAAATCAAAAGTCAGACACTTAACTGACTGAGCCACCCAGATGCGTGCGTGCGTGTGTGCATGCTATCTATCTATCTATCTATCTATCTATCTATCTATCTATCTATCTAACTAATTTAAAGTGGGCTCCATGCCCAACAAAGGAATTGAACTCATGACCCTGAGATCAAGAGTTGCATGCTGTATGGACTGAGACATCCAGGCATACCAGAAAATGCTTTTTAAAAACGACTTTATTGAGATATAATTCACACACTATACGATTCATCCATTTAAAATGTAAAATTCAATGTTTTTTTTAGTGTATTCAGATTGTGAAACCACCACAATCTGTTTTAGAACATTTTTATCACCTCTGAAAGAAACCTCATCAGTAGTCACTCCACTTTTCTCTCCAACCCCTGGCCCTGGGCAACTACTAATTTACTCTCTGTCTCTATAGATTGAACTTATATGAATGTCCAGAAAGGAAATCACATAATATGCCGCTTTTTGTGATGGTTTCTTTCACTTAGCTTGATCAGTACTTCATTTTTTTATTGTTGAATGATGTTCCATTTTATGGATGTCCCACATTTATCCATTTGATCAGCTGACAGACATAGGGGTTGTTTTGAGTTTTGACTATTATGATTAAGGTTGCAATGAAAAGTCACGTATAAGTGTTTGTTTTCTCTTTCTTTTTTTTTAAGATTTTATTTTTAAGTAATCTGTACACCCAGTGTGGGACTTGAATTTACATTCAAATCAAGAGTCACATGTACCACTGATGGAACCAGCCAAGCACCCCCACAATGAGTTGTTTTCATTTCTCTTGGGTATATCAGAGGAACTGTCAGATTGTATGGAACTCTGTTTAACATCTGAGGAATTGCCAGTCTGTTTTATAAAGTGGTTGCACTAAAAAATGCCTTTCTAATGAAGATTCCGTAATAAGGTAGTGCTCTTTAAAATGGTCTTTAATGATAAAACACAATTCAAAATTATTGAAGTCAAAATATCTGACATCCTATCATCCCATTTCCCCCCTACTGGAAAAATCCTACTACGCTTTCAAAGCTTAGTTCACATGCTACCTCTTTTAAGGAGTTTTTCCTATTTTCTTGGTTTCCTTTCTGCTTTGAACTGCCATACAATTTTATTTGTACATTTACTGTATACTTTGTCACTCTGCCTTATATTGCATTTAACAATATATGTGTTAGTTTCTCTCACTAAAAACTGCAGGCTTCTTGATGATAAAAATTATATTTTATACCTATGTTTATAGTAACAATTAGGCTATATTATTATATATTAACACATTATTTTAATATATTAATAAATTGTTATAAAAATATAAAAGGATATATATATCATTTGAGATAATGAAAAGGGCTCATGCAGAAGATGAAACTAAATGTCCTACATAGTATTTTCATAGAATAAATTTATTAAGGTAATATGTTTAATACAATATAAACTTGAAATAATATCAATAAATGCTATTTGTTGATGAACAGATAAGATATATCTCAAGACTTACAGTATAAGCAAAAACGGCTTAAATAAGCAGAAATACAAGTAGGGAAAAAAGGGACTTGCCTAAAATTGTTAAGTAAAAATTAATTACTACATAAACCTATATCTTAATTTTATTAAATCATATTAGCTTCCACAATGACTGAATGGGCTCATCAATGCTATTGCAGAAAATTCATGGTAAAATGCTCCTGTATTATGAAATTTAAAAAGCAGAAAATATTCTTCTTAATACTAATCAACTTTACTTAAATATACTAATATGTAAATAATTGGCTTGATCTAATAAAAATTGAGGTGGGGGCTGAAACACTTATTCACTTAAAAACTGTGGTAAAGGGGCACCTGGGTGGCTCAGTCAGTTAAGCATCCAACTCTTGGTTTTGGCTCAGGTTATGATCTCAGGCTTGTGGGATCAAGCCCTGTGTTGGGCATCATGCTTAATGTGGAGTCTGCTTGAGATTCTCTCCCTCTCCCTCAGCCCTTCTCCCTCACTTGGTCTCTCTCAAAAAAGAAAAACCTGTGGTAAAATACACATAACATAAAATTTACTATCTTAACAATTTTTAAGTGTGAGTTCAGTAGTCTTAAATACATAACATATTGTATCAAATCTCTAAGAACTCTCTTCCTTTTATAAAAGTGAAACTCTGTATCATTAAACAATTTCCCACAGGGTATAGAACACCAAGAGTGAACCTGAATGAAAATCATGGACTTTGGCTGATAATGATGTGTTAGTGTAGGTCCATTAGTTTTAACAAACGTACCCTCTGGTGGGAGATGTGGTTAATGGGGGAGCCTGTGCATGTGTGACACAGGGGGTATATGGGAACTTTCTATACTTTCCACTCCATTTTATCGGTTTGGCAGTCCCTCAACAGAAGGAAGAACATTTATCCTCTGAAACATGGTGACAAGATTAGGGAAAGTAAAGATCAAGTCTGAGACAGAGAGAAAGAAACACAGATGATCAAGCAGAGGGCCTCCTAGGATGTGGAAGTCGAGACACACATGACCTTGCTCTTGTACTCCTAGTAGTAGAGACAGCTGGAGCAGCTGTCTTGTATTACCTTGGCCTTAGATAGAATGCTTAATTATTTCACATCCATACTGGAAATCTTCAGGGCATTCAGTTCTATGCACACCTCTTATTGCTGTAATCCACAGGAAAAGACTAAGATGCAGGTAGGTCCTGGTCATCTAGCCTCTCGGATTCCCTGGCAGGCTCTTTCCTATTGTTCTATTCCACCTTGCTCTGATTCATTCTCCTGCTGCTGCTCTTTTTCCCAACTAATTGGACCACGTCACCTAAAACCAGATCCCAGAGAGTTAAGTAAGCTCCTACAGTCTCAACCTCTTCATGTAACAACACTCCGCTCAATGCCTAACCAAAACCACCATCTCATGAGGACCTTATTTGTACTGAAGCCTTGTAGGAGGTGATGTTTATTTTCCACCCCCATCTTCTACAGAAGGCAGCACGAGCATTTCCCTAACTCCTCAATGTTATTTGTAGGCTATAACTCTTCTCCTTCCAAGCTTGAGGCACATAATAACATGAGGATACACTCTTCCTCTTCTAGCTAATGTCCCAATGAAGGACCTCCTTTTTCATCTCTTTTCGTCCCAACATCTGTAATCATGCTAGCTATTTTAACACCATGCAAAAGAAACAAAACCCTAAACCTCAAAAGGACCCTCAAAGCCTCAATATCCTGTTCTCTGAGCACACCTCCTACTCCAGCAACTCTGTCACAGCCTCATTCCTTTCACATGTACCACAATCACCGAGGCCTGCATCTTCTAACCAGTTTATTTTCCTAATTTATCTTCCTGGCCTGATTTCTTTCCTTATGAAGTGTGGACCCTATTAGTGACTGCTTAAATTCCTTTCTCACCAACACTCTAATTCCCTTGCATCCTTGGCCTTACTTTCAAGCCTAAGCCTGAATCAAACCTTCTATTCCTCCCCCCCCGCCCCATTTCAAATCTACAAGCATGGCTGGAGAAAAATGCATGAACATACACAGTGCTGTCACTAAAATTCATGTTTTTTTTTTTTTTTTTTTTTTTTTTTTGAGAGAGAGCAAGCGAGCTTGGGGGAAGGGGCAGAGGGAGAGAGATATTCTTAAGTAGGCTCTATGCTCAGTACAGAGCCCGATGCAGGGCTTGATCTCACAACCCTGAGAACATGACCTGAGCTGAAATCAAGAGGCAGGATGCTTAACCGACTAAGCTACCCAAGTGCCCCTAAAATTCATGTTTTAATTTCCAATTGGGTCTTTTGGCTTTGTCTTTGGTCAGCTTTCTCTCTCATCACTTATAGAAGCTTTTCTGATCTTTTATCATTATCTTCATGTTCCTTATTTCTCCCCTTTTCGTTTGCTACTGAGAAAGCTAAGGTCATCAAATAAGAATTCTCTTAAATTCCAGCCTTAAGCCAACCTACTAACTTTGCATAAGTCACTCTTCTGATTTTGGCTCTGTAGATCCTACAGTATCAAACAGTATCAAAATTAAGTCCAGACTCCTTGTAGAGACTATTCTCTCACCCTCTCTTTATGTGTCAGCAGTAATATACAATTATAGTACCACCCTTCCCCTCATCTGTGGGGGATATGTTCCAAGACTCCCAGTAGATAATACTGAACCCTAAGTGTACTATATTGTTTCCTATGCATAAATACTTATGAAAAAGTTTAATATGTAAATTAGGCACAGTAAGAGATTGAAAAAGATAATAATGAAACAGAACAATTCTAACATACCATAACAAAAGTTATGTGAATGTGGTCTCTTAAAATACTGTACTGTAAAAAATAAATAAATAAAAAAATAAAATATTGTATTGTAGTCACACCCTTCTTTTTGTGATGGTGTGAGATGATGAAATGTCTGTGATGAGTGAGGCAAATGACATAGGCATTGTGATATAGCCTTGGACTACTACTGGCCTTCTGACCATACGTCAGAAGGAGGACCATCTGTTTCCTTATGCAGTTGACCTCTGGTAACTGAAACTTCAGAAAGAGGAACCATAATAAGGGTGAAAAATCCCACACACTGGTATTCCTTACTTTCTGGAAGTCTGTGTCGTATCACTTCACATGTAGGGAAGACTTACATTAGTGCCTGCTAACTGCAAGAAATCTGAAAAGGATTTTTGCTTTTTTTTTTTTCTTTTTCTTTCTTTCTTTTTTTTTTTTTTTTATAAAGCCCGCTGAGCCACCCAGGCTGCCTGGATTTTTGCTTTCATAAAAAAAGCTGTTATCACAAGGTAGATCTTTCCTAAATGTGAAGTGGTGTAATGTGAACTTTTGGAAGGGGAAGTTTGTTACTCTATGCCATTGGCTTACGAAAGATTTCATAGGAATGCTCTATGTTCTGATAGCCAGGTAAACCTATATTCAGAGTGCTCCCAGTATACACCATGCTGCTCTTCCTTGCCACTGTGTATATGTACTATTCTATCATTTCATTTCCTTCTCCAGCTAGACTTTTTTCAAAACCTTGCTAAGGAATTCTCTTTCATGAAATTCCCCTGCCCTCCACCCCCATCCCCCCAAAACAAACACTTGTTTCTACCTTTTCTTGTATTTATTTTTACAACTGAAAATTTTACACTGCATGGAAATTTTCATAAAGGCAATTGAAAGAACAAATCAGGTAAAATCACTGGTAGGTAGAAACAAGAACTATAGGAATTGAGTTAGAGATAAAATCTGAGTGGGACAGTGAGGAGAAATTTCATTCATTCAACAGATAACCAACATTTATTTAGGACATCGTATGTGTAGTAAACATTGCAGGAAAGCAGTGGGTGGATTGTAGGTTGGGACAGGTACGGGCATAAAGCTGATGAAACATTTGATTTAGCTCTTGAGGAATGGCTGGAATTCGAATCAACTACAAGAATGGTGAAGAGGTGGGAAAAGGAGAGAGTACCACGGAGACAGAAACACACGAACATCTGGCTACCATAACTGACCAGTCTTGGCTAAAAAGGGAGACTTAGGAAGAGTGGTATCAGGAAATACAACTGAAAGCCTAATCATAGAATCCTGGAGTCAGAAAGAGCCATGAGAATCATCTAAGTCACCAAGCCTTCTAATAAAGGATGTCACTGACAAATGGACAGGGTACTGAGGTAGCCAATTCACTACTGAACTCTCTTCTAAATATTAGGGATTATTTTTCTTTTTCCTTTTCTGTAAAGGTTTTATTTATTCATTCATGAGAGACACACAGAGAGAGGCAGAGACACAGGCAGAGGGAGAAGCAGGCTCCATGCAGGGAGCCTGATGTAGGACTCAATCCTGGGACTCCAGGATCACGCCCTGAGCTAAAGGCAGACGATCAACCACCAAGCCACCCAGGCGTCCCTCGAGATTACTTTTCTCATGTACTGGATAGAGATATGCCTTCTTTAACACTTCCCCACTAATCTTAGGCTGTGCCCTCAGATGCACCCTGCATACGCCTATTCCCTCTTCATGGGACAGTCTTTTAAATATCTTTCATTTAATTGATTTGTGACCTTCAACAAATTATGTGCTCTTTTGAGGATCAACTGTCTCAATTCTAAAACAGTGATGTTGACAGGGGTGCCAGGGTGGCTCAGTAAGTTAAGCATCTGACTCTTGATCTCAGCTCAGGTTTTGATCTCAGGGTTGTGAGTCTGGCCCCGTGTTGGGCTCCATGCTGGGCATGGAGTCTACTTCAAACGAACAAAACAGTGTTGTGACAGAGCCTGTCTCCTGATATCTATCCTCCACTTTTCTTTATCATAATTGAATCCTTTTCTGGGCCCGTGGACATCCAGCAAAACTATATTTCTTAACCCTTCTTGGGGCTAGATGTGGCTTTCTGCTTAAGTTCTGGTCAATGGGCTCTGGGCATTAGGGACCTCCCCTTCCCCTTCCCTTCTCTCTAGTGGCTAGAATTCAGATGTGGGGTGAACTAACAGTCCCTGTGGATGAGAACAATACCTGGGCATGACAGAGCAACAAGATAAAGCAGGGCCCCTGACAGCTTGACAGAGCAGAGCCACCACATCAGCTTGGAATTCATATAAGAGAGAAATAAACTTCTACTTCTTTTAAGTCATTTACTATTTTTTAATATATGCATTACAGCACCTAACCCAAAAGGAGGTAACACTTCTATAAAAGGGACTTTATAAGAATTAAATAAAATTAAGAATGTAAAATACACACATACATTTTTGTTTTAGTTTTTGAAGACTATCATCTTTCTCTTGAGACTCACCTCAAAATTCAAGATTCCTCAGAATCTTTTAAAAATATTTATTTATTTATTTGAGAGCAAGCGAGGGGCAGAAAGGGACAGAGAGAGAGAGAGGGAAAAGAGCAGATTCTATGCTGAGTTCAGAACCAGATGTGGGGCTCGATCTCATGACCTTGAGAACACAACCTGAGCTGAAACCAAGAGTCAGATGCTTAACCAACTCTGCACCACCCAGGCACCCCAGATTTCTCAGGGTCTTAATATATTTCTCTAGATCTCTATTTGACAGTATCTCTCAAAGGCTGATATCCCAAACTGAACATTAATGCTTTATAAGCTATGTACAACAGCATATACTTCCCCAAATGACTTCCCCATATATTTAATTTAGGGGTCTCTGTGTTATTGTCATCTTTAGCAAAGCTACAACAGATCTTCTCTACAAATACCTCTTTTCCTTTTCCTTCTTTCTTTCTTCCTTTCTTCTTTCTTGATTTTTAATTTATTCATTCATGAGAGACAGAGAGAGAGGTAGAGACATAGGTAGAGGGAGAAGCAGGCTCCCTGCAGGGAGCCCAATGTGGGACTTGATCCCAGGACCCTAGGAGCATGCCCTGAGCCAAAGGCAGATGCTCAACCACTGAGCCACCCAGGCATTCTGTATTCTTTCAATAAATATAATTATAAACTGCTTACTCTGCAAGACTTAAGTGAAATAATAGTGAATATCAACTTACTGGTATAAAATGGTATTAATATTATTTTTATAAGGCACAACTACCCAGTAATGAGATTGAGCGTTGAGGACTTCCAACTGGAATGTCACATCTTGGGGGGAAAAAAAGCATATGCATGAGTAGTTTGTTTCTCATATACAGTAATTTGGGGGGAAATCTAAAGGGACCTGTTTAGTGGTGTCACATATGGGAACCAGTTTTCTGGGTCTAGCTTTCAGAAGAAGTCATACCATATATATTTACCTACAGTTTTGTTAAAACATAAAAATGAGAAAATAGGTAACATAAAATTTGAAAGACATCAAAATTTAGCGATCAAGAGTATACTCTACCTCCTACCTCTCTGTTGCTTACTAACTGCATAACTTTCAATGCCTCTCTGTACTTCTGTTTCCTCAAGTATATGATGAAAGTAGTAACATTCATAATGTAATAACAGTAACTTCCTACTAGGGGTATTCTGAGGATATAAAGGCTTAGAAAAGTTACATGGTACCTGGGAAAAGTTACATGGTACATGGGAAAAGAGTACAAAAAACGTTAGCTACCATTATTATAATATTGTATTGTAATATGTGAATAGATGACCCCATTTCTGGTCAGGGTATAAAGAAGTCTGTGATACATACTCAATGGCGAAAAGCTGAAAGCTTTCTCCCTAAGCTAGGGAACGAGACAAGGGCAATAACACTTGTATTCCACATAGTACTGAAAGTCCTAGCCATAGCAATCAGACAAGAAATAAAAGGCATCCAAATTGGTAAGCAAGAAGTAAAATGTCACTATTTGCAGATGACATGATACTATACACAGAAAATCTTAATGATTCCACTAAAAAACTACCAGAACTGATAAATGAATTCAGTAAAATTGCAGGATACAAAATCAATATGCAGAGACCCATTGCATTTAAATACACTAATAATAAAGAAAAGAAATTAAGAAAATCCCATTTATAATTGCACCCAACAAAATAAAATACCTAGGAATAAACTTAACCAGTGAGGTGAAAGACATGTACTCTGAAAACTCTAAAACAATGATGAAAGAAATTGAAGATGATACAAACAAATGGAAAGATATTCCATGCTCATGGACGGAGAGAAAAAACACTGTTAAAACATCCATACTACACAAGGCAATCAACAGATTTAACGATCCTAAAATTTATATGGAACCACAAAAGATCCTGAATAGCCAAAGTAATTTTGAAAAGAAGAACAAAACTGGGAATATCACCCCAGATACCAGGATGTATTACAAAGCTATAGTAATCAAAACAGTATCAAGAGTAATTAAAGCCCGGATAAAAATGGACAAATCAATGGAACAGAAGAGAACCCAGAAATAAACCCATGATTATATGACCAATTAATCTTCAACAAAGGAGGCCAGAATATGCAATAGGAGAAAGTCTCTTCAACTAATGGTGTTGGTTAAATTGGACAGTTACATACAGAAGAATGAAAATGAACCACTTTCTTACACCATACACAAAAATAAACTCAAAATGGATTAAAGACCTAAATGTGAGACCTGAAACCATAAATATCCTAGAAGAGAACACAGGCAGTAATTTCTTTGATATCAACTGTAGCAACATTTTTCTAGACTGCTTCCTAAGACAAGGAAAACAAAAGCAAATATAAACTATTAGTATTACATCAAAACAAAAAGCTTCTGCACAACAAAGAAAACAATCAACCAAACAAAAGACAATGTACTGAATGGAAAAAGATATCTGCAAATAATATATCTGATAAGTGGCTAGTATCAAAAATATATAAAGAACTTACACAATTCAGTTATCCCAAATAATCCAATTAAAATGGGCAGAAGACATGAAAAGACATTTCTCCAAAGAACATACAGATAGTCAAAAGACACATGAAAAGATGCTTAACATCACTCATCATCAGGGAAATGCAAATCAAAACCACAATGAGATACCATCTCACACCTGTCAAAATGGGTAAAATAAAAAACACAAGAAACAAGTATTGGTGAGGTGTGGAGGAAAAAGAACCTTAGTGCACTGTTGGTGACAATGCAAACTGCTGCAGCCAATATGAAAGAGAGTATAGAGGTTCCTCAAAATATTAAAAATAGTACTATCACATGATCCAGTTATTGCACTACTGGGTATTTACCTAAAGAATGTGAGAACACTAATTTGAAAGGATATATGCACCCTTAGGTTTACTGCAGCTTTATTTACAATAGCCAAATTACGGAAACAGCCCAAATGTCCATCAATTGATGAATGGATAAAGAAGATGCGGTGTATGTGTGTGCTATAAAAAAAGAATGACATTTTGCCATTTGCAACAACATGGATGTATCTAGACAGTATAATGTGAAATAAGTCAGTCAGAAAAAGACAAATACTATATGATTTAACTTATATGTGGAATTTAAGAAATAAAACAAACGAACAAAGAAAAAAGAGACAAAAAAAAAAAAAAAACCAAAAAAACAAAACCAAAAACCCCAGAGTCTTAAATATAGAGAACAAACTAGTGGTTACTAAGGGGAAGTGAGTGGGGAAATAGGTAAAGGGAATTAAGAGTACACTTATCATGATAAGCACTGAGTAATGTATAGAATTGTTGAAGCACTATATTCTATACCTGAAACTAATATAGCAGTATATGCTAATTACACTGGAATTTTAAAAAAAATGAGTAAAAAAAAAATTCTGTGAGTGGGGTGGTGGGAGAATCCAAGATGAGAGCCTAGGAAGATCCTGAACTCACCTCCTCCTAGAGATACACCAAATCTATAGCTACATATGAATCCTTTCTCTGATAAAGATCTAAAAACTAGATGAAGTACTCTTCACAACAAAAGGAAAAAAGAACACATCAAGATGAGTAGGAGAGGCAGAGAGATAGTCACACACACACACACACACACACACACACAAAACTCACTTCTGGTGTGGTGACATAATAGGGAGGGATCTCCCCAGACAGACACTTCTGGAGGAGTTAGGGGTTGGTGCTCCACAATGGGCAACTAGTCCCTGGGATCTGAACCATGAAGATGAGCCCACAGAATGTCTGGTGTGTAAAACCAATAGGACTGATATCTGGGGGTTCCAAAGTGTTCTAGGAAACTGAGATTCCCCTCTTGGGGGGCTCACATATAGTCCTACTCACCTTGAGACCTTATGAAAAAACAGCAGTTTAGAAAGAGGCAAGGTTCTGTGTGAGAGAGATTCATCTGCTGATCTGAGGGCACTGACCAGAGTAGAGGATGCTTCTAGAATGCTTTAGATGCTTCCCAGATATGAAGGCACTGGCAGACGCCACTGTTGCACTCTCCACACTACCTACTACCACAAGTGGGTGAGACTAGATGCGGTACCCTCTGACTGCCTTGCTGGGATGGGTTGGGTGAGCAGTCATGGCACCTGCTGAGACCAGGGAGCACAGTTGTGGAGTTCTCCTGCTCCTTAGCTAAGGTGTGCCAGCCCTGGCTGCAGACTGGTTGCAACCGTCCCCTACTCCCTGGTTGGGGCTGACAAGCGTGAGTAGTTGGGGCATCTTTCCCCTCCCAAGCCTAAAGTCAATGCATATACAGACAAGGCATTCACTCTCTTGCTACATTGCTAAATCATATGAGTCCATTAAGTCAAGACATTTTCCCACTGCTTTACTAAAGCTGGGGAACATGTCCAACCCTGACACCAAACCTTCCAGCTCCTTTACTAAAGCCAGTGGGCATGTGCCATCTATATAGCAACCTATATAGGGGACATCCATTGATTGTCTGAGCCTGGTGGCCAAGAGGACTGGTATTCTGAGCTCCACAGGACTGTAACAGTCCAAAAGACAGTTCTTGGCAGGTCACCTTGCCCTGGACAGCAGACAAAAACAGAACCCTAGTTTTCCTATAAAAAAGGCCTATTTGCTTAGCCTGGAGCTTTAGTCTGAGGGACAGGCTTCATGTTTCCCACATATCTAGATATAGAAGCTAAGGAGGCATACCCAGGGATGTAAGCAGGGAAATACCATCTTTGCGCATCCTACTAGCCTTGCTACAGCTCAATGAGCCTTCCTAGATTTTTACAACTGTTGTTCAGGCGGTACTCAAGATCTCCTGGTCTGGAAGCTAATAAGCTGTGGAGGAAGTTCCACAGGATTGTATATATTTGCAAACTGTAAAAACTCCTGCCTGGCTTCCAAACTAGGTACTAAATGAGATTCCTCCCCTTGGATCCCTCACTAATAGGTCTTGGCACAACCTCAACAATAGGGGCATATCAGGACTAAATCAGGTGGCTTAGACAGTCACAAAGGTTTGAGAGACAGCCAAGAGTTAGGGCAAATTTGAATGAGAAGGATCATCACTTACACAAGGTTACTCCTTCAAGATAGAAAGGTAGCTATTTCACCTAATACACAGAAACAAACACAGAGAGTCTAGTAAAATAAAGAAACAGAGAAAAATGTTTCAAATAGAAAAACAAGACAAAAACCTCAGAAAAAGGCCTTAATGATACAGGTGTAAGTAATTCACCTGATAAAAAATTCAAAGTAAAGGCCATGAAGATGCTCACCAAACTCAGAAGAATGGGTAAACACAGTGAGAACTTCAACAAAAAGATAGAAAACAGGGGCACCTGGGTGGCTCAGTGGTTGAGGGTCTGCATTTGGCTCAGGTTGTGATCCCAGGATCCTGGGATCGAGTTCCACATCAGGCTCCTTGCAGGGAGCCTGCTTCTCCCTTGGCCTCTTTCTCTGTGTCTCTCATGAATGAATGAATGAATGAATAAATAAATAAATAAATAAATAAATAAAATCTTTTTAAAAAAAGAGATAGGAAACATAAAAAAAAAAAGTACAAACAGAAGTCACAGAGCTGAAGAACACAATAGCTGAACTGAAAAATATACCATAGGGTTTCAACAGTAGACTGGATGAAGTAGAACTATGGATTCATAAGCTAGAAGATAAGGCAATGGAACTCACTCAGACATAGCAGCAAACAGAAACAAGAATTTATTTATTTTTAAAAGATGTTATTCATTTATTTGAGATAGAGCAAGTGAGAGAGAGCATGAGCAGGGGGAGGGGCAGAGGGAGAGAGAAGTAGACTCCCCACTAAGCAGGGAGCCCCATGTGGGGCTCAATCCCAGGACCCTGGGATCATGACCTGAGCTGAAGGCAGATGCTTAACCCGTTGAGCCACCAAGGTGTCCCCAGAAACAAGAATTTAAAAGGTGAAGATAATTTAAGGAATGTCTAGGACAACATCAAGTGAAATAACATTTGTATTTTAGGAGTCCCATAAGGGGAAGAAAGAGAATAAGGGGCAGAACACTTACTGGAAGAAATATGATTGAAAACTTCCCTAACCTAGGGAAGGAAACAGACGTTCAGGTCTAGGAGGCCCAGAGAGTTCCAAATACAATGGAGCCAAAGAGAGCTACCAAGATACATTATGATTAAAATGTCAGAAGTTAAAGAGAGAATCTTAAAAGCAGCAAGAGAAAAACAAAATTGTTATGTACAAGGGAAACCCCAAAAGGCTATCAGCAGAAACTTTGCAGGTCAGAAGAGAGTAGCATGGGGTATCAAAGGGCTGAAAGGAAAAAACTTCCAACCAAGAATACTCTACTTGCTAAGGTTATCATTCAGATTTGAAGGAGAGAGTTTGCCAGACAAGCAAAAGCTAAAGAAGTTCGTCACTACTATGCTGGCTTTATAAGATATATTAGAGAGACTTCTTTAAGCTGAAAAGAAATGGAACTAATTAATAAGAAAACATGTGAAAGCAAAAATCTCACTGAAAAAGTAAATCTACAGTAAAGGTAGTGGATTAATAACTTATAAAGCTATTAAAAGGCTAAAGACAAGGGCAGTAAAATGAACTAAAATGACACAAAGTTAAGGGATACACAAAATAAAAAGATAAAAGGTGACACCAAAAACATACAATGTGGCAGAGGGGAATAAAAGTGTAGAGTTTTAGAACATGTTCAAAAAATTTTTTTGCTTGCAACTTAAAATAGACTGCTATATATAAGATGATATAAATGAGCCTTATGGTAACCACAAACCAAAAACTTATGGTAAATACCAAAAGAAAATGAAAAAGGAATCTAAACACAATACTAAAGAAAGTCCTCAAATCGCAAGGGAAAAAAGAGAACAAAAGAAGAGAGGAACTATATACAACCAGAAAACAATTAACAAAATGGCAGTAAGTACATAGCTATCAATAATTACTTGAAATGTAAGTGAACTAAATTCTCCAATCAAGAGACAAAGAGTGGATGATTGGCTTAAGAAATAAGACGTATCTATTTATTACTTACAAGAGACTAACTTCAAAAGAACACGCAGAGACTGAAAGTGATGGGATGGAAAACTATATTCCAGGCAAATAGAAACAAAAAGAAAGCTGGTGTAGCTATATATTGGACAAAATGAACTTTAAAATAGCTTATTTAGGGATGCCTGGGTGGCTCAGTGGTTGAGTGTCTGCCTTCGGCTTGGGGCATAATCCTGGGGTCCCGGGATCGAGTCCCACTTCGGGCTCCCTGCATGGAGTCTGCTTCTCCCTCTGCCTGTGTCTCTGCCTCTTTCTCTGTGTCTCATGAATAAATAAATAAAATCTTAAAAAAAAACAAAATAGCCTATTTATAACAAAAATGTTTAAGGGCATAGTCCAGCAAGAAGATGTAACATTTATAAATATAAATGCACCCAACATAGAAGCATCATCATATCTAAAGCAAACATTAACAGACTCGAAGAGTGAAGCTGATAGCAATACAATTATATTTTAACACCCCATATACATCAATGGATAGATCACCCAGATAGAAAATCAATAAGGAAATATTAGCCTTAAATGACACATTAGACCAGATGGACTTAATAGATATATACATCCATCTAAAAGCATCTGAATACACATTCTTCTCAAGTACACATGAAACATTCTCCAGGATCAATCACATTTTAGGCTATAAAACAAGTCGCAATAAATTCAGGAAGACTAGAATAATAGCATGTCATCTTTTCTGACCACAATGGTATGAAACTAGAAATCACAAGAAGAAAACTGGAGGGGTGCCTGGGTTGCTCAGTTGGGTAAGCCTCTGCCTTCAGCTCAGGCCATGATTTCAGGGGTTTGGGATTGAGCCCCACATCAGGCTCCCTGCTCAGTGGGGAGCCTGCTTCTCCCTTTCCCTCTGCTCTTCCCCTGGCTTGTGCTCTCTTACACACTCTCTCAGATGAAAAAGAAAACCAGAAAAACTCTAAGTACATGGAGATTAAACAGCAGGTTACCAAACAACTACCAGATCACTGAAGAAATCAAAGGAGAAATAAGAAAATACCTAAAGAAATACAACATACCAGAATCTATGTGATACAGTAAAAGTTGTTCAGAGAGGGGAAGTTCATAGCAATACCTCAAGAAATAAGAGAAATCTTAAATAAACAATTTATTTTTACACCTAAAAACTAAGAACAACAAATGAAGCCCAAAGTTAGTAGAAAGAAGAAAATAATAAAGATCAGAGTGGGGATCCCTGGGTGGCGCAGCGGTTTAGCGCCTGCCTTTGGCCCAGGGCACGATCCTGGAGATCCGGGATCGAATCCCACATTGGGCTCCTGGTGCATGGAGCCTGCTTCTCCCTCTGCCTATGTCTCTGCCTCTCTCTCTCTATCTGTGTGACTATCAGAGTGGACATAAATGAAATAGAGATTAAAAAGACAAATGGTCGGGCAGCCCCAGTGGCGCAGTGGTTTAGTGCCGCCTGCAGCCTAGGGCGTGATCCTGGAGACCCTGGATGAGTCCCACATCAGGCTCTCCGCATGGAGCCTGCTTCTCCCTCTGCCTGTGTCTCTGCCTCTCTCTCTCTCTCTCTCTGTGTCCCTATGAATAAATAAATAATCTTAAAAAAAAAAAGACAAATGGTCAATGAAACTAAAAGCTGGTTCTTTGAAAAGGTAAATAAAATGGACAAACCATTACCTAGACTTCCCAAGAGAAAAAAAAAGATGGCTCAAATAAATAAAATCAGAAATTAAAGGGGAGGGCACTTGAGTGGCTCAGTCGATTAAGCATCTGATTCTTGATTTCTGCTCAGGTCATAATTTAGGGTGGTGGATCAAACCCCACGTTGAGCTTCACACTGGGCTTGGACCCTGCTTAAGATTCTCTCCCTCTCAGGATACCTGAGTGGCTCAGGGGTTGAGTGTCTTGGGCTCAGAGCATGATCTCAGGGTCAGGGGCTCAAGACCAGCATCGGGCTTCCTGAGGGAGCCTGCTTCTTCCTCTGCCTATGTCTCTGCCTCTCTCTCTCAATCTGTCTCTCTCATGAATAAATAAACAAAATCTTTTTTTAAATTTTTTTTTTTATTTATTTATGATAGTCACAGAGAGAGAGAGAGAGAGAGAGGCAGAGACACAGGCAGAGGGAGAAGCAGGCTCCATGCACTGGAAGCCCGATGTGGGATTGGATCCCGGGTCTCCAGGATCGCGCCCTGGGCCAAAGGCAGGCGCCAAACCACTGCGCCACCCAGGGATCCCTAAACAAAATCTTAAAAAAAATTCTCTCTCTCCCCTCCCTCTAAAAATAAATAAAATAAAAGAGGGAGAAGTTACAACTTATACCACAGAAATAGAAAGGATAATAAGCTACTATGAACAATTACATGCCAACCAATTGTAAAACATACAAGAAATGGATAAATTCCTAGAAATTGGGATCCCTGGGTGGCGCAGCGGTTTAGCGCCTGCCTTTGGCCCAGGGTGTGATCCTGGAGACCCAGGATTGAATCCCACGTCAGGCTCCCGGTGCATGGAGCCTGCTTCTCCCTCTGCCTATGTCTCTGCCTCTCTCTCTCTCTCTCTCTCTCTCTCTCTCTCACTGTGTGCCTATCATAAATAAATAAAATTAAAATAAATAAATAAATAAATAAATAAATTCCTAGAAATTCACAATCTTCTAAGACTGAATCATGAGGAAATAGAAACTGAACAGACTGAGTACTAGTAAGGAGATTAAATCAATAATCAAAAACCCCCCAACAAACAAGAGTCCAGGACCAGATGGCTTCACTGGGGAATTCCACCAAAACTTCAAAGAGTATTTAATATCCATCCTTCACAAACTCTTCAAAAACAAAAAACAAAACTTAAGAGTGAAAACTTCTAAACTCATTTTATGAAGCCAGCATTACCCTGATATCAAAATTAGACAATGACATCATAAAAAAAAAAAAAAGAATTACAGGCCAATATCCCTGGTGAACATAGCTGCAAAAATGCTCACAAAATATTAGCAAACTGGATTCAACAATATATTAAAAGATCATATACCTAGATCATATGGGATTTATTTCAAGAATTCAAGGATGGTTCAACATCTGCAAATCAATAAACTTAATATACCACATCAACAAAACAAGATAAAAAGCATATAATTAGCTCAATAGATGCAGAAAAAACAATTGACAAGATTGAACATCTACTTAAGATAAAAACTCTCAACAAACTGGGTATAAAAGGAATGTACCTCAACATAATAAAGGCCATAAGTGACAAAACCACAGCTAATATTATACTCAACAGTGAAAATCTAATTTTTTTTTTGGGGGGGGGGCAGTGGGAAAGGGAGAGAGAGAATCCTAGGTAGGCTCCATGCTCAACACCAAGCTCAATCTCATGACCCTGAGATCATGATCTGACCTGAAGTCAAGAGTCAGACAGTTAACTGACTGAGCCATCCAGGCACTCATCAACAGTGAAAATATAAAAGCTTTTCCCCTAAGATCAGGAACAAGACAAAGATGCCCACTATCTCCATTTTTATTCAAATAGCATTGGAGGCCTAGTCACAGCAATTAGGTAAGAAAAAAGAAATAAAAGGCACACAATCTGAAAATGAAGAGAAACTGTCACTGTTTGCAGATGACATGATACTATATAAGAAAACCCTAAAGACTACCAAAAAATTGTTAGAACTAAAAAATGAATTCAGTAAATCTGCAAGATGCAAAATTAACATATAAAAATCAGTTGCATTTCTATAAACCAATAATGAAGTAGTAGAAAGAGAGATCAGGGAAATAATCCCATTTATAATTGTATAAAAAAGAATAGAATACCTAACAAATAAATTTAACCAAGTACATGAGAGACTTACCTATACACTGAAAACTATAAGACATTGATGAAAGAAACTGAAGATGACATAAATGGAAAGATATTCTGGGTTCATGGACTGAAAGAATTAATGTTGTTTAAATGTCCCTACTACTGAAACAATCTATCTACATATCCAATGCAATCTCTATTAAAATTCCAATGACTTTTGTCACAGGACTAAAACAAATAATTCTAAAATTTGTATGGAACCACAAAAGACCCTGAATAGCCAAAACAATAATATTGAGAAAGAAGAACAAAGCCTAAAGTATCATACTACCTGATTTCAAACTATACTACAAAGCTGTGGTAAGCAAACACTATAACACTGACATAAAAACAGATGCATAGGTCAGTGAAACAGAAGGGAGAGATCAGAAATACACCCATGCATATATGTTCAAATAATTTAAGACAAAAGAGGCAATTACATACAATGGGAAAACGACAGTCTCTTCAATAAACATTGTTTGGAAAACTGCACATGCAAAAAAATGAAGTTGGAGAAAACATAAATGGTAACCTATTTTACACTGGTCTTAGTCATGTTTTTTGATCTGACTCCAAAGGCAAGACAAAGCAAAAGTAAACAAATGAGACTACCTTAAACTGAAAAGCTTCTGCACAGCAAAAGTAGCTATCAACAAAATGAAAGGGCAACCTACTGAATGGGAAAAGATATTTGCAAATCATATATTCAATAAGTGGGTTAATATTCCAAATATAAAGAACTCCCACAACTCAATAATAAAAAGACAAACAATCCAATTAAAAAACAGGCAGAGATTTCATTTTTTTTAAAAGATTTTATTCATTTGAGAGGGAGAAAGAGAAAGCATGAGTGGGGGAGAAGCAGAGGGAGGGGCAGACTCCTCACTTAGGGGCTTGATCCCAGGACTCTGGGATCATGATCTGAGGTGAAGGCAGATGCTTAACTGATTGAGCCACACTGGCACTCCATTTCATTCTTTTTTTAATGGCTGAGTGATAATCCATTGTTTGTATGTGTGTGAACAGGGAAAATCAAAACCATAGTGAGATACCACTTTATACTTGTCAAAATAGCTATTATCAAAAAGACGAGAAATAAGTGTTGGGGAGATCATGAAGGGAATCCCTGTGTGCTGTTAGTGGGAATGTATATGGTGCAGCCACTATGGAAATTAGTATGGAGGTTCCTCAAAAAAATGAAAAATAGTACTATCATATGATCCAGCAATTCCACTATGGGCTATCTATCTGAAGAGAACAAAAATATTAATTCAACAAGATATATGTACCCCCATGTTCACAGCAACACTATTTACTCTAGCCAAGATAATGGAAACAACCTAAATGTTCACTGATGGATGAGTGGATAAAGACAATATGGTATACATAAATAATGGAATGGTATGCATATATAATAGAGTATTATTCAGTAATAAAAATGAGTGACTCTCTTGCCATTTGTGACAACATAGATGGGTCTTGTATAATAATAAGTGAAATAAGTCAGAGAAAGACAAATACCATACATTTGGTATTTCACTCATCCACCATTTCACTTACATGTTGAATCTATAAACAAAACAAAATTGAGACTCATAGGGAACAGATTCATGGTTGCCAGAAAGAAGACTAGTTGGGAGGGTATGAAATGGGTGAAGGGGATTATGTTTGTGAATTACACATGAAAAAAGAATTCCTTATCATATGGTCAAACAGCATTTTCTAATACTGGTTATTTTTTATATTTGCTAATTTCATTAGTAATTTTTAAAAAGTTTTTTATTATTTATTTATTCATGAAAGAGAGAGAGTGGGGCAGAGACATAGGCAGAGGGAGAAGCAGGCTCCCCGTGGAGAGCCCAATGAGGGACTCTATCCCGGGATTCCAGGATCATGCCCTGAGCTGAAGGCAGATTCTCAACCACTGAGCCACCCAGCGGTCCCAATTAGTAGTTTTTTATCTTAAAAAGTCAATTTAATGAACTAAAGGGCTAGTTGGTAATATCTATCAAGGGCATTAGAAATCTACATGCTCTTTGACTCAATAATTCCATTTCTATGTAAGTATTAATCCTAAAAAATAATAATGGATGTGCATAAAATTTGGCTATAATGATGTTTACTGTAGTGTGTTCATAAAAGTATTAATTAAAAAGATAGCATAAAGACTATTTCAAGAGAGGCATAGTTCAATAAACCATGGAAATCCATACAATGGAATGGTATGCAACTATTAAAAATTATTTTTACAAAATAATTGAGTAATTGAATATGTAGTGATATGGAAAGATACATTAAGTGAGAAAATATGTTAAGTACATTAGGATACCTTTTTGGATTTTATTTTATTTTTCTATTAATGAGAGGCACAGAGAGAGAGGCAGAGACATAGGCAGAGGGAGAAGCAGGCTCCCTGAAGGGAGCCCTATGTGGGACTTGATCCCAGGACCCCAGGATCACATCCCGAGCTGAAGGCAGACGTTCCAACTGCTGAGCCACCCAGATACCCCCTATTGTGGATTTTAAAAATATAATGTGTGTGCAGGAAGGTACAGGACGGTGTGTATGTGTGGTGCGTGTGTGTATGGATCAATAAAAACTCCCATGTTATCCATCAAAATATTATAGTGATTATTTCCAGTTGGCCCTTCATATGCAATTTTTTTTCTTTTTTCTTTTCTATTTTCTAAGTTTTTCCATAAGAACCTATATTAGTTTTATAATAAGGAAAAAAATTACTGAAAATAAGTACACAATGTGCAGGAGCTAAAATCTTGAAAACATGAAGACATATTCTGGCCAAAGAAGAAATCCCTTCAGCTTGTTTACAAAGTAGAAGATCCAATACACAGATGTGCTCATTAGCTTCCTGGACACTCCCTGAATTCACATGGTTTTTGCCACAAGCTCATGTGAAACTTAGAAAAGTATTTAGCAATGAGCACAAAAAAAGATGAACAAAAAGGGCAAATTTGGGAATCCTAAAAATACAGGAAAATTTTCTTATTCCTTTATTAAAACAGACCAGAAATGAAACCTGTTCTGACAGTCTTAACACAACTCAAAAGAGATTTAAATGCTTTTACAAAAGGAGTACGTACTTTAAAAATTTCAATAGTGTAATTTTCTTTTTTAAGGTTCAAAAATATTTTATTAGTCAATAATTTGGTTTCAGTTTATTATATTACTCTAATCATACAATGTATTTTCTGAATGTTTTATTAACTATGGTATATAAAAACCGACAATTTTAATAACACTTATTACAAATAAACACCTTCTATTCTTATTTTTTTTCTAACCTCTTCATTAAATATACCTTTCCAGCAGAAACTGGATCCTTCTAAATGAAACAAAGATTCTTTCTGACTTCTTTCCTGTCATGTCATCAAGGCATTATCATTTTATCAGCCACTTACATGAAAAACCTCCAAATTCAGGTTCTTAATAGCTCTTGCCTCAGTCACTTTAACAGATTCCTAATCTGTCTCCCCATTTCTAGTCTATCCCCACTTGGATCTGAAAAACATCAGCCTGCTAGCCAGCTTAAGTATCACTTTAACCACAATACGATGTAGTGCAAGAATCTCAAATTGACTTTTATCCTATAAGCAGCGGAAAGCAAACTATAATGGCATTCAAAGCCTTTATCTTTTGCATCTATTCAATGTGAATTCCCTCTACAGTCAGGCTGATCTATCACCAGCTCCTACTGATGATCGGTTCAAGCTGTCCTCTCACCCTCCCTTCCTTGTCAATGCAAATTCACCTTCCCAGCATGCTCAATCGAAAAGCTCATGTGGTTTTCAGTAATCATTACAGTTGCAAATAAATTCTTTACCTGCAGAATTTCAACAACACTCACATATTGTCTGACCCATTGATTAGGCACTAAATCATACTGTCAAGTAATTATACATCTCTGATCTAATTTCATGAAGTAGAGCTAATTCCCATATGGGCCTTTATATGTGTGGTGCTTCTTAGAGCCCTTGCCACACAGCTTGAAACCTGGTAAGTGCTCAGTAAATGTGTGGTGAGCAATGAATGATCTGCCTCCTTATTTTCTGTGTAAAGTCAAATATATTTCTAATTTGTGATGTACCTCTAAGGCTTTCCTCTAAAAAAATGAATTATTATTTTACATACATTCATGTATCAGGGGTCCTCAAGACCATCCCCAGTTTGAGGGATCCATTAGGAAGACTCCTAGGACTTAGCATAGTCAGACTCATGTCTAAGATGGTGGTTTTGTTTTGTGTTGTTTTTTGAGTAATCTCTACATCTAACACGGGGTTCAAACTCACAACCCTGAGTTTGAACTCTTGAGATCAAGAGTTTAATATTCTATCCCTGAACCAGCCAGTAGCCCTATGTCTAAGATTTATTATAGTGAAGGATACAACGCAGAATCAGTAAAGCTAAAAGGTCCATGGACCAAAGTCATGGGAAACCAAGTGGAAGCTTCTAAGAATCCTCTCCCAGTGGAGTCACCCACAACATAATTTCTCCAGCATCAAATTAGAACAATATATGTTATCTACCAAGGAAGCTCATTTGGGGGCTGGTCATACAGGCACCCTCCCGCTGACACAGACCAAAATTCAAGACTCCTAGAAAGTATTCAGCATAAATTACATTGTTTGTAGTCTAAGCACAGGAAACACTCTGAAATTTTACATCAGTGTAGAGAACTGGCACCATTCTCAGATGCCAGCAAAAGGTCTTACTAAGAAAAGCAGTCTTGAGTCCACTATGTTAACCCTTTTCTATGTAGTTAATTTCTTTAAAAATAAAAAAAAAAGATTTTATTTATTCATTCGTGAGAGACACAGAGAGAGAGGCAGAGACACAACACAGGCAGAGGGAGAAGCAGGCTCCATGCAGGAGTCCGATGTGGGACTCGATCCCCGGTCTCCAGGATCAGGCCCTGGGCTGAAGGCAGCACTAAACCGCTGAGCCACCCGGGCTGCCCTAATTTCATATTTTTATGGGAGAAATGTTACCGTGTTAACCATATATAAGAGGCATAGAGTGCTTTGTTTTTTTCGGGGGGGGGGGTGGCAACAGGGTTTTTTATTTTAAAGATTTTTAATTAATTAATTAATTAATTAATTAATTAATTAATTAATTTATTGGGGGGGGTTGAAGCAGAGGGAGGGGACAAGCAGATTCCATGCTGAGCATGGAGCTGGACTCAGGACTCGATTTTACTACCCTGAGACCATGACTTGAGCCTTAAACAAGAATGGGACACTCCCGGTGGCTCAGCAGTTTAGCCCTGCCTTCAGGCCAGGGCGTGATCCCGGAGACCCAGGATGGAGTCCTGCGTGGGGTTCCCTGCATGGAGACTGCTTCTCCCTCTGCCTGTGTCTCTCATGAATAAATAAATAAACTCTTAAAAAAAAAAAAAAAAAGATGGGACACTTAACCAATTCAGCCACCCATGCACTCCTTATTATTTAAAAATTAAAATCTAGCATTTAATTAGAGATGCAATGCCTAGACTGGCATCCAAGAATTAAAAGTTATGCAATTTAAAAATAATTCACATGCTTTAGGTCTTTCAAGTTTTATTTCTTTTTTTCCCCTTGTAAAATGAGGTATCTTTTTCAAACCAACACTTTTGCAGTTGTCAGGATAAGTATCAACATCTTAATTGAAGCAAACCCTCTTGGGCAAGCACCTTGTCTTCCCTTTAAACGCTGACTGGGTGCTAGAGCATTGTGATAGCTGTTTTCAGTATATCATCTTACTAAACCCTCACAACAACCCTATATGGTTTCAATTTTAACCAGAAACTTTGAGAGGCTGAGTAACCCATCCTGGTGTATCATGGTAGAGGTGGGATTTAGGTTCAGATCTGTCTCATTCTAAATCCTTGCTCTCAGTTTTACACCAACCACCTCTAATAAGGCACAGGCTCCTTATTATGAAAAATTTCCCTCCAAACTGTAGGGGCTTTTGTTTGTTCAGCTATAGAGAGCACTATTCTTAACCTTTCTGATTTTCATTAAGGCCACATTTTTTGTTGGAAGAGAAAGGAGTTAAGTTTAACCCAGGATACTTTGCTGTTTCCTTTCCAACTCTTGCAAATTACAAATCAAATTATACCCCTTGCTTGTAAAAACCATTAGGAAGTTCCCCGTTCAGCACAGCACTTAATTTTCTCCTTCATCAGCATCCATCTATTTGAAATTAGGCAGACCTGTATCAAGATCTTGACATTTCACATATCAGATGTGCAGGCCTTGGGAAAGTCAAAGTTTCTGAGTGTCAGTTTATTCATCCACAAAATGGGAATCCCTACCTCATAGGTTTGCTGCTGTAAATGAAATAAGATAATACACTTAAAGGACCCAACCTACACGTATTTGCTGAATAAATGAGTGCCTGCATTACTGGAATGCCTGATTTCTGAGTAGGAAGCCAAATCAATAATCTGAGGGAGAAAGAGGTAAGAGAGAAGTACCCTGACCACCAGGTGTCACCACTGACCCAGAGAGCCGGTCTAACTGGCAGAAACAGGGCGTGGGACCCTGCAGCAAACAGGGTAAGGGCAGTCATTTTTATCTACGGGACATTCAAGACTTTAAGGGCTGGTACAACATTCGCGGCACCATTTTAAGTTACACGGTCCTCTTACCAGTGTGTTAAGAATGATTGTAGTGGGGCAGCCCGGGTGGCTCAGCGGTTTAGTGGCTGCCTTCGGCCCAGGGCGTGACCCTGGAGACCCAGGATGGAGACCCAGGATGGAGACCCACGCAGGGCTCCCTGCAGGGAGCCTGCTTCTCCCTCTGCCTCTGTCTCATAAATAAATAACTCTTTTAAAAAAAAGAGAATGATTGTAGTGTAATTAATTAGCGGAATAGCCAGAAAAGATCTGGAAGCACAGTTTAATATTAAAAAGTATCCTTGGCTAACTTTTCTAATTCTAAGGGTCGATAATGCTTTATACATCCTTTGCTTTGGCCAACTGGCCATTTGTGTTTTCTGGCTTCTAGAGGCTTCAGTGTTGCCACCGCAGATAATTTTCTGGCCCCAATTCCACAACTCGCTGACCTTATTTCCTTTACACTCATAGGGATGGCCGATAAAAAAGGAAGCAGAATATCTTTAGGGGGAAAAAAATCTCTGAGTCGTCAATTTAGGCAAAATAAGCATTAATGGGTAACCTCTTCCCTTGATCTCAGGAACTTAAAAATTTTGTTTAAAGAAATCTGTCAATTTCCTATTTTCTTAAGAGACCCTTACCTTAGGGTAAACCTGTCAACCTACCGAAGAGACCTCAAATGTCCAGGAAGACAATCGCCCCTGGCTTCAGTGCGCCGCCTGCCAGCGCCCCACCCTGCGAGTGCCCGGGGCTCCGGGCAGGAGGCGGCAGGTGCGGGCCCCCCCACCCCCGGCGGCCCCTCCCCGCGGCGCAGCGCCCGCCCCCAGCGACCCCGGAGCCCGACCAGGCCCCGGGGCCTCGTCCCGGCCTTCGGAGCCCCGAGGACCGGAGCGCGGGGTCCTGCTCGGAGCCACGGCTCTCGGAACTCAAGCAGCTTCGGGTATTTTTGCTTTGGTTTTAAGCAACAATTCAAGTCCCACTTTGCATTTCACAAACATGGAAATGCCTTAGGAGAAGCAGAAGCATTGTCCCCCTTCTGCCGCTGCTCCCGTTCCCGGGGAATTTGGGAGGGAAGAGCAGATGCCGGGAACCATCTGGAAGCCGGGGGGCGGGAGCCAAGCGCAGCGCGATGGGCCGGTCCGCGGAGCGCGCCGCGCGGGTCAAGAGGCTCCGGCCGGATTCCAGACGCGCCCCCGGGACGCGGGGCTCCGGGGCCGGGCGCGCGGTGCAGCCCCAGGGCTCAGGGCCCACGCGCGGGCGCCGTACCTGGGGGACTCGGCCGTGAAGCTGCCGCCGTCCAGCAGCCGCATCTTGCAGAAGAGGACCCCATTGACGACGGGCACGGAGGACAGCTCCGCCAGCTCGAAGTCCACCTTGAACTTGAACTTCTTCTTCTTCATCATCACGAGAGCCAGACGCCGGCGAGCGGGAGGCGGGGGCGGCCCCGGGGGGCGCGGGGCCCGGCGCCGCAGCCTCAGCTCTCCCGAGCCCCGGGCCCGCGCAGCCCCATGGCCGGGGCCGCGAGCTGCGCGCGGGGGCGCGGCCGGGGGGCGCCGGGGGCCGGCCGGGGCCGGGGCCGGGGCAGGGGCCGCCGCCGCCGCCGCCGCCTCTCGCGGCAGCTCGGACCGGAGCGCGGCGGCGCGGACCCCGCCCGCCCGCGGGGAGCGGTCGCGCTGCAGCTCGCCTGGGCGGAGGGCGCCCTCTGGGTGTGCAGCCCGCCGCGCCGTCCCCGCCGTCCCCGCCCCGGCCCCGCCGCAGCCGCCGCCGCCCGTCTGAGCGCCGGGAGAGGCGAAGCCTGCGGACCGCCGCCGCCTCCGCGCCGCCGCCGCCGCTCCACGGGGCCCGGGGCGCCCCCAGCGGCCACCGCCCGCAGCGCACCCGGGCGGAAGCGGCGGGGCGGCGGGAGGCCGGGCGGCGGGGCCGGGCCGGGACGGTGACCCGCGACGGCAGGGAGAGCTTCCCGCCTGCCGCCCGCCGCCCGCCGCCTGCCGCGGCTGGAAAAAAACAAGCCCGACCGAAGCGGAGCTTCCTTCTACGGCTTCTTCTCGGTCTTGTTTCGGCGTCTGCTCCGCCTCCCCCCCGCGCCCCTCCCCGTCCCCTCCCCCCGTCCCCTCCCCCCGTCCCCTCCCCCTCCACTCCCCTCCCCTCTCCCCCCCACCCCGTGATTTCTGTTTTTCCGTTGGGGTTTGAGAGTCACGGGTTCATAGGGTTAATCGGAATCTTCGCGATGTTATTTTCGTCAAATTGAAATCCTAAAGCAGGAATTTCCTTTAGATGCTCTGAATTCACAAGGCTTGGAATATCAAGTGAGGACGAGGTAGGGAAAAGGAGAAGGACTAACTAACTGTGCGCTGCCGGCGGGGCTCCTCTTCCTCGTCCGTCCCGGATCGGGCAGCGCAGGAGGGCTGACGTCATAGCGGCCTTCCAGGACCGGGCTGGCGTGGCGGAGAACTGAAAAGCCTGAGAGTAAAGTCTCCCCAAGTTGCACAGCAATTGCCCTCTTTCCGGAGTTAGGTATATGTTGTTGGAGTACGTGTTGCCTACTTGGTTACATAAAGTGAGCGTTTTCATACCGAGTTATTGTCCTTTTACCTCCAAGACTCCTTACCACTGATCTCTGAAAGCATGCAATTGAAGACATTCTCATTGCCAGTTCACTCCTTTATTTATGCATTCATTCCTATAAAATAGTTTTTAATCGCCTAGAACGTCAGTCGCAGGTTAGACTCAGTGATCAGAAAACAACAACAAAGACAAAGACCTGCCCTCAAGAATTCCACCATCGGGACACCCGGGTTGCTCGGTGGTTGAGCGCCTGCCTTCCGCCCAGGGCGTGACCCTGGAGACCCAGAATCGAGTCCCACCTCGGGCTCCCTGTGTGGAGCCTGCTTCTCCCTCTGCCTGGGTCTCTGCCTCTCTTTCTCTCTCTGTGTCTCTCATGAATAAATAAATACAATCTTAAAAAAAAAAAAAGAGTTTCACCATCTACTCAGGCATATATGTAAGTCAGTCACTAAAAACCTGGCATCAAGTTGTGTTCAGAATAAGGAAGCAAGTATGTCTGGAACTTAGAGGAGGAAGAAAATAGGTGAAGTTAACCTGTGTTCTGATTTTCATAAGAATGTACAGGATTTGCCTGAGGTGTTCCAGGTAGAAGAAATAGAAGACCCAGAGGCAGAGTTTAAGGATTGGGGCTGGGGGTCGATAGAGCTGGTTGCCCAGCAGGACAGGGGAGAAAAGGCAGTGAGAAGAGTTAAGGGGACTTTGGGGTTTGTAACTTGGACTATAGAGATGCATGTTAATTTTATTGGCTGCATTTTGGAGCAGGAGGAGGCAGGGTGGGAATGGAAGTTATTTGAACTGCCTATGAGATACCCAGGGGGAGAAGGGCAGCCTTAGCTCAGATGAAAGGTTAAGATTGACAACATGGGGGAATTAAAAGTATTCTCTGATGGCTGAAGCCCCAAAAGTAGATACAAATGAGTTACTCTGATGAATATTTAATGGGGAGATGGAAGAAGAGGAGTCTGTGAAGGTGCCTGAGGACAGTCAGAGAAAGAGGAGATCAAGAAAGAGAGATGGGAGAATAAAAAGAAAGAGCGATGACCCGGAAACCAAAAGTTTTAATCATTTAATATTCATAGTTATTAAGACCTATTGTGTGTCAGGCACTATGCCACTATGCTTGGGACTAGAGATAGAAATGAACAAGACACCCAGGGGCATGTGAATGGATGGAAGATGGATATGCAAACGGACCAATGAGAGTGAGAGGGAGAGAGAGAAATCCATGATCCCCAGAGAACAGAGGAAGGAGTTTCCAGAAATTGCCGCAGACCATTCCTAGAGGATTTGGACTGAAAAGAATCTATTAAATTAAAGATCTAGGAGGTCATTGGTACTATTGGCAAGAGAAGTCCTCATAAAAGGTGGTGGCAAAATTAAAATGGTCTGGGAAGTAAGTGGAAGGTAGTATTGAGGAGTGGGTGACTAAAAACTATTTTTTATGACTTTTGTCAGTGAATGAGAAGTGACAGGACGGTAGCTAGAGGAGGAGAGTTCAAGCTTTTTCAATAACATTTAGGTACCATCCAAGATTTATTGAGAGCTCGTTATGTACCAAGCACCTTAATAGGTCCTAGAGATCTGAGCTGCAGTCCCAGTTCTGTATCTTAGGGAATAGATCTAGTATTTGTATGCAGGCAGTTGCAGGACAATGTACTGCAGTACATTGCGGTACAATGTAACACTGAGTTCTATCTGTATGTGATGGTGAACAGAGGCTGCCTTGGAAGCACAGAATAACCTCTAACTAGGACAAGTAGGTTTGTGGAAGAGTTTCTGGGGTAAGTGACATTGGCACTGATGTCTGAATGATGAGAGAGGCGGTAGGGAGCAGTTTCTAGGAAGAAGCTACTGCATGTGGCTCAGAGGAAGAGAGGAAGAGAGACCCTGTCACACGAGGAAGTGAAAATAGTTCAGTCTAGTTGCACTTTACAGTGGGGTGTGGTGACAATAGGCAGCCATTGACAATTTAACACAGAGCAAAGTGAAGGGTCCTGATTTGCATTTTATAAAGATCTCCAGCTGGAGGAAGGGAGAGAGTCTAGTGCTCTCTTTTCCATCCATGGTTTACTTATTAAACACCTTGTATAAATTGAAGCCCAGGCAAGAGACAGACATCATACTCAAAGTGTTTAAATGAAGAAAGTTCAATAAAAAAAAAATAAATAAATAAATAAAAAACTCTTTAGTGAGGGCAGGGTAAGGGACCCACAGTCTGCCAGGGAGCTGAGAGGAGGAGGGATAAATATCCTGACCTCTCTCACTTCCTGCCTTCTGATCTCCTGCTGGTACATCCCATGATCTAAAGCCAGAGGGCAAAAGAACCTGGAAGATACAGTTCATAGAAGGTGGCCTCCCCCAGTACCTGGCATGAGTGGGTATTCAATAAATGTTTCTTGAAATGCTCTGAATTTACGGACCAATCCTAAGCGTTTTACCTCTCAGGTAAAACGATAAAGGTGTTAGGCATAAGCTAAGACTACTTGTGTCAGAGATTTGGTAGTTCTTATAGTCCCCTCTATATGAGAAGAAAGTTTTAAAAGTCTTCAACTAAAAGGAGAGGGCAAAAGACAATATAACTATACTGAACAACTAGAGAATAATTATATAAGTTAAAGTTTGGTTAAGCTACAAATAAAACTCAAACAACAGTGGCCTAAATATGACGGAAGCTCATTTCTCTCTTAATTAAAGTTGGCAGGTAAACAGTCCAAAGCTGGTAGGAGAATTCCATGATTATCAGGGACCTAAGCTCTGTTTTTCCATCATCCTTAACATGTGCTTTTCACTCTGTGGTCTAAGATGGGTGCTTGAGCTCCAGCACATTTCTCAATTCCAGCCAGCAAGAAGCTGGAAGGAAGAAAGATATATTCCCTCCCTTCAAGAGCACTTCCTGAAAGATGAAAACTCTACTTTTACTTAAATTCTATTGGCCGGTGGAATGTGAGCAGAAATAATGGCACTGATTCCAGGCCTGGCTCACAGAAACTACCCACACACGATCCTCCCTTTCTCCTGGTATCTGCTGGTTGGAATTTGGGGTCAAGGGAAACTTTTGAAGTTACTTGTTGAGGAGGACAGAGCCACTAAAAGCCTGGGTCCCTGTGACTGTGTCCCTTGCTCCTCCACCCCTGAACAGGAACACTTATTCTGAACTGTTAGGTGAGCAAGAAATAAATTTTACTGTGACTTTTTGAGGTATGTTTGCCCCAATAGCTAGCATTACATTAATACAGCAATTTGTTACAGAATAGGGTGCCTTCATGTAAATCTAAAATTAGGCAGGCAATAGACAACAAGGAAACTATTATTAGGAACTGGAACTGGAAACCCAGGGCAAGACATTTGGTAAAAAAAGTTTCGTGCAGAAGGCAAATAAGGTATGTACAAAGTTCATAGCTCTAGAAGAGTTTGGAAAATGAAATGTTGGTAGGTTAAGTTTACTGGCTACATTTAACAAGATATTAGAAAAATGAGATGAGCTCATGCAATAATAAGCAGGTAGGCAAGCATAAATGAAAAGGAATATAGAGATTACACAAATGTAGAGCCTCAAGGGATTGGGAAAAAAGCTCTATACTTCAAAGAATAGGAAATAAGATTGAAAAACCTGGGGTGACTGGGTGGCCCAGTTGGTTTACCATCTTCCTTTGGCTCACGTTGTGGTCTCAGGATCCTAGGATTGAGCCCCACACCTAGGGAGGGGCTCCCTGCTTGGTAGGGTGTCTGCTTGACCCTCTCCCGCTGCTCACACATGCTCTCTCTCTCTCTCTCTCTCTCTCAAATAAGTAAAATCTTAAAAAAAAAAAAATTGAAAAAGCTTTTGAACAACAAGGCCCAATTAAAATTCAACAATACAGCAAAGATTAGATTTAGGATGTGGCCTTCACATTAAGTCTGATAGCCGTTTGAGAGGAGAAGCATGGGGGTGAACAAGCAAAGAAATAAATTAGAGTTGAGAATTATCTCTAGGAAGAACTTTAGTGTTACCCACCTAGCAAACTGACTGGATGCAAATAAATCAGAAGTGTCTTCGTTTTTAAGGGAATGTACTACTAAAGAAACCATTTGTCTTTGTTAAAAGCTGTACTTTTTACAAGGAATTCATATTTCCCCACACCTACCTCACACTTGGGCTTAGAGGAAAAACTTTTAGAGGGTAGAGGTGGTGACCACAGAGAACAATAAACAAGTGGGGTCATTGCAGAATGTAGAAGCAAGGTTTAGCTTAGGAACCTCCCCCACTGCTAGTTCAGAGCCATCACATGTCTCCATGCAGAATTTTATCTTTGTAGTAGGCCAGTGTTTCCCTTTCTCCTCTTTCCCACCTGCAAGTATTTGTTGCATTACATTTGCATTTGTGCATTTGTGATCTAAGGGTCCATCAAGACCTGAGTCAGACTCAGCGGGGAGTCTGCTTGTCCTTCACCCTCTGCTCCTCCCCACACTCTTTCTCTAATAAATAAATAAATAAATAAATAAACAAATAAATAAATAAATAGAAAAAATCTTTTAAAAAAATGAGTCTCATGCTCTTCAGACAGAGCCAGCCACGCACCCTGGGTGAAATAGATAGTGAATGACCAAAATAGATGGACTATGGCATAGAGTGCTAGGTCATCACCAAGCATATTTTCTCTTTTTCCTGAGTACACAGATTATATTTTCCAGTCTCTTTTGCATGACTAAGTTCCAGCCAATCGAATATGTGCAGCTTCCAGGCCTGGTCCATAAAAACCTCGTGCATGTGACTCTTTCATTCTTTTTTTTTTTTTTTCTTTCATTCTTTTCTCATCTAATGTCTGAATGTTGATGTCAATTTGGTCTTAGAAGCCAGGTGCTGAAGATGAGTAAGCCTCCATCAGCCTGGGTCTTTCCATTAGCAACTTATAGCAGAGCTCCTCACTCATTCTCCCAAACCCCTGAGCAGAATATAGATCTGTGAGGTGACTGAGAAATTAACATTTAATTTTGTGGGTGTGATTTTTAAAAATTATTTTTAAAAATTGTGGTAAAATACATATAAAACTTACCATTTTAACCATTTTTAAAATATGTAATTCAGTGGTATGAAGTACATTCATATTGTTGTGCAAACATCACCATCATCCATCTATAGGACTTTTTAATCATCCCAACTGATAATGTTCATGCATTAAACCATAACTCCTGATTTCCCCTTCCCCCAGCCCCTGGACACCACCATTCTATTTTCTGTCTCTATGAATATGGCTACTCTTGTACCTCATATGAATGGAATCATTTAACACCTGTCATTCAAGCCACTGAAATATGGGATGTATTTATTGTACCAGCTAGACATACACAACTCTGTGGCTGGAACAGAATAGATCCTCAAATAAATATTTGCTGAATAAATGAACATTCAACTACTGTAATTAACTTGAAACATTTGTTTAGGACATTATATTATATTCAATTTGTAAATTCATATCGTTTTATAGCTATAGGGTCTCTAATTTTATGTTTAATATAGATTTAGGAAATCTTTTAATTATAGTAACTTAAATTAACATTGGGAGTCCATAACATTTTTCTCCTATATGTTGTTCATTTTGGGGAAATACTGCTATATTGCATTGTTTAGAAAAAGCGTATATTCTAAAAATGTTAAATCAAATACTTGCCTTAATTTTCCATTGCCAAAAACCAAACTAGAGTTATTAAGGAATGATTATAGGAGAATGACATAGTAGGAATTTGAATAATAACATTCCTAGCCAAGCAAAAACTTTTAAATTTCACATCAAAGGAAATATGGTAGTAAAAACATATCCTCTTTCTTTGGTCTTACAGTTAAATAGGGACGTTACTGATACATAAGTACTGATATTTAGTTGTCTTAAATACTAGTTTGCCTGATGGAAGAATGAAGGCTTTCAAAGATAGAACTAGATTACTTTCTGAGGTGCCTCCATTAACTCTAAAACACTTTTTTTTTTTTTACCTTTTTTCAAATTTCTATGGAAAGATGGCAAAATGCCTTTTTGGCTTTTAAAAACAAACACTGAATTGTACACTTTTCTACCTGAAACCGCAACATTTAGTCAACAACTTTCCAGTCAGGGCATAACTACAGTGGACGAAGACGGGTTCTTTCACTGAGCAAGTGTTATAGACTGAATGCCCTAGGCTGATAGCATTGAGGGGATCCTTAAATCCAGATTTGGTCCTTTCTTTGCCTCCTTCATGACCTAATATTAAGAAGGGAATGATTGCTTCTTCATCTCTTTTTTTTTACTTCTTCATCTCTTTATAGTTATTCTTTTTTTAAAATATTTTATTTATTTATTCATAGAGACACAGCTAGAGAGAGAGAGGCAGAAACACAGGCAGAG
This sequence comes from Canis lupus familiaris, assembly GCF_011100685.1. NCBI lineage: Eukaryota > Metazoa > Chordata > Mammalia > Carnivora > Canidae > Canis > Canis lupus. The sequence continues at coordinate 43,668,786 of NC_049227.1, forward strand.
GGAGGAGCGGGCTCCATGCAGGGAGTCCGACGTGGGACTCGATCCAGGGTCCCCAGGATCACGCCCTGAGCTGCAGGCGGCGCTAAACCGCTGCGCCACCGGGGCTGCCCTATAGTTATTCTTATCAGGGAGAACTAGATTTCTTTTTCCAGAGAACAATAAATAATAGTTTCATAAGTAAATACATTATGGAAGTTGTAGAAAATAAGGCTCTTTCTATAAGAGCATTTTAGAAATTACTGTTGTTCTCAAAAAAAACCTGAGAAAATCTTTTAAGAATTCATACCAAACCAATCTTGAATCCTAAATCTGAATAAACTTTATTAATTTGTTGATTTTGATCCAATTTTTTTTTCAATTTAGTAAACCAAAGAAAAATGCTTTAAAGAAACAAATCTAAAAAAGCAACGACGAAATCAGAACCTATTCTATACATTTTCAAATTAAATTGGCAGAAGGCCAGGATACTATAATATTTTGTTTAGCTAGGCACCTGGAAAGCATTTTTAAAATTAGCATAGTTTTCTACTTTTACAACAGAAGTATACAGAGCTTCTCGGCACACTTTTTAAAATCTGTCATCTTTTTCCTGTTTATAAAACAGGAAATTGTAAATTGTAAATTGATCGATTACAATAGAAAAATAAAGTACCTTCTAGGCAATCATAAGACAAAGACCATACCTTCCATAATATCACCAACTCTAAGTTAGGGTTATATATAATTTGAACTCTGAAATGAATCAGTTATGATTTAACAATGATGGACATTGATTTAGGAATTCCAGGTTTTAATCCCAGTTCAGCTTTTCTTGGTTTGATTTTGAGTAAGTGACACCTTTCCTGAGCTCATTTTCTTCTGCAAAATGAGGGAAATAGTCTAGACCAGCACTGTCCAATAGATGGGAATAGTCTCTGCTCTGTTCAATATGGTAGTCACTAGCCATAGGTGGTTATCAACCACTTCGGATGCGGCTTGTATGATTAAAGAACTGAATTTTAAATTATATTTAATTCTAATTAATTTAAACAGCCATGTGTGGCTAATGGCTACCATATTGGATAGCAGAATTCTAGTCTCACCCTCACTCAGCAGACGTTTGAGTGCCTACAGTTTGCCAAGCATCAGGCTACATGGGGGTTATCACAACGTCTGTGCATTCAAGGAGTTAACATGGAGAAAAGCTAAATAAATAGTTGCTGATACATGTGGTTCAATAATCATATGCAAAAAGCATAGAAGAGGGAGTAATTGCCAGAAGGCAAATCATCTCTAAGATCCTCTCTGTTTCTAAAATTATATAAATTAAACTCAACAAATATTTACTGAGCACCTATTTTCTGTCCAGCTCATTCTTGGCTTGATTTCTGAGTACAGCATTTTCACTCAGAGATAGTAGCTAATGAATACTATCAGCGCTCTTATTTTGTAGATTCATTCATTCAATATTTCATAGTGTTTATGTACCAAGCACTTTGCTAGACATGTATGAAAAAAATTATTTTGATGATGTTTTATTTATTTATTTTATTTATTTTTATTTATTTATTTTTTTGATGATGTTTTAAAGGTGATCTCAAATCACCTCTCAGGTCATACTTTGAGTCAATAGTGTTTCAAACGTTATTTCAACTACTTAGACATAAGTCAGCAGCATTGACTAGTATTACTAATAAAAGGGGGGGGAAATGAAAGAAGTAAGCATGTTTGTCCATTAAAAACCACTCATAAATTTCACAATAGAATATATCAGAATAAATATTTTGAGGAGATATTCCTTAGAAAAGATTATTTTATGGTGAACACACACATGAAAAAATGCTCAGCATCATTCATCAGGGAAATAGAAATCAAAACCACAATGAGATACCACCTTACACCAGTCAAAATGGCTAAAATGAACAACACAGGAAATGACAGGTGTTGGCAAGGATGTGGAGAAAAGGGAACCCTCTTGTACTGTTAGTGGGAGTGCAAACTGGTATAGTCACTCTGGAAAACAGTATGGAGGTTCATCAAAAAGTTAAAAATAAAACTACCCCATGAGCAGGCAATTGCACTATGAGGTATTTATCTAAAAGCTACAAAAATACTGATTTGAAGGGGCACGTGCACCCTAATGTTTATAGTAGCATTATCAACAACAGCCAGATCATGGAAAGAGCCCAAATGTCCAACAACTGATGAATGAAGAAGATGTGGTATATGTATACACTGGAATATTACTCAGCCATCAAAAAGAATGAAATCTTGCCATTTACAAAGATGTGGATAGAACTAGAGTGTATTATGCTAAATGCAATAAGTCAGAGAAAGACAAATATATGATTTCACTCATGTGGAATTTAAGAAACAAAACAGATGAATACAGGGGAAAGGAAGGAAAAATAAAATAAGATAAAAACAGAGGGAGGAAAAACATAAGAGACTTTTGACTATAGAGAACAAACAGGGTTGCTGGAGGGGAGTGGAGGTGGGGGAGTGGGTTAATTGGGTGATGGGTATTAAGGAGGGCACTTATGATGATCACTGGGTGTTCTACATAAGTAATGAATCACTAAATTCTACTTCTGACATTAATACTATATGTTAACTAACTTGAATTTAAATAAAATCTTGGAAAAAAAGAAAGACTATTTTATATTGGTATCTAAATATAAATATTATTTTTTTCAATGTTCCTTTTTCTTATTATTGCTGTCTAGCTACAGTATCAAGTCCAGTATTTTTCTATGCATTACATTACGTCTTATTTTTTTCTTTTTTTAAAAGATTTTATTTATTTTTTCATGAAAGACACAGAGAGAGAGGCAGAGACAGAGGCAGAGGGAGAAACAGGCTCCATGCAGGGAGACTGATGTGGGATTCGATCCCGGGTCTTCAGGATCACACCCTGGGCTGAAGGCAGACACTCAACTGCTGAGCCACCCAAGTGTCCCACATTATGTCTTCTTTACATAAAACTTTTACTTGCCTTAAATGCCTCTTATTTATTGAATATGTACCTATTTATTTCTTCAACTATTATTTATTTAATTGACCAGTATGCAATTATTCAATTAGAGAATACAAAAGGAAGTAAGAGGTCAATCTTCTTCTTCTTTTTTTTTTTTTTTAAGATTTATTTGTTTTAGAGAAAAAAAGAGAGAGAGAGACAGTGTGGGAGGGGTAGAGGGAGAGAGAATCTCAGGCAGACACCTCCCTTCCCCCACTGCAGAACCCCACTTGAGGCATCACCCCGCAGCCCTGAGATCATGACCTGAGCTGAAATCAAGAGTCAGACACCCAACCCACTGAGTCATCCAGGCACCCCAAGAGTTGAATTTTCTAAAGGATTTGAGGGTAGGGAAAATAAAACAGAAGAAAGTTGAGAGAGAGGTATTTATATATCTACCAGAGCACTTCAGGGGAGGAAGTAATTACTTCCAGATGAGACATTAAGAGAAGGTTTTGTGAAGGATGTGGCATTGAGCTGGACCTTGAGCCCTGAAGGAAGGGTAGGTCGTGCCAATGCAGAGAAGGAAGGAAAGGCCACTTCCTCCTTGAGCCAGGGCAGAGAGGCAGGAAAGCATGAAGTTAGGGAGAAGTGGCTGAGTTGAAACAAAGGAAAAAATAGCTAGGAAGAGGAGTAGAAGAAAACCAGGCTGGAAACATAGATTGTGGCCAGAACCTGGTTTTAGTTGCTAGGCTGGGTAGTCTAGACTTTATTTTGAAGACGATGAGGCATTTGAACAATGGAATAAACAATCAGATATGTTCATTAGGAACTTTGCCTTGACAGGAGTATTTAAGATATATTGGGCAAGGGCAAGGGAGAGGCTAATGGAGGCGCCAGTTAGAAGGCTAGTTATTATAGCAGCACAGACCATAGGCTCTGAATTGGGATACTAGCTGGGGCATTAAAGAGAGAGGACTCAGGAGAGGTTATGGTGAAACTAGAGTCAATAGACCCTGGAAACTTCTTGCATAAGGTGATAGAATAAGGGGAACAAGTAAAAATAAAAAAATGACCCCAATATTATGAGTCTCTGTGACAGAGAGGATGGTGGTACTTCAAGCTAATTTAGGGGATGCAGGAGGAGAAACAGATTAAGATGGATATAGAAGGGATCCCTGGGTGGCACAGCGGTTTGGCGCCTGCCTTTGGCCCAGGGCGTGATCCTGGAGACCCAGGATCGAATCCCACGTCGGGCTCCTGGTACATGGAGCCTGCTTCTCCCTCTGCCTCTCTCTCTCTCTCTCTGTGACTATCATAAAAAAAAAAAAAAAGATGGATATAGAAAATATGCTCTTGTAAGGAAGAGATATATTTATACTATATTCTGGAATTATATATATTCAATTGAAGATTGAACTGAAGCCAGTGATGAAAATGTGAAGTGCACTCTGGGACATCTTGAATTTTGCACTATGATAATAATGAGTGTCCAGGTTACTTATATTCAATGCTTTCTCCTTCATTATTTAAGTATATTTATGTTCTCAGACTGATAAATTGGACAAATGCCTCTTGTAACCTTAGCCTGACCTTCTTGGTTAGCCAAGTGTCTGAGGTATATAGATTTTTTTTTTTTTTTTTTTTTTTTTTACTGCATTCAAAATCTTTAACCAAGGAGATTCTTAAAATAGCAAAAGACCTTTATCTTTAACAACAAGGAAAGTGCCCATCCATGATGGGCTTGATTTAAGCTTTAAACTTACATGTTCTTTGAATACTTGAAGTCAGGGGCTTTCTAGATTTAATCTGGTATGGTTAATATAGTTCAAATAAACAGCTCAGTGATAGGTACTGCATTCAAATATAATTTCCCAGTTGAAAAGCATAATTTTTATTTGTATAATCTTTCTAAGAAGAAATATTCAGATTTCAGTAGATAGGTTAAGATTTTTTTTTTTTTAAGGTTTTAACAATTGTTTTACTAGAGTACTTTCTAAGTGGGTAGATAGGCATGATCTGTTAAAGTGAGTCCATTTATAATACAAAATGTTCTAAGCAGGCCCTTCCTCCATATCTGTGGTTTTTAATTTTCAATGTGAAGAGAATTGTAGTAGGGATATGCAGTAAGTCTACTATTTATTCTGATGTCTTTAATGCCATATTTAACTTCACATGTTTTAAATTCTCCTCTGAATCTTAAGAGCTATCTTTATAAAAAGCTATTTTTGTTGTTGTTGTTGTTGTTTGAGAGAGAGGAAGGCCAGGACTGAAGGTACGCTGAGACATCCAGTATCATTTCCTCTCTTTGGCATGCTTCAGAATCCTAGCTAAGAAAAGATGGGAGGTGGCTTCGTGGGAACAAAAAGACTGCTTCATGCTTGGCAAGTCAGTTTGGCCAAAGAAGATTGTAGCATAATCTCATCCTGATGGTTTTACTATGAAGCAAAAAAAACTCAAAATAATAATGTGATGGTAAAAAAAAAAAATGTTTTTCCAATGACATGTAGGAAAGGAAATGAAGATAAGTGCATAAATGAATTTAAAAGGAAGTTTTGCCAAAAGTATCCAGTGACTTGCTTTAATTTTTTGCTTTATGTTTAGTGCAGACTTGATTTCTTAACATGTATTTTAGTTAATCAGACATGTTCATTTGTGGAAATGTTTGTTGAGGCCTTGCACTAATGTGATAAGCCTGGGCTGGAGCGAGAGTGAGGTTGCTGCCTCCCAGATAGAAGTTATTAGTAAAAGGGGAATATAGATAGAGGTTATGTGGTACAGAAGGGGCAAGGGCACAAGGAGAGGTATTCCAGCTGTCCTTGTTGATTAGAGTGACATTTTGTATTGAAGAATACAGGTGTGCTTTGACTGAACACCATAATATGTTCCTGAAAAGTTGTGTATAAGCTCATTCTTTTGTTGTTGTTGATCGAATCTGAATATCTATGCTACATTTTCAGAATTCCTTTACTTCCATTTCTGATTGATATTTAATTGGTAGAGGTTCCTAAGACTTTAACTCTAAAGTTCTCTGCTATTTCTTACCTCTCATGGTAGTCAAGCCCTGCTTTGTTAATCCTAATACATGCTTATTGGTTATGATTTTTAAAAACTGTCTTTCTACCGTATCAATCTAAACTTTGCAAATCTGTATTTCTGTTATTCCATGTATTTGCCAGTATTATTATTCCATAATAACAGTAACTATATCTGCATTCATTGAGCACTTACTATGTAGTAGGCATTGTTTTAGTCTAAGCATCTTCATTTGTTCAAATCTCACCATTCAATGAGGTAGATATTGTTCTTTTGTTTTATAGATGAAGCTGAAACACATGGAGATTATGCAACACTCTCAAAGTTACACAATCAGTAACTGGTAAAATCCTGTTGTATCAGGGTTTCCTAACTGAGGTATACAATGGTAACTGAGTCAAACTTGGGAGGCTTAATAGAAGTGGTCCATTTCCTATTTTCTGCCTATACCCCAGTAGCTAGCACTTAGTCCCATGACTGCACCTAACTGCAAGGGAAGCTGGGAAATGTAGTCCAGTTGTATACGTAGGACGAACATAGAAATGCTTTGGTAAATAGTTAGTCTCTGGCCATAGGACCACAAACTGGTAAACATGCAATTATATGATTTGTGATAAATGTGATAAAATAAAATAGAGTATTTGAGTGAGAATACTGGAGTAAAGGTGGGGAAAGTCCTTTGTAGTAATGAGATAATATTTAAACTGAGACCTGAGAGGTGAGAAGACAAAGGGTGGTAGAAGAAAGAACATGCAACACGCTATAGAACATATTAAGGGGTTAGCATTTAATCCTAATGGCAGTGGAAACGCATATTAATCTTTCTAATAGGATGTTAAAACAGGACTCTCTCTGACTCACCGACTCAGCTGATTCCTTTCATTGCCCCCACATTCCAAAGTGAAGTGTTAGAGTCAGATCATTAATGGCAGAATTATGGAGAAGGTGCTAAAAACCAGTTCTGTGGATCTTTACCCCACTGCCTTGGGGATACAGAAGGGCTGAGGCTGAAGAGGCTGAGAAGCTAGTTGAGATTTAGAAGTTTTCCATGGAAAAAATCTTTCAGTGCATTTCAAGTCTTCTCTACACCCCTGGGAGACTGGTGGGACAGGTGTTCTTACTTCATGTCCTTAGTGGGGAAGGCTTTAGGGAGACAGGATGGAGAATTTGACTTGTATCCCCTGGATTCCATGGAACACAGAAATACTTGGAAAATAGTTTACTGGCATCAGAATAAAGAACTGTATTTGGAGAGTAACTATAATCCTTTCATTGGCATCTTAAAAGTGTGGAAGCCTTGATAGGAATATATGCCCAGGTTCTTTAAAATGGGATCACGCCCAGGAGGCCTTATGCCTAAACCAGACAGCCTTAGCAGAAAGAGGCTACGGATGTGCCATCAGAGGCTGAGGGTGAGGCTGAGGCTGGGGTTCCTGCATAAGTGTCCAGTTCAGGTGGAGGTTTTAGCACGTCAAGGAAGCTATAGAAAAGGGGATGCACAGGAGGATACCCCAGGTGCTCTTAAAACCCACCTTGAGAGCCGCAGTCAGCTTTAAACACGTGCCATGGCCAGAGCAGACCAGAGCTAGGTTACATGCGTGCCTGTCAAACAAGACCTACCTCTTATCTCTCTTTCTCCTCTGACCCCTCCACTCCTGGCTGACCAAAGGCCAGCTGAGAGAATGAAGATTCACTAATCCCCACAGCAAAGGCCTCCAGCCCAAGCAGTAGGAGGAAACATTAACTGCAATAAAGTTCAAAGTTTTAACCAACACACCGGACTGGCCGTTTTTATTATTGAATTGAGGCTACTTCGTGACTAATAAGAATTTTGATTAACTGAGCCATGCCAAAAAAGTCAAGGGACTTTCCCTAGGCATTAGGAAAGAACCTTTCTGTGGAGCTGATTTGATCAGACTTTGGGGAAGGGAAGAAGAAAGCTGTTTTCAGCTCTCACCTTAAAAGAGTTTCTGGTCCTGGGTAAAGGTCACTTGTTTTAAGTAATCACACTGGCTGCTGAGTGGATATCAGACCAGAGGATGACAGGTATGAATGCAGAGTGTGAGTCAGGAGGTGATTCTGGCTTTCCCACCTCTTTAGTTGTGTGACTTTGGGTAAGTCACTGGACTCCTCTGTGCATGCTTCCTCAGAGTGGGTAACAGAACACCGTACAGGGTTGTTGAACAAATGAGCTAACAGGTAAGTACTTAGAGGAGTTCATGACCCAAAGTAAATATTATGAAGTATTTGTTGCTATTTTTTACTTTAAGAATTATTGTTGTAGCAGCCCAAATGAGAGAGAGTGGGGACTGAGAATATCTTTACTAGAGAGCATGAAGAGGCTCATGAGAGATCTGCAGGAAAGTAGCCTGCAACATGAGGTGCTGCGAATGAGAGCCACCCAGTTGTCATTACCAGTTTGGTGGTCATTGCCATGCCCATGGCCAAGGGGAAGACCAGGAGACAGAAGTTTGGTTACAGTGTTAAATGGGAGCATCTGAACCGGAATGCTTGATGCAAAGCAGCTCCACTGATCGAGTGTTTCCACATCCGACATGCCTGGGACCATGGCAAATCCGTGCAGCAGAACCTGGCAGAGATGGGGTTGGCTATGGACCCCAACAAGGAGGTGCCCCTCTGTAAGACATAGGTGAGGCCATGCCAAGGAGGTGGACATGGAGGAGAGGCCTAAGATGCTTGTGCAGAAGCCCTATGTGCTAAGTGATCTAGAGGCAGAAGCCAGCCTCCCAGGAAAGAAAGGAAGCACTGTCTGGAGACCTCATTGTCTATGTGGGCTACATGGTGGAGAATCACGGGGAGGACCATAAGGCTATGGCCCGGGTTGAGAAAAATTACTATCAAGATACTCCAAAACAGATTCGGAATAAGATCAATGTTTATAAGCATTTTTACCTAGCAGAGCAGCAAGTCTTCATTGATTTTTTGCAGAATAAGATGGAGGTTGAGTGATTGGCTTATGTCTTCCCGAGGCTGAGGTCTCTCCTGGACCAGAGAAGCTGGAAGCCAGGGTTCAAGGCAAGTAGGGGCATGTGGCTAGATGAGGCTGGTCAAACCGCATGGAATCAAAAGGTTACACACATATGCACATGAACACACACACACACACACACACAACACACACACACTCCCTTTACTGGGGAAGGAACTGTCTCTAAGAAGCTTCCAACGGCCCTGAAAAAAGCCAGAACCTACTGTTTTCAGAATGAGTGGTTTGTTTATATATAGTCTGTACATAATAAAACAAGGCTATTTTACTTAAAAAAAAAAAAGGGGGTGGTGGTGGTGGTGGACACCTGGGTGACTCAGTGGTTGAGCATCTGCCTTTGGCCCAGGGTGTGATCCTGGGGTCCCGGGATCGAGTCCCACATCGGCTCCCTGCAGGGAGTCTGCTTCTCCCTCTGCCCGCGTCTCTGCCTCTCTCTCTCTCTCTGTCTCTCATGAATAAATAAATAAAATATCTTTTTTAAAAAGGAAAAGGTTCATGATATATTTTAAAATTATCGTCAATTGGATTTCGTAGATGATTGGATATGATAGAGGGAGAGAGCCAGAATTGCTCCCAGGTTTCTAGCTCGGACATCTGCATGGAATCGAGATTATTGAGATTGAGGAGGACAGGAATTGTAGACCGGCCTAATAAAGATTCCTGGTTGCTGGTGCTTTTAAAGTCTGCATTTTAATAGCATTGAAAGATTTGGGCACCACAGGAATAGTTCTTCTGAAATCGAAAGTGCTCTAAAACAAAATCACCTTCTGACACTTGCCCCCACCATTTTAGAAAATGGGGCAGAGTGGGTAGGTAATTGTGTCAATATGGTTTTACTTTCAAGAATCAAGAATGACCTCAATGGGCAATCAATCTTTCTAAAATAAACTTTGTCTGAAAAAAAAAAGACATAATATCAACAATCCTAAAACTAGCATTGTTATCTTTGATTGATGTCCTCCCAAATTTAATTGTCCTATGTTTAATAAACTCAATAAACTACATAATAAACTTATCCAATGGGAGCTACAATATGGTTTTCATATTTTTTTTTCCAAAGCAGGTACACAAATGCGCAGATAAAATTTTAGCATTTACTGTTTTAAATGAGTTTAATGGTTTGTCACCTTACCTTTGATGTAGGTAAGCTAATCTTTATAGCAGGCTTTCCCATCCTAGTGATATACTGTGAAGATTAAGGAACCTTTTGTTCTGTGATATTAACTGTTACTGTGTTCTTCTCCACCCTGTGGGACAAGATGAGTGTTGAGAACCAGAATTCCTCTTCTGCCTGAGGTCTTGCTGATAGTGTCTTTACCAACCCCTCCAGCCTTGCTAGAAATTGGAAGAACATTAGTATCAGATGCCAGGGCTGACCAATGAATAAGTGGCTAAGGGCTTTGGCCCTTGTGTTTTGTCGAACCCTGTGTAGATAAGCATAGCCCCTCATTATCAGAACTTTCCTCCCAGTTCTTGACAGCACTGTGGAAGAAGATGCCCTGTCCTTCAGGGTCCTCTGGAAGTGAGAAGAAGCCTTCTGTGTCTAAGGTTACACCATCGACCAGGGCTGGGGCCTCATCTTGGTTTAATGATTACAGCATTCCTGTTGTAACAAACATTCTTTTAGGTAGAAGTACTAAATCTTCTGTTTAGTGACAGGTGTTTGGTTTGGCATCTTACTTTTGCTTTTGACAAACTCATAAAGAGGCAAAGCCAACTCACATGATCTAGAAAGAAGAAAAGGAAGTCAAATGCTAAAATACTAGACTAATTCTCTAGCAGGCTGATATGAGAGGAGATCTTTGCTTTCAAATAGAGACTATTTGAGATAATTGAGGAACATTTTGAAATCCATACAAGTGTATAGGAAATCAAAGTGCTGAAAACCAAATGTTTAATGTTATTTCATTTTAAAAATATTTTATTTATTTATTTAAGAGTGAGAGAGTGAGGGAGAGGGAGAGAGAATCTGAAGGACACTCTGGTGAGTGCAGAGCCAGGTATGGGGCTCCATCCCACAGTAGTGAGATCCTGACCTGAGTCGAAACCAAGAGTTGGAGGCTTAACCAATTAAGCCACCCAGTCACCTCCCCATTTTAATTTTTGTAACCATGGTGATCAACTGGAAGCACCCACTCTGAAAATTGTCAAGGTTAGCATCATCTTGGCCTTCATGACATGGTGCTTTGGGAAACTGTTGGATATTTGTTTCTGTGCTGGAGTAAAGACTAGATCTGTTTATTCTTTATCTTCTTTTTAAATTTATTTCCCTCTTTCAATTTTTATCAAAATGATACATATATGTGGCAAAAATAAAACAGAACTGAGGAATTTATACTGAAAAATAATATCTCTCTGTCCCTACTTCTGAGTCCTACGTTCCAGAAGCAAACAACCTTCCTTTGGTAAAAAAGATTAAAATTATTTTTAATAATTACTAATTTTTACTCTTTTATTCCTTAAACTATCTCCTAAGAAGTTATAGCTGCAAGTAATCTGGTCTGCATCCTTCAAGTCTTCATTTCTATGCTTATAACAAACATATATACACACATGAGGTAAGATATACTGGGTTGTTTTTGTTTTTGTTTTTTGTTTTTTTAGAGAGCAAAAGGGAGAGAAAGAGAGAGAGCGAGAGAGGCAGAGACACAGGCAGAGGGAGAAGCAGGCCCCATGCCGGGAGCCCGATGCAGGACTCCATCCTGTGACCCTGAGATCATGTTCTGAACTGAAGGCAGATGCTCAACCCCTGAGCCATCCAGGTGTCCCTGCTTTTATATTTCTAAATAATATACCTCTAGGTTTTGTCTCAACAGACTTATCTATAATATCTCTTGATTCTTAAACTATATTTTTCATTTAATTATTACTTATTGAGTATCTACTATGATGGTAGGCACTATTCCAAGTGCTCAGTGATCAAAACAAAGATCCCAGACTCACTGACCTCTACATTCTAGTGGGAGGAGGGATGTTGAGACACATAAATTATATAGTAGACATTGACATATTTAATGGGAAAAAAAGTAGAATAAGATTAAAAGGAATTAGGAGGCAGGGAAGCAGGAGTAACACTTTTTAATTTAATTTTATTTTTATTTTATTTTATTTTTAGGAGTAAAAATTTTAAACTGGGTGGTCATATTTGGCCTCAGATGTTTGAACAAAGGGAGGGAGTTATCCACATGAATATCCTTGAAGAGTATTCAGTCAGAGAATATAGCAAAGGCCTCAAAGCAGGAGTGTGCTGGCACATTCACGGATTGGCAAGGATGGTAGCATGACTGGAATGGAGTGAACAAAGGGCCCTGTGGTGGATGACGAGATCAGAGAGATAACAGAAGACGAGATGATATAAGGCCATTGGGACCAATATAAGGACTTCTCACTTTTACTCTGGGTGGAATGGGAAGCCATTGAAAGGTTTTGAGCAGAGAATAACATGGTCTGTCTTGTACTTAGAATGATTTATATAGCTTCCAGGGGTACCTTCTACCCTTCTGCCTACAATTTTCTGTCATCCATACTTCTGTTTTTGCATTTTCAAGGTTAATGCCGAGTTCATTCTTTATTGTAACCTGTCTTTCATGTGTTTTTGATAGGTCGATCCTAAAACTTAACAATCAACCCGTTTCTACGTAATTATTGTTCATAGCCAGATAATGTGCAGAAATTACATTTAAACAAAAGTAAGTCCAAGGTCATGACCACTGGGCTCCTTGAAGAAGAATGTTCTAGCATCCACATCAAGTAAATTTTCTTTCGTAATTTCAGAAATTGCTTAAAATTATGCCACATTTTAGCTGTCTTCCTTTTTTTATCATGATTTTTTTTTTCTTGTTTAGAAAGAGAGAGAAAAGGAGAGAGAGAGAGTGCTTGCACATGTGAGCAGAGGGTGGGAGCAGGGGGCAGCGGGAGAGGGAGAGAAAGTACCTTTAGCAGACTCCATACCTAGCATGGTGCCCCATGTGGAGCTCAGTCTCACAACCTTGAGATCATGACTTGAGCTGAAATCAAGAGTCGGATGCTTAACTGACTGAGCTATCCAGGTGCACCTATCATGAATTTTTAAAAATGCAATTCTTATTGTTCCCAGAGCAGCCTGGAATTTCTAACTGCCATTTTTTTTATCTTGTTGAGAAAAACAACAACAACACGTTTTCTTTACCATATCATCAATACCATCCATTCTATAGTCATTATATCTTTCGCACAGACTACATTTCATTTTTCTTCTTGACATTGTACCGGGGATCCCTGGGTGGCTCCGCGGTTCAGTGCCTGCCTTTGGTCCAGGGCGTGGTCCTGGAGTCCTGGGATCGAGTCCCCTGTTGGGCTCCCGGTGCATGGAGCCTGCTTCTCCCTCTGCCTCTCTCTCTCTCTCTCTCTCTCTCTCTATGTCTATCATGAATAAATAAATAAAATCTTAAAAAAAAAAAAAAAGACATTGTACCTGAGGCCCACTGACTTCCTCTTCTGATTTAGGTTGTAAACCCTATGCACAGCCTCACCCTTGAATTGTTTTACATTAGACTCCTGAGTTCCATCTTTTTTATATTCCATATCTCCCTCTTTGTTGGTTTCCATCTCATTTCTCTGGAATATATTAAACACAATTTCAGCAGAAAACACCTGGTAGGGCACCTGGTGACTCAGTGGCTGAGGGTCTGCCTTTGGCTCAGGTCGCGATCCCGGTATCCCGGGATCGAGTCCTGCATTGGGCTTCCCACAGGGAGTCTGCTTCTCTCTCTGCCTTTCTCTCTGTGTCTCTCATGAATAAATAAAATCTTAAAAAAAAATAAACAAACATAAAAAGAAAACACAGATGGGAGAGGAAATTTCTGAGTATCTGTAAATCTGAAGACATCTTGTCGTATGCCTTCACATTGATTTATAATTTGGTAGAGCACAGAATTCTTTATTCAAATATTTTATTGCCCTTGGAACTGTGAAAGTTTGGTTCCACTATCTTTTAGGGTGAGAATTATTGACAAGCAGTTTGATGTTTACTGTTCCTTGGTAAGTGACCTTTTTTGCTCTTCTTCTCTAAAGGCTTTAAAAGATTTTCTCTCCTCGTTTTCACTGCAGTATTATTCACAATAACCAAGATGTGGAAACAACCTAAATGTCCACTGATGGATGGATGGATTAAAAAAAAAAAACAACCTAAAAAACCCAAAGACATACAATGGAGCTTTATTCAGTCATAAGAAAGAGGGAAATCCTGACACATATGACAATACGGGTGAATCCTGAGGACATTATGCTAAGGGAAGTATGCCAGTCACAGAAAGACAGACAGTGCATGATTATACTTATAATAGGTATCTAAAGTAGTCAAATTCATAGAAACAGAGAGAATGGTGGTTACCAGAGTCTGGAAGAAGGGAAAAATTGGGAGTTGGTGTTCAACAAGTATGAAGTTCTGATTGTGCAAGGTGAATAAATTCTAGAAATCTGCTGAACAACATCGTGCCTATAGTTAGAAAACCTTGTGTTTTGTGTTCTTCCACAATAAAAAATTTAATTAAGAAATCTTTTAAATTTTGGTGTTTTAAAATTTTGTGATGTTATGTCTAGATGATCTTCTTTCATTCATTTTGCTTGGCACTCATTTATCTCCTTTACTAGAAATACTTATGGCATTCCTTAACTCTGGAGGGGGGATGTATATATATATCTGTCCTATATTTATAGATCTATCTATATATGTATATAAATACATCCTCCTCCAGAGTTAGGAAATCACACACACACACACACACAACACACACACACACACACGGAAAACTTTAATTTTATGTGACATATATTATGGAGAGCTAAAAAAAATTTAAGGACTACTTATTTTCTTTTTTTTTTCCTTAACAAGATGGAATTCACTATGTGGAAGACTCTTGATCTGTGATTATTTAACCATCTTTTTTTTTTAATATAAATTAGAATGAGATCCAATGTGATTGTGATTACTGAATGAATTTGTTTGGAAAGTTATATTTTATTTGTGAATTTAAAAAGTCAGGATAACTAAACTTGACTGGTATATTCAACTTTTCACTATGTTGTTTTGTTCTTAGCAATAATGTTTGTGACCCATTGACTAACATGATAAATTTCACATGCATTTTGTTTCCCAGTGAGTTGTGTAAATTTTATTTTTGTTGAAATTGCCTGTGGAGTCAATGTTATAGTCCTCATACCACCTTTTGAGAAGGAAGTTCTGATTTTAAATTGTATCATTTCTTTCAAAATGAAAGGCAGTGCTTAAATAAGAGATTGATGACATCTTTTAAACCCTATCCTCTCTACTGTGCCTTATTAATATAATATCTGTAAGTCATTTTGAAAAATGCTATGAGGGTTTCCAATAAACCATATATTAGAATTACCTGAATTTATGTGATTTTTGCACTTGTGTATCTTTTTCTGCCATTTTTGATCCAAATTCAAGCTGCTCAACTTAACTGTGATTTTTTTTCTAAGAATATTGGTGGTGTACCATCTTTACATTACTCAGTAAACATTTTGATGAATTCATTTAGTGACTTAAAGCCTTTCATTTACTGTATGAGAATTAATCACCCATTGCTTCTAGGAAAAAAATAAAATAATAACAATATATAAATACATATAAACACGTTTTAAAAGCTAATAATAATAAATAATAAATAATAAATAATAATAATAATAATAAAATCTTAAAAAAAAAAAGGGAGGGGGATGCCTGGGTAGCTTAGCAGTTGAGTTTCTGCCTTTGGCTCAGGAAGTGATCCTGGGGTTCCGGAATTGAGTCCCACATTGGGCTTCCTGCGGGGAGCCTGCTTCTCCCTCTGCCTGTGTCTCTGTCTTTCTCTGTGTGTCTCTCATGAATAAATAAATTAAATCTTTTAAAAAAATAAAATAAAATCTATTTCTTTCTTCTTTTTTTTTTTTTTTGGTGGATATTGAATCTTTGGGACTTGTTTTATCTTTTTTTTTCTAAAGTTTTCCCTCATTTTATCTTTTGCTTTGTGTCTTAGGAGTGGTCCTAGACTTTGTTTTTGAATTCTTCCACTGATTTAAAAAATTTTCAGCAATAACATTTTTTAATTTCCAAGAAGTCTTCTTTTGGATTTTTATTTTGGTATGTGTTAGGGAAGTCAGGATGAGAGGTAAGAGCATCCAGTTGGAATTTTGTGGAAGCAATATCTTTTTAAATTTCTCTGATAATGCTAATTTAAAAATTTTACAGCTTATTTTTCTCCTCCAATAATCTCTGTTCTTTCCCTAAGATTAGTACATGTACTATTTACCTCAGTCTTTCTCTCTTATGTTGCTTATTTTCTGTCTTGTGATCTTGAGTTGCTCATCATGTTTAAGAATGTAACTGTTCCAGATAGCTTTTAGGAGTTTCTTACTGTTGTACATATAGGTCTGTCTTCCTGTGGGATGGCTCTGTGTACATGGGGGGCGGATCACTGATTATGGGAATGCCAGTTACCCAGATAAACCTCCAAATTGCAATGGCTTTACACAATAGATTTGTGTCTTATCTGTGTCATAGTACAATGCGAATGCCCCTGATTGGCAGGTGAGTTTCTTGCATGTGATAATTCAGAGGCCCCGAATTTTCTCCCCTAGTATCTCCTTGAGCCATGGTGCCTTCTGCTTTGAGCTGCCAGAAGGGTAAACAAGAAAGTGAAAAGGCACACCTACCTTCTCAAAAGCCCTGGCTGGAAGTGACACATTTCCCTTCTACTCACATTCTACTAGTTAGATGACTACACCTGAGTGCAAGAGAGACTGGAAAATGAGGTCCCTGGCTGGATACTCATTTCCCAGAAGAAGTATATCACACTGAAGAATGAGGAGCACAAGATCTTGGTGGACAGCCAGCCACTGCTTCTATAAATAGACCTAACCACTGGTTGTCTTCATTTTAGGGTAAGAATTCTGGAGCCTTTTAATTTTTTAGGGGGAAGATTTGGCGCTCAAAAGGCAAGACTAGAGAGAGCTTTACTTAGGGCGCTGGCATCCAGCCTGAGCACTCTTGGTTCTCCTCAGTTTATTCAGTTTTTTAATAACAAAAAACCTTTTTAAGGGAGGCTGGGGAAGCAGGAGTCAAATGCTTGGTGGTACTCCATGTATTAGGAATGGGAGGGGAAGGTGGGGAGTGGTGGTTGGTGTGTGGTGCAGTCATGTATTAGACATGATTTCAACTAATCCCTTGTTTTAGCCTCCCCTCTGACTCCTGCCCTCTGATGTACCTGCCAACTCTTTCTGAATCTTCTGTGGGAGACTGACCCTCTCCTACACCGAATGTCCTTCCTGTACATTCTGCACTGCTTGTTCTCTATTATCTAACCACAGGTTTTTAGCCTCCTTCCATTTTCCGCATACTGGCTTGAATCTCTCATCCACTGGCAATTCTCATTCTTTTCTCCTTATTGTTCTGGGTTTATTCTTGTGTTATCAGTAGGTCTCAGAATCTCAGAAGATAGGAAGGGAGGGAAGACAAAGCTTCCCTGTCCCCACCTTGGATTTATTGTATTGAACTTGAGGGCCTGAACTGTTTCTTGAGGAAAGTCCTGAGTTTTCTTACAGGAACCATATGAGTATTTATCTAAGAGTTTATTTATTTATTTGTTTGTTTATTTATTTATTTATTTTTAGAGAAAGAGAGGAGGAGAGAGGGAGGGGAAAGGGTAGAGGGAGGGAGAGAGAGAATCTTAAGCAGGCTCCAGGCCCAGCGTGGAGACCAATTCAGGACTCAATCTCACAACCCTGAGATCATGACCTGAACCGAAATCAAGTCAGATGTTTAACCATTGAGCCACCAGGCATCCTTATTATTCTTTAATTTTTTAAAAAATGTAACTTTAATCTCTGCTTACTTGTTTATATTTTAATTTCAGTATGTTTAACATACAGTGTTATATTAATTTCAGGTATACAATATAATGATTCAATAATTCTACATTCTCAGAACTGATCAATGATAAGTGTACTCTTAATCCCCATCACCTATTTCACCCATTTCTCCACCCATCTCCTGTCTGGTAACCATCAGTTTGTTTTCTATAGTTAAGAAGTCTGTTTCTTGGTTTGTCTCTTCCCCTACCCCTTTGTTCGTTTATTTCTTAAATTCCACATGTGAGTGAAATCATGTGGTATGCAAATGGAAAGATTTCATTATTTTTTATGGCTGAGTAATATTATTGTATATATATGCTACTTTTTCTTTATCCATTCATCTCTCTATGGACACTTGGACTGCTTCCATAATTTGGCTATTATAAATAACGTCGCAATAAATATAGGAATGCATATATCTTTCCCAATTAGTGTTTTTGTATTCTTTGGGTAAATACCCAGGAAAGTAATTACTAGATCATATGGTAGTTCTACTTCTACTTTTTTTTTTACTTTTAATTTTTTGAAGAATCTTGTCACTGTTTTGCACAGTGGCTTGTACCAATTTGCATGAGAGTTCCTTTTTCTCCACATCCTTGCCAACACTTGTTGTTTCTTGTGTTTTTGATCTTAGCCATTCTGACAGGTGTGAGGTGCTATCTCATTGTATATTTTTTAAAATATGCAGTGGAGGGTATTATGTTGAGTGAAATTAGTCAATTGGAAAAGGACAAACATTATATGGTCTCATTCATTTGAGAAATATAAAAATTAGTGAAAGGGAATAAAGGGAAAGGAGAGAAAATGAGTGAAAATATCAGTGAGGATGACAAACACGAGAGACACCTAACTCTGGGAAATGAACAAGGGGGAGTGGAAGGGGAAATGGGCGGGGGGGGGGGGGCGGGGGTTGGGGTGACTGGGTGATGGGCAATGAAGGGGGCATTTGGCAGGATGATCACTGGGTGTTATGCTATATGTTGGCAAATTGAACTCCAATAAAAAAATTTAAAAAAATTTATTTATTTAAGAAATCTGTACCCTCAATGTGGGAATTGAACTCACATCCCCAAGATCAAGATTCACATGCTTTTCTGACTGAGCCAGCCAAGCAACCTTCTCATTGCAGTTTTGATTTGCATTTTCTTGATGATGATGATGTTGAGGATCTTTTCCTCTCTTGGCCATCTGTGGTCATTTGTATGTGTTCTTTACATATACAAGAATAACCCCTTTGAGTACTAACCCTTTACTGGGAATGTCATATGCAAATATCTTCTCCTATTCAGTAGGTTGTCTTTTGTTTTGTTGATTGTTTCCTTTGCTGTGTAGAAACTTTTGATGTAATCCCTATAGTTTATTTTTGTTTTTGTTTCTGTTGCCCCAAGAGCATTATCTAAAAAACGTTGCTACAGTTGATGTTAGAGAAATTATTGCCTATGCTTTCTTTTATGATTTTTTAATGGTTTCAGGTCTCACAATTAGATCTTTACTCCATTTGCATTTATTTTTTTGTATGCTGTGAGAGAGTGGTCCAGTTTCATTCATTTTCATGTAGCTATCCAATTTCCCTAAAACCACTAGTTGAAAGAGACTGCCTTTTTCCCATTGATTATTCTTGTCTCCTTTATTGAAGATTGATTGACTGTAATATCATGGATTTCTGGGTTCTCTATTCTGTTCCATTGATTTATCTATTTTTGTGCCAGTACCATACTATTCTGATTACATTACTATAGCTTAATAGTATATCTTGATATCTGGGATTGTGCTACCTCCAGTTTTGTTCTTCTTTTCAAGATTATTTTGGTTATCTAGGGTCTTCTGTGGCTTTATACAAATTTTAGGATTACTCATTCTAGTTCTGTGAAAAATGCTGTTGGTATTTTGATAGGGATTGCATTAAATCTATCAACTGCTTTGTATGGTATGGACATTTCAACTATTTTTTCCTCTCAGTCTGTGAACCTGGATTTTTTTTCCATTTATTTGTATCATCTTTAATTTCTTTCAATAATGTTTTATAGTTTTCAGAGTACAGGCCTTTTACCTCCTCGGTTACGTTCATTCCTAAGTATTTTATTTTTTTGGTGCAATTTTAAATGGGATTGTTTTCTTAATTTCTCTTTCTGCTGCTTCATTATTAGTGTATAAAAGTGCAACAGATTTCTGTATATTGATTTTTGTATCTAGTAGTGTTTTTGGTGGCATCCTTAGGGTTTTCTATAGATAGTATCATGTCATCTGCATATTGTGACAATTTCACTTCTTTCTTACCAATTTCAATGATCTTTCTTTCTTTCTTTCTTTCTTTCTTTCTTTTCTTTTGATTTATTTATTTTAGAGACAGAGAACATGAGCAAGCAAGAGTAGGGGCTGGGCAGGGGTAGAGTGAGGGAGAGAGAAACCTAAGCAGACTCCCTGCTAAGCACGGAGCTCAATATCGGGCTTGATCTTAGACCCTGAGATCATGATCTGAGCTGCAATCAAGAGTCAGAACCTTAACTGACTGGGCCACCCAGGTGCCCCTTTTTCTTTTTCTTATCTGATTGCTGTGGTTAGGACTTCTAATACTATGTTGAATAAAAGTAGTGAGAGTGGATATCCTTATGTTATTCCTGATCTTAGGGGGAAAGCTCTCAGTTTTTCACCACTGAATATAATTTTAGTAGAATTTTTCATAGATGGCTTTTGTTGTGTTGAGATATGTTCTCACTAAACCTACTTTGCTGAGGGTTTTTTTTTTTAATCATAAATGGATGTTGTACTTTGTCAAATGCTCTTTTTGCATCTATTGAAATGATCATATGGTTTTTAAAATCCTTTCTCTTGTTGATGTGATGTATCACATTGATTGATTTACAAGTATCAAGCCATGCTTGCATGCCCAGAATAAATTCCACTTGATCACGGAGAATGATTTTTTATGTATTGTTGGGTTCAGTTTGCTAGTATTTGGTTGAGGATTTGCATCTATGTTCACCAGATATTTTGGCCTCTAGTTCTCTTTTTTGTAGTGTCTTTGTCTCATTTTAGTAACAGGATAATGCAGGCCTCACAGAATTAATTTGGAAGCTTTCCTTCCTCTTCTAGTATTTGGAATAATTTGAGAAGAATAGATGTTAATTCTTTTTAAAAATTTTTGATAACATTCACTTCTGAAGCTATCTGGTCCTGAACTTTTATTTGTTGGGAGCTTTTTGATTACTAATTCAATTTCATTGCTGGTTTGTTCAAATTTTCTATTTCTTCCTGATTCACTTTTAGGAGGTTATATGTTTCTAGGAATTTTTTTTTGTTTGTTTCTAGGAATTTATCCATTTCTTCTAGATTATCTAATTTATTGGCATATAATTGCTCATAATATTCTCTTATAGTTGTATTTCTGTGGTGTTTTTGTTATTTCTCCTCTTTCATTTCCAATATTATGAGCTCTTTCTCCATTTTTTCTTTTCTTTTTCCTTTTTGTTTTTGTTGGATGGTCTGGCTTAAGGTCAATCAATTCTGTTGATCTTTTCAAAGAACCAGCTCCTGGCTTCATTGACTTGTTCCATTATTTCTTTAATTTCTTTGTTTATTTCTGCTCTAATCTTTATTATTTCCTTCCTACTACTGTTTTTGGGTTTTATTTGTTATTCTTTTTTCTAGCTCCTGTAGGTGTAAGGTTAGATTGTTATTTAATATTTTTTTTGCCTGTTAAGGAAGGCCTGTATATTTATAAAATTCCCTCTTAGAACAGTTTTTGCTGTATCCCAAAGATTTTAGATCATTTTGTTTTCATTTTTGTTTGTCCCTGTGTATTTTTTGATTTCCCCCTTGATTTCCTGGTTGACCCATTCATTGTTTAGTAACATGGTATTTAACCTCCATGTATTTGTGTTCTTTCCTGATTTTTTCTTTTTCTTTTTTTTTTTTATAAATATTTTATTTATCTTTTCATGACACACACAAACACACACACACAGAGAGAGAGAGAGAGAGAGAGAGAGAGAGAGAGGCAGAGCATGGGCAGAGGGAGAAGCAGGCTCCTCATGGGAAGCCTGATGCAGCACTCAATCCTGGGACTCCAGACTCCGGGATCACGCTCCGAGCCAAAGGCAGACACTCAATTGCTGAGCCACTCAGGTGTCCCTCCAGATTTTTTCTTATGGTTGATTTCTAGTTTCATAGTGCTATGGTTGGAAAAGATGTAGGATATGCCTTTGATCTTTTTGAGTTTGTTGAGAAAAACTAGTTTTTCTGGGAAACTTGTATTAGTTTTGCTGGAGAGAATGTTCTTGGCTGCGGTTTTCTTCTTTCTATTTTAAAGATTTAATTAATTAATTAATTTGAGAGGGAGAGGGAGAGAACATGAGTGGAAGAAGGGGAGAGAGAGGGACAGCAGACTCTGGACTGAGCACAGAGCTTAATATAGGACTCAATCCCATGACCCCGAGATGATGACTTTAGCCAAACTCAAGAGTCAGATGCTCAACTCTGAGCCACCCAGGTGCCCCTGCATGTTGTTTTCTTTCAGTACTTTCAATATATCATGCCGCTTCTTTCTGGCCTGCAAAGTGTAGCTGAAAAATCAGCTGGTAGTCTTATGGGATTTCCTTTGTATCTAACTGTTTTCTGTCCTCTTGCTTCTTTTAAAATTCTCTATCACTTTATCTCTTTATCACTTTTAACCATTTTAATTACTGTATGTCTTGGTGTGGACCTTCTTGGATGATTTTGTTCAGGGCTCCTGCCTCCTGGATCTAGATTTCTGTTTCCTTCCCCAGATTCAAGAAGTTTTCAACTATTATTTCTTTAGGAAAAATTTCCCCCCTTTTTTCTCTCTTCTACTTCTGGGATCCCTATAATGTGAATGTTATTATATTTTATGGTGTTACTGAGTTCTCTTAGTCTATTTTCATTTATTATTATTATTATTTTTCTTTCTCTAGTTTAGCTGGATTGCTTTTATTACTCTGTCCTTCGAGTTGCTAATCTGTTCTACTTCCTCTAGTCTACTATTTTTCAGTGTAGTTTTACTTGAGTTTTTCATCTCTGATTGGTTCTTTTTTATGTTTTCTATCTCTTTTTAAAGGTCGCGCTGATGTCCTCCACCCTTTTCTCAAATCCAGTGAGTATCTTTGTGAACATTACTTTATATTCTCTATCAGGCATATTACTTATCTCCATTTCATTTAGGTCTCTTGGTGTGATTTTGTCCTATTATTTCATTTGGGACATATTCCTCTGTCTCTTCTAACTTTCTGTGTCTGTATGTATTAGGAACATCAGCTACATCTCCTGCTCTTAAAGGTAGTGGCCTTATGGAAAAGAAGAGCTGTAATGCCCTGCAGTGCAATGTCTCCTGTTCACCAGAACCTGATGCTTCAGGGATATCTTCCATGTTTGTGTGTGACTTGCCGTTGTGGCTGAGCCACTTTGTCCTTCAGTCCAGTCATCTGCAATAGCTCACTTTGCTTGTTGGGGGTAGGGTTTGGTCCTTGTGTTGTCAATGGGTCAGTCTGGCGCCACCTTGGACTTGTGTGGAGTCATAGCCAGTATTTGACCGAGATGCAGTAGCACAAATTCCAGGGTGCTTTCCCTGTGTTGTCCCCCTGAGGACCTTTCATTGGTGGGAAGGGCCTGCATTTAGACCAGATTGTCTGCCTCTAGCTGGGTTCACAGTTGAAGTGGAGTGTGTGGTTATCTTCCCCTCTCCCTGGGACAGCAGTCATTTTCAAGTGGTGCTGGCCCCTGTCAGAACTGCTTTCACACTGCCAGAGTTGTGGCACAACTTCGATGAGGCTCAGGCCAAGAAAATATTGGAGGCGCAGGTCTGCAGGAGAAAGTAGGAGCAGGGCATGTGGTGCTAGCAAGGTCTGCAGTAGTCTGCTCAGAAGGAGCCATGCAGCTTCCTGGGAAAACTGCCCAGGCCTGTTTGGAGGTGATGCATTGCTGAGGCTTTTGGGGGCAGGGCTAGCTGTTAGCAAGCTAGGTGGAGAGCATTGGTGCTGTGCTAGTTCCCACAGGTGTCTATGTATCTAGGCTGAGGGACAGAGGAGGGAAACGGTGTCTGTCAGTTCTAATTCTCAGAGAAGTCTCCCAAAGATCCCTGCCCCTCCAGCACGTGCTCTGAGATTAGTTAATAAATCTTCTGTTATAGTTTGGGCATTTTCAAACTGCTGCTTCTAGGTTATATCTCAGCAGGGCTGCTTATTATGCTGTCTCTTTATGGATGGGGACTCCACTCTCTTGGCTCTCCCAGAGCCAAGCCTGCTGATTTTTAAATTTCCAGGTATTAAACCCCACTTCTCATATTCCGAGCCAAAGGCTATGGGGATTTCTCTTCCTTGTGCAGATCCCCTATACCTGGGGTGCCTTCTATGGGGTCTGGTCCTCTCCACTTTCTGCGCCGGCCATGTCCATCCCTCATATGGGCAGTCCTACATGTCTGCTTGACTCCCGATCATGTCTCTACCCTTTCTACCTTCTTTGATGCAGCTTCTCGTACATATTTAACTATGGAAAGTCTGTTCTTCCAGTGTTTGGGTCATTTTCTGAGTTATTTACAGGGATGTGGTATTATTTAGTTGTGGTGAGCTTAGGCTCCTCCTACTCTGCCATCTTTCCCAGAAGTCCTCCATTTATTTGTTTTTTAAAAAAATGTCTAAGTCTAGCAGCTCAGAATATTAGCTTCTTGAAGTCCCATCAGTGAGTACAAGCTGGAAGAATCTTCCACTGCACACCTCTCAAAAGGCCAGGTAGGGGAGTAATATTTGGGGAGGTATGTTTGAAGGATATTTGTTTCACTCTTCCAGTTACTTTAGCTTCTGTTCTTGGAATAAGCTGCTACAATTATTGGGGTTGTGTTGTCTTCCCCATCCCCAAAACTGCCTTGGCTGAGTTGTGTTTTAGTGTTATGACCTCCATTTTAACAAAATTGTTGACAAGTGGCCTTTCCTGTTATTGCAATTGCTTTAGGAATTTTTGAAGGACATTATTTTCTTTCATTGCTCAAGGAGACATTTTTTTTTTTTTAGCAACTCATTGCTAAACAAAATTTTGGTTCTCCCAGGGAGCTAACGTGCTGTCTCCTGTCTAGCACAATAAGAGTTGTGCTACTGACCCTGTTTCCCCTTATCATCTGTAGTGTAGCATTCTCTGGTCTTGATTTTCTAGTCTAAAAATTGTGATAATCTCTTTGACATGATATGAATTCAGATAGAACTCAATTGGCAATTAGCTCCCATCCTCCACCTGGCTGCAATGCTCAACTAAGGACCAGTTAAAAGTATTATCCTCTGCAGGGTAGAGTGTTAGAAAATGACTTTGTGATTATCTGGGGCTTTCTCAATTCAATGTATGATGCACATTTTGTAATAATTTGTCTATTTCTTACACATCTCATAAATAAAAACCAATAAATTAAAACACATAGTAACGATTAACTGAAAAAGGTTGTTTTCTTCAACATTGCAATAATGAGACTATGAATTTTATGTAATGGAATTTTGGGGATTGCATTTTATAGAGATGGTTTTATCTTCATTTATTACTGGATCTCTAATTTCACTGAGTCTCAACAAAAATTATACTCTATTTATTGACAGTGAGCCACATAAATTTTATGTGTGCACATTACTAAATGTTTTTATTTATGATAACTCAAAGCCATTATAGAACAAGGTAAGGTATATACACATGAATGTGAAATTAAAGTAGAATAAAAAGACTCAGTTGAGTACACTTTGGTATTTGTCTATTCTGAGTATGATACATTCAGTTTTTATATTATTTCCATAAATGAGAACCAGCTAATTTTTTATCTTTTAAGATTTTAAGATATACAAAATAGCATTACTACTTGTACTGAATAAGTATTCCAATAAAAATTCATGGCCACCCAGAACCTCAGAATTTGATCTTATTTGGAAATAGAGTACTTTACAGATGTAATTTGTTAAGATGAGATCATACCAGGGCCCATACTAGTTGGTCCTAAATCCAATATCTGGTGTCCTTTTAAGAAGGCCATGTAAATATACAGAGAGACACATAGAAGGCCATGTGATGATGGAAGCAGAGATTGAAATGATGCAGCTAAAAGCCAAGGATTGCTGGCAACCACTAGAAATTAGGGAAGAGACAAAGAAAATATTCCCCTTTAGAGCCTCCAGAAGAAAGTGATCTTATTTACATCTTGATTTCAGACTTTCAACCTGAATTGTGAGAGTAAATTTCTGTTGGGTTAAGCTACTAGTTTTTAAAAAAAATTTTGGTAATTTGTTAATTATTTAAAACATAAATTGGGCATCTAGTAGATGTTCCATAAATAACTCCATCTAGCAGATGTTCTATAAATTGATATCCTTCATAAAGGAGAATTAATTAAGCCTATAATAATCTGGACAAGAGTGGCACTTCTACAATAATTTTAAATGAAACACATTCTGATGAGGAAAAGCTTTCTTTCTTTCTTTCTTTCTTTCTTTCTTTCTTTCTTTCTTTCTTTCTTTCTTTCCAAAGCACACTATGGTATCATAAAATGCTTTACTGCAATTGCATTTTGAAAAGTTTTGATTTCAGAATATGAACTATAGCCAAAGAAACTGACATAAATGAAAGGGATCAAATTTTGTGCTTCAGAATGTTGCTACCCACAGACAACATAAAGATTTTATCATTTACCTTTTGTTAACAGTTGTAAGTGGCTCAGTGAACCAATTACATTGGGTTTCATTAACTTGACCACTCTTGAAAAGATATTGATAAAACAAATAAACTATATTTGCAACTCTTATAGGAAAAAATGATGTGATATATTTCCTTAACTGGTGAAATTTCATGATATTGTAGGACAGAGAGAAAAAATGTAAAAAGGAATGATAAATAAAAGGAATAATGAAATTAGTTATTTTTCTTACCAACTGTTTCCAGGAGATGAACCATGCATTTTATTCAGAATGGATTTATATAATTTGTATGATCATAGTTTAATATGTCAATGAGTGGGGGAAAATATTAATTGGATGAATTATAGAAAAATGTTTATAACACGGTCCATAAAGGAATTCTTAAACTGTCATTCTGATGTTTTATCACCCTCTACTGATCAGTGAGCCAAATTACATTTAGCTTTTTTCCCTGGCCAAAGCCGTTTTCTTTTTGGAAGACCAAAAACGTTTTGGCAGGAGACCAGAAATAATGGTGGCTTATGGTCTGTGTTTATTTCTGTTTCATATAAACGTAGTTCAGAGGCTGACATGATGGTTCTGTAGTCATCAGGATGCTTAGTCTTTCTGTCTTTGTGCTCCATTATGCATAAACTGTATATGCTGAGTGGAATAAATAGATGCAGAGCCTTTGGGAGAATAGACTAGATAAAGTCCACATCATAGTACAGTGAAAGTTGGTATATTTATAGTTCTGACCAAGGGTAGTGATGTGATGGGCTAGATCCATTGCAACTATAGGGGACTGGTGTGCCCAATTCTGGCCTACATGATGCACATTAAGTTTCACAAATTGATATCCTATAAATTCATGACCACAAATTGGTACTCATGGTGCCCCCAAATCTTACCCAAGCTTCTCTTATAGCATAGTCTTCCCACTCTGCACAATAACTATGCTATACCTTCTCCCATTTTAAAAAATTTCTGGCCCTCGTATCCTTTTTTTCTGACATTTAGCATCCTCACATTTAATATCCTCATTTTCACCAGTTCTTCATTTTCCGTTGAAAGAATGGAAGCCATTGCATGGGCATCCTTCATCTTTCCAGTATTGTACTTACAAACTTTCAACTTTGCATCAATTTTTCCATTGCATTGGAGGAAGGGCATCTACAGCTATAGTCAGCCTATGCAGTAAGACCAATTAGGAAATTCTTGGAGTGGTCAGCTTGAACTAGAGTGGTGGCAATGGAGGGGAAGCGAAGCAGGACAGATCATGATATATTTTAGAGATAAAATTGAAAGAACTTTATGAAATATTAGATGAAGGATATGAGGGAGAAGTAGAGATGAAGTTGCAGAGAATATGATGAGTTTGATTTACTCAAGGTTTTATGGTTTTGCAAAATGAATAAGGCAAAGAAAGAAGGAGCAAATGTGTAAAGGGATATAGAAGGTAGTGATTAAGATGATGGATTATGGAATGTAAGTGGAAGGAAAGAGACAAATGAGAGCACAATGAAATGAGGACAGTGACAGTATGGAAACATGAATAGACTGTAGGTCTTAGTGAGATCCCGTTTATATTACTTGCCTGTTTCTTAGGTCAATCGTATTTTTCTTACTGATTTAGGATTCCTTAAATATTCTTAATACTATTTTATGGAAGTCATAAGGTTGGATTTTCTATCTATGACTCTTTTTTACCTTTTTTTTTTCTTTTTTCTTTTTTACCTTTTAAATGATGTATCTTGATGCACAGATATTTTCAGTTTTATCAGATTTGTATTCTATGGTCATGCTTTTTTAATGTCTTATTTTGGAGCTCCTTTTCTACACTGAGATCAGAAACGTTATGAAGAAAATGTAGAAGAATATGTTTCTTTAAGACTTCACATTTTACCCTTAGGTCTCTACTTCACCTGGAATTTATTTTTGTACATAGTATGAGATAGGGATCAGTCTTTAACCTGTCTGGTTTCTGCTCCAGAAATGCTGATTCATTTTCTGGATTCACTGAAAACGCTGATGCATTTCTTTCCAAATCCAAAAGACTGTTATGGTCCTAGCTTTTAATTTTACTCAGTATTTGACACTGTTAGCAGCCTTTGACATGCCCCCCTCCCCGTTAAGTCAGCCTCTTCTCATGCTTTCTTTAATAGCATACTTGCCTGTTTTCTCCTAATTCTGTGAAAGCTTTCTCAGTCTCCTTTAATAAAAATAATATTAACAATAACTACCATTTATCAAGTGCTTCCTATGTGCCAGGCCTCATGTTAAGTATTTTTTCTACTTAATCCTCACTACAGACAGAATGTTGAGACATAACTAATATTGATGAGGAAACTGAGGTTCAGGGTAATTATGTCATGTGCCCCATGTGCCCAGGATTTTTCAGTTGTAGGCAGTTTGAATTTGAGGATGAGCTCTTTATCACTATGCCATCTTGGCTCTGTTGCCTGCATTTGAAATGTACATTTTAGAGTTTTCCAGAGCTTAGTCTAGGGCTCTCTTCCTACACTCTACCTTCTAAGTGATATTCTTCTCTCCTACGGGGTTAAAAGTTATCCGTATGCCAGTGACTTCCAAATTTATATTTCTAGCTTGGACCTCTTTCCTGAGCTGTGCATGCCGTTTTGACACTTGGCATGACTCACTGTCATCTTGACAAGTCTAAATTTGAACTCTTGATCTTAATCCCAATCTCCTGCGCCTTGAGATCGACAACTCCATCTACATGATGCCTCATGCCAGAAACCTACAAGTTGTTTTTGATACTGTCTTAGTCCCTTCATGCTGCTGTAACAGAGTACCATAGACTAGTTGACTTATAAACCACAGAAATTTATTTCTTTCAGTTCTGAAGGCTATAAGTCCAAGATCAAGGCATCAGCAGATTCAGAGTCCAGTGGGGCCTACTTCTTGGTTTGTAGATGCCTACTTCCTGTGTCCTTACATGGTGGAATGGGCAAGGGTCTCTTTGGGGTGTCTTTTATTGGGGCACTTAGTCCCATTCAGGAGGCATTCCCTTCATGACCCCAACTGCCTCCCCAAAGACCCACCTCCTAATACCATCACATTAGGGGTTAGGATTTCAACATATATTTTTTTAAAGATTGTATTTATTCATTCATGAGAGACACAGATTGAGAGAGAGGCAGAGACAAAGGCAGAGAAAGAAGCAGGCTCCTCACAGGGAGCCCGATGCAGCTCGATCCCAGGACCCCGGGATCACAACCTGAGCTGAAAGCAAATGCTCAATCACTGAGTTTCAACATATTGATTTTGGAAGGACATAAGCATTCAGTCTATAGCAGGCATCATTTTCTCCCTCATTGCCTTCAATCCTTCATAAACTTCTTTCAATTTTACCTCTAAAATGTATCATGATCTGTCCTGCTTCTCTTGCCCTCCACTGCCACCACTCTTGTTCAAGCTGACAACTCCTAATTGATCTCACTGCCCTGGCTCCTGACTTTCCCCCCATTCTCCACACAGTAGTTAGCAGGATATTTACACTGTTAATTTTTTTTTTTTATTTAAAACTTAAAAAAAAAAAAGATTTTATTTATTTATTCATGAGAGACACACACAGAAAGGCAAAGACACAGGCAGAGGGAGAAGCAGGCCCTTTGCAGGGAGCCCCATGTGGGACTCCATCCAGGGACTCCAGGACCACACCCTGAGCCAAAGGCAGATGCTTAACTGCTGAGCCACTTAAGCGTCCTGACACTGTTAAATTAAACCATGTTATTCTGCTGCCAAAAATGCGTAAATGGCTCCTGGTGTAGGCTGTAATATTTCTCAACAATATTCAGCATTCTTCCCTGCAGGAGACTTGAAATCAAGAGAGTGTGTCACCTGTTTTGGCCAGTAGAATATACAGAGAAATTGAATATTGCACCTACAGGCAGAGGCTTTAAGATTCATAGCCTGCTTTTCTATATTCTTTTTGTCCCTTTGCCATGGCTACCGATAATGCTCCAGCCAGTGGCTGCTTCATCCCAGAGTAAGGATGAGGCATCCCAAGAGCAGAGCCTGTTGCTGACCTATGATGGTGTACAGACAAATGAGACATTCACCCTGTAGGTAACTGAGATTCTGGAGTTGTTTGTTGTCACAGCATAACCTGGGTTATCCCGGCTGATATAACTCTATACTGTTCTTGAGATAAAAGCCGGGAATCTTTGATGTGGCCTGTGTTTTTAATCTCAGCGTGTGCCATTCTTTCTGTTGTTTATTATTCTCTAGCGACAGTGGCCTTCTTTTAGTTCTTTGAACTTTCTAAATTCTTTTCTTCTCAGGAATGTTAAAAATACAAGGAATGCTATTTTCCTCACTTTTAATGGGCAAACCTCTACGTATCTTTCAGATCTTGGCTTAAGTATTACCTAAACTAAGAGGCCTTCCTTCATCCCCCAACATATATTATGGTCCCTGCTATGTTCTCATAGAATAATTCCAAACTGAGATGAGTGCAATTCTCCTTCATTACATTCATCTCAGTTTGTAATTATTCCATGAGTAATGATTTTCTATGAATATGCTTTCAGCTGTGATGGAATGCCCAGCAGAAAGTGGCTTAAATAACAGAGGTTGGTTTGTTTTCTGTCCAAACAGGTCCAGTGGAAACTGGTTCCAGAGTTGGTTCACTAGCTCAGCAATGTGATTAAGAGCTTGGGCCCTTTCCATATTTCTGCTCTGCCATCCTTAGTTTTTTTTTTTTTTAAATCTTAAAAAAAATTTTTTTTAAAGATTTACTTATTTATTTGAGAAAGAGAGAAGCACTCAAGGAGAAGGGGCAGAGGAAGAGGGAGAGTGAACATTTCAAGCTGACTCCCCACTGAGTGGGGAGCCCAGTGTAGGGTGGATCTCACAACCCTGAGATTATGACCTTAGTTCATGACCTGAGCCAAAATCAAGAGGTGGACACTCAACTGACTGAGCTACCTAGGCGCCCCTCTGCTATCCTTAGGTTTTGACTTTCACCTTGTTTTGTTGCCTCAACATCAGTAGAGATCATAAGGAAACAATCAGCTGTATCAGTTCACACAGAGGTAATTTAAAAACAGGGGTTCAGAATGATACTAATGGAACAAAGGCTCCTAAATTTCTGCTCATACTAAAAATCAGATATGTGCATAAAATTTATTTTACTTGCCTAACCTGGTGTTTCTGATCTTTTTCCTGAGTCCCACCTGCTGTATTAAAAAAAAATTGGGGGATCCCTGGGTGGCTCAGCGGTTTGGCCTCTGCCTTTGGCCCGGGGAGTGATCCTGGAGTCTCGGATAGAGTCCACATCGGGCTCCTGGCATGGAGCCTACTTCTCCCTCCTCCTGTGTCTCTGCCTCTCTCTCTCTCTATGTCTATCATAAGTAAATAAATAAATCTTTAAAAAAATTTTTAAGTTAACCAAATATCTAATTTGTTTCAATGCTTAGACAGTCTGATAACTGATTAGCCCCTTTATTTATTTATTTATTAAAACATTTTATTTATTTATTTGAGAGAGAGTGAGAGTGTGAGAGAGTACATGAGCAACAGGTGCGGCAGAGGGAGAGGGAGAAGAAGGCTCTCCGCTGAGCAGGGAGCCTAGTGCGGGGCTCAATCTCAGGACTCTGGGATCATGACCTGAACTGAAGGCAGATGCTTCATCTACTAAGCCATCAGTAACCCCTGATTATCAGCTCCTTTAGATAGTATTTACTTTCTTTTGGATAAAAAGTGGTTGCTCACTAATTTTCTCCCTAGGAGAGAATCTGGGTGTCTGAGGTTGTAATGTGGTTTACTTGTGACTTCTGTGCCACTGAGCTAAGGGCCAAAATGCCTTTTTAGGTCCTTAGAGCATGCTGGTTGGCATCAGTTGGTCCTTTTGTTTATGTGTTCAATGCTGTTCTCCATTGCTCAACCACCATGGCTGATCTGTTCTCTTGACTTGAGCAGTGCTTCTGATGGCAATCCTTGGTGGCTGCTGGTTACAGGCTCTGGGATTTCTTTTCTTTTCTTTTCTTTCTTTCTTTTTTTTTTTTTTTCTTTTTAGACTCTGGGGTTTCTTAACTAATCTTTCATCTAGTCCACTGATGAGGTGGTCAATCCCATTACAGAGGAGCAATGGGTTCCACATTTCTTTGTTCACTCACCCACAATTTGTGTACACTTAAGCATTATATATACATGCAGTTGTCAGTTTATGTTAAATATTAGAAAGTTTATTTTCCCCTTTTTCTTTTTTAAAATTTTATTTATTTATTTATGAAAGACACAGAGGGAGAGAGGCAGAGACATAGGCAGAGGGAGAAGCAGGCTCCCTGCAGGGAGCACCATACGGTACTCAATCCCAGGACCCCAGAATCATGCCTTGAGCTAAAGGCAAATTCTCAACCATTGAGCCCCCCAGGTGCCCCTCCCCTTACTTTTATAAATATAAAAAGAAGTCTTAATATTTTCTCCCTTGGTTGCTAAGGGGTTTGGATTTCAACAACCCTATGGGAATAAGAGACCAAGCCTTGGCCTAATAAGAGGAAGAGAGAGGACTGGCTCAGGATGGCCCCATGGTGGCGGATCTGTGTCAACCTTGGCTCTGAGCACAAAACTGAAAAACAAGAAACAAAAAACCAACAAAAAACAAAACAACAAAAAATCCTCCTCTAATAGCTCATAATGAGGCCACCCTCAGCTGGGAGTTTGCATTAGAATGTGCTGTCTGGGATCCGTGGCCAAACATGAATCTGAACAACAAAACAGCAAAACAACAACAACAACAACAACAACAACAACAACAACAACAACAACGGTGGTCCCAAGCAGCTTTGCCCCCCACCAAAACTGGCAGAAGCAAATCCGGAGCAGGACTGTTGCCCAACAGGCAGGAAGGGCGGGCCTGCGGGCCTGGAACCCAGAGGCTCGGGAGGGAGCGCATGCGGCCGGGTCGGTTGCTGCGCGGCGGCCGGGCTGCTCCCGGGGCTCCCGACGCCCGGTACCCAGCGGGGGGCAGGGGGGCAGCTCCGGCTGACTGGGGGTGGCCTTCGCGCTCCGGGACCATGCTGCGCCGCGTGTGGGGCTTCCTGTTGCCCACAGTGGCTGGCCAGGAAGACAAATCCGACCGCCTTTTCGAAGAGCTCTTCCGGAAGCTGGACCACCACGGGAACGGCATGGTGGACATCACAGAGCTGCAGAAAGAACTGGAAGCTATGGGCATCCCTGTGGGCCAGGAAGAAGAGGTGGGCCTTGGTGCGTTCAGGCCGCCGGCAGTGGGAGGTGCCGCAGGCCAGCTGGAGCCCTTAGGACTGGGGGATGGGGTTGAAACGCGGATGGAGGGTAGGGTACGGAGAAGACCCCCTCAGCCCTTCCTGAGCTCCTCTCCAGGCTCAGAAATTCTTTCCGTGTGAGCTGCTTCCCTTAAAGCAGCCCGCTGTTGGGACACCTTCCCTTAGTTTCTGTCCTGATAGTGGTCTACCTTGGTCAAAACGGAAGGCTTCACCATCTTGCCTAAGTGGGGTCGAAGCCATCGAAACTCTTAAAAGGCCTGCTTGCACCACGTTGACCAAACGCCCGCAGTGACTAAATGCATATGGCCTGTGTTGAAATTCCGTTAGCTTTGGGGAACTCCAAGGGTCTGCCTTGATGGCCTGTGATGGCTGGTCCTGCAAGGGCCTCCCATAGCCTGGGCGATGCAGCCCACACAGCGGTTTGCTCCAGAAAGCCCTGCATTATGCCCTTTGGGGCCTTCCTGTGTGTGCCTGGCTGCTACTAATGGATTAGTTGCAACCCATGTTTTCAGTTTAACCTAATACTGTTGAAGTGTTGATACTACAACAATATGCCATACACTATATAGTATAGAATTATTGTTAAGCTTAACAAATGATGATGTCAATACTGACTGCTGTGTTTCCAGAGACGCCCACTTCCACAGCCCTACAGTTAACCAGCTGACCATCTAGAGTGAAAAAAAAAAGTTTTAACTTAAGCTTCTCTAAGAGACTATGAGGCCCAGCAGCATCATGAGCACATGTGTTTGAAAAGGGGAAGGGGACATCAAGTTTTGTAGAAATCTTTTTCTTGTGAAGAGACTTAAATTCAGTAAGAAAAAGAAAACAGTATTTAATAAGTTTCCATATGGTAGGGTTGACTTGAATAATGGATGTGGGGTCACACAACATGGAGTCCAGAAAAACATACAACAGTATATGTTACTGTTAAGTTCATAATTCTTTGGATTTATAAAATGCATGCCAGAGAAATTGGAGAGATAACTACATATCTTGGATGATGCTGGGTCACAGTTTGTTACAGAAATTGATGATTTGTTCCCTGAAGGCCTACCCAAACACAGATGTCAGTTTTAGTTATAGACAATGTATATTGATTTCACTGGGTTCTGTGTGTCTAAGACTTTTTGCTGCATTCACTTTGCATTACACAGAAAACAAACTGATGACTTTATGCTTTCCTTCTGAATGTAGCCCTGGAATCATAATATTCCATTTTCCTTCTTATAAAGATCTGGGTCCTCCATTTCATCAGACTGTCCAGAGTCAGCCCTATCTTCATTCCATTTATCCCAGTGGTTCTCAACTAGGTTGATTTTGCCCCTCAGGGACATTTGACATTCTTGATATTTTTTTATGGTCATGACAGCAATGGATGTGTGTGTGTGTGTGTGTGTGTGTGTGTGTGTGTGTGATACTAGCACCTAATGAATGAAGGCCAGGGATGTTGCTAAACATCCTATAATGCATAGGACAACCAAAGATTATCTGGTCCCAAATATCAATAATGTTGATGCTGAGAAACTCTGACTTACCCCAATCACAGCCCTTGTCATTCCTTGCTCCCCTTCCAGTAGCTGAACATGCCTTTTATTTACTTCCACGAGTAAATAGAGGTGAACTGCACTGAATTTTTTCAGATTTCTGGCCCTCTTGTAAATTTTCCTCAGCTGTAAAATAATAATAGTGCCTAGCTCTTATGATGATTAATGAGAAAATAGATGAAAAGTGCCTAAAACTGTTTACTGAGCCCAAAGCAGTTAGCAAGCCTCAATAAATTTGATACTCGGACTATAATCTTACCTTTATTTACATCCAGGCTTAGTTTATTGCCACTAGTCTCAAGAAATGAGGTGTCTTTTTCTTTTTCTTTTTTCTTTTTCTTCTCACAGTTGGTTCTACCAATTACATTGTCAGCTTCACATCCTCTCTGCCTCCTTTAAAATAGGAAAAGTACAACATCTGTTGCTCCCTTTCTTTCTCCTGTATTTTCAGACTCTTCCTGTCTAGTAACAGTGATCCTCCTATGGCCCTGGCTTGCCACCTAGATAGAAACTGTGCTATCATTTTCCTCTGTATGTAGTCTGGTCTTTGATAAAGCTCTGTCTACACTTCTGCCTTTTCTTGTCTGCAGTGTAGCTTCTGTCTCCATTCTTTCCCTCTGGGAAAGGTCACTAGGGACTTCTTTGTGCACTTTGGCTCTTGGGTTCTTTCTGCCGCATGGGACACCAATGATGCTCCTGTATTTCCCCCTTTGGGACTTTATCTCGGCTTTCTGGCTCTTGTTTTCAGATCTCTTTATGGACTCTCTCTTTTGGCTCACCCCTCAAATGCAGGTGGGCTTCAGGATAACTTTTCAAGGTTCCAAGTACCATCCTAGGGTGGGTGACTCCCAGATGGGTAGCTGTCCCCAGCTCTGAGTCTCTCCACTTCCCTCTGTGATCATAGTCTTAGGTAAATGCTCCACCATCGAGTCATTCTACAGCCCTCCTCTTCCCTTGCCCAACATGCAGTTCACCACAGGTCCTATGTCATCCCTGTAGATCTCGTAGCCAGTTCCCTTTGTCTCCACACCTGTTATTCCTGGGAAGCCCGGGCCCCCACCATATCTCACCTAAGTTACTGTAAACGGTCTTCTTGCCTTCCCCTCAGCATTTCTTCCTCCACGTTGCCACCATATGCCACCTTTTAAAAGGTATATCTGATTCTATCATGACTCTGCTTAAAATTCTTCAGGGGCTGGATAATGTCAGTGGGAAAACTCCAAGCCTCTTAGCATGTTATACAAGATGATCTCTTGGTAGGTGTTGAGGCTGGTGGAACAGTTCTCCACCTTGTATTCAGAGATCTGGATTCCTTTCTTCTTGTGGCTCTACCACCCTCAAGGGGCTCATCATTACCTGCACTCAGCTGGTGGAAGTGGAATGAGCATGCAGGGTGTTGTTGGCTAGGCCTAGAAGCGGTACACATTACTTTCACTCTTACTTCATTGCTGAGACCTTGCTCACATGACCGTTTTTAACTGCAAGGGAAACTGAGAAATGTAATCTAGTAGTGTGCCCAAAGAAGGCAAGAGTGAATTTTGGTGGACAGCTAGTGGTGTCTGCTACATCCCTCACACTCTTGTATCTTTGTTTACTTTTTTGCTACTCATTTAAAAAATAGCCAGGTGCAGCCACTTTTTTTTTTTTAAGATTTTATTTATTTATTCATGAGAGACACAGAGAGGCAGAGACAGGCAGAGGGAGAAGCAGGCTCCATGCAGGGATCCCGATGTGGGACTTGATCCTGGGACTCCAGGGTCATGTCCTGAGCTGAAGGCAGATGCCCAACCACTGAGCCACTCAGGCGTCCCAGGTGAAGCCAGTTCTATGAAGAATTCCCTCACATCTTTATTTCTCACTGAACCTTGAACATTTTCTTTTGATATATTTTAGTTTATGATGTATTTAGTATTTCTGTTCTTCAATAAAACCTTTATTATTGTGGGAATTTTATAAAATGGGGGCCCTGGGTGGTTCAGTGGTTGAGCATCTGCCTTCAGCTCAGGGCATGATCCTGGGGTCCTGGGATCCAGTCCTGCATCAGGCTCCCCGAGGAGAGCCTGCTTCTCCCTCTGCCTACGTCTCTGCCTCTCTGTGTCTCTCATGAATGAATAAATAAAATATTTTTTAAAAAGAATTTTAGGATGTATGTAGACATATTTCACAAGAGTTCTAGTTTTTTTTGATGTACAGTGTCATATTAGTTTCAGGTGTGCAATATAGTGCTTTGACAATGCTCTACATTATTCAGTGCTCATCAAGATAACCGTATTCTTAATCCCTTTCATCTATTTAACCCATCTTTCCACCCACCTCCCTTCTGTTCTCTATAATTAAGAGTGTGTGTGTTTTTTTAAATTTGTCTCTTTTTTGTTTTTTTGGTTTCTTAAATTCCACATATGAGTGAAATCATATACTTGTCTTTCTCTGACTGATCTATTTCACTTAGCGTTATATTCTCTGGATCCATCCATGTTGCTGCAAAGGGCAAGATTTCCTTCTTTTTTTATGGCTGAGTAATATTATTGCATATATGTATGTTACTTCTTTATCCTTTCATCTATTACAGGAAACTTAAGGTGCTTCCATAATTCGGCTATTGAATCTTGAATTTTTTTTTTAAAGATTTTGTTTATTTATTCATGAGAGACACAGATAGGCAGAGACACAGAGGCAGAGGGAGAAGCAGGCTCCCCAGGGGGACCCCGATGCAGGACTTGATCCCAGGACCCCGGGGTCACGACTTGAGCTAAAGGCAGATGCTCAACCACTGAGCCCCCCAGGTGCCCCTGAATATTTTCTATCAGAGTGGCTTTGGTGTCTTCCCTGTTAGCCTGTAAACTTCTTGAGGGCAGAGGCTATGTATGATTCATTTCTTTTTCTCAAGCATTTACTGGGTGAGCAAATACTTGCATGATGATTGAGTAGAAGAGTAGACTAGTCAGTTGCTAAACTCCTCTAAATCTCCAATACTCAAGATTCTGTTTTTAGTGCACCAATTTTACTCTAAACCTAAGGTACCAATAATTTATAGCAGAATATCTAATTTATATAAGATAAATGTACAAATGTTTAAATACTATAATTTGTAATTTACCTTGTCTGAATCCCATATCTCTAATATCATTCTTCTCTTTTATAGATACTATTAAAATCTGTTGATATTAATGCCTGCAATCTGCTGAACCTCAGCACATTTATGCAGTACCTTAAAGATAATGAGAAGACGATGAGGTGGACTTTTAAGAGTTTGGACATGAATAATGATGGTTTGTCTTTATACAGTGAGCAAACATGTATAGCCAAGAATTGGCCGTGTTTTAGTAAAGGTTTATTACTTGATATTTGGCTTCTGTGAAAGGTTATTAAAAATTCATTTATTTAATCCTGTCATTTGTTTGACTGTTACTACTTCCGAGGAATATTTTTAAATGATTGAATTTTTATTTGCATACTGTCTTTCAAAAATAACAACCATCAACAAAAAGCCTGTGCCCTTTGAACAATATGCTTTTTCCTTTTGAACAATATAAAGATCTTTATAACATTTTGATAAGGTTTTTACATGAGGCTCCATGTAGAAATAGTAGTTAAGCCAAATCTGGAAAGATGACTGGAAGGTAGCCTAGTGAGGAGCAGGGAAGTGCTCCAGGCAGGGAAAAGGCTTGCTGGGAGACTCATTGTACCAGGAGAGCAGGTCATGGCTGAGGAACTGGAGGCAGACCAGTGAGGTGGAGGCTGAGAGCAAGGGGGAGTTTCAGAGATGAGCCTAAGAAGCAGGCTACGGCAGGATCACGGAAGGCCTTGAGGCCTGTGAAGGTTTCTGGAATTGATCCCCAGGGGAATGAGGTGGGAGGCCACTGAAGAGTTTTCAGTAAGAGGAGTAGCACCACCATATTTGTGTGGAGCATGGATTGGTGTCTAAGCTAAAATGGGATCAGTAGTGTTGGGAATGAATACTTTGGGAGCTGTTCATGCATAGAACAGATCACATTTGGTGATTGAAATTGATGAAGGAAAGGAAAGAGGCAAGAACGATTGGTTTGAGCAACATTGAGGGTAGTAGTGTCATTTATTGATATAGGAAATATCATATGAGCTCTCCAGTCTCTTCTTTTTAGCTTGACAAGCAAAAGAGATAATTGAGATATTAATGTCTTATGAAATGTTGCAACAATGCAGTGAATACTGATTAACTCTTTGCATCTGTATCTTTTCAAAACTTCCAGTTAATCTTTATTTTCTTTGTTCCTTT
The DNA here is from genome assembly GCF_011100685.1 of Canis lupus familiaris. NCBI lineage: Eukaryota > Metazoa > Chordata > Mammalia > Carnivora > Canidae > Canis > Canis lupus. The sequence continues at coordinate 43,708,380 of NC_049227.1, forward strand.
AAAGGAGTGATTGATGCTTCAGAAATTATTGATGTTCTTGACCTAATAGGTATACATATTTCTGAAGAAGAGGCAGTGAAGATTCTTGAAAGGTTAGCCCTTATATGAGTGTAGTATACATTTTAAAATTATTTATTTACTTTAAAGCCCTTTTCATTATAAAAATGACAACTATGGAAACTTTAGAGAAGCATGAATAATAGCTTATAATTATTAAGCATCTATTTGCTAGCATTCTTCTGAGTATCTCACATATATTATCTCCTTTAATCCTTACAGGACTTTATAATCAAAATATTATTATTATTATTATTATTATTATTTAAGATTTTATTTATTTATTCATGAAAGGTGCAGAGAGAGGCAGAGACATAGGCAGAGGGAGAAGCAGTCTCCCTGTGGGGAGCCAGATGTGGGACTCCATCCCAGGAGCCTGGGATCACGCCCTGAGCCGAAGGCAGTTGCTCAACCATTGAGTCACCCAGGCATCCCTGTAGTCAAAGTATTAGTTTCTCATTTCACAGATTAGGCAGTTTTTGAATAGTGAGGTTAGGTAATTTGCCCAATGTCAACATAATCTATCACCCAAATATTAACCCACTGATATAATTTTAGTGCATAGATCTCTTGCTTTTGGTAAGACTTTTACATTATTAGTCAGTCAACCAATCAAGTTAGCCATCAATTGGATATTGTTTGGTACTTTTTGCCAGGCACAAAACAGCCAATGGGGATTCAATGGTAAGTAGAATGCTCTTGGTGCCTACCCTGACAGAGCTAATGGTTCATGGGGGTGGGGAGTGCAAACAGTGAGTAGGGAGTTGCACTGGAAAACAACACAGAAAGGTATCTCTTATCAATAAAAAGTACCTTATTTTATCAAACTATACTGCTTTTTTAATTTGACCTATTTATATAATAAATTATATATATAAATCTATATGGTAGATTTTCTGGCATTAAACATTTCTAGAATAAAGCTAACTTGTTATGACTGTTTCATACAGGAAAATGTATAGAACGATAGAGGTAAAAATTTAACAGACAACCATGCCATCCTGGATTTGTCATAGTTAACATTTTGCTGCATTTGGCTCAAATATTTTTGAATAAATAAAATATTACACAGAGGTGAAGTTTTTTTTTTTTAATTTTAATTTATTTATGATAGTCACACACACACAGAGAGAAAGAGAGAGGCAGAGTCACAGGCAGAGGGAGAAGCAGGCTCCATGCACCGGAAGCCCGACATGGGATTCGATCCCGGATCTCCAAGATCGCGCCCTGGGCCAAAGGTAGGCGCTAAACCGCTGTGCCACCCAGGGATCCCCAGAGGTGAAGTTTTCAACGTATTCTTAATGTTCATTTTCTCCCCTGCTGCCAGAAGTAACTACCGTCCTGAATGTATTCCTTACAGATTTTTCTCTCTCTATTTTACTGTAGGGATACCCTTAAAATATATGGCATTGTTTCTCATGTTTTAAGACTTTACTTAAGTGATGTCATACCACATATTTTTTTAAATTGCTTTTTTCTAAGCCTTCTATTTTTGAGATTTGTTGCTGCTGGTGCATACAGCCCTAGTTAATCATTTTAGCCACAATAAGAGTCCTGTTTAATAAATGTAATTCAATTTACTTATGAAGTCTTCTGATGATGGTCATTTAGGTTAAAGAGAATTTTTTTGTGTGTGTGACTAATACAAAACAATGCTGCAGTAAATGTTCTTGTATACATCTCCTTATATATCACCTGCAGTAGAGTTGCTTGATTATAGGGTATGCTGACATTTAACTTTAATTACATATACCAAATTTTTCTTCCAAGTGGTTTTACCAATCTAGCTTCCTACTAAAAATGTATTTCTTTTCAAATATTTGATACTGTAGCCTTCTAATATTTTAATATTTTCCAAGTCAAAGAGTCAGAAATATTGCCCTATTGTTTTAATTTAATTTGATTTAATTTAACTATATTACTCATTACTAGTGAGCTTGAGTATCTTTTCATATATTTGTTGGCCATCTGGATATTCTTCTTCTGTGAATTACCTAGTCATGTATTTTGCCTATTTTTTAGCTAGATTGGTTGTCTTTTTCTTAATGGCCTGCAGGTATTCTTTCTAAATTCTGGATATTAATACTATGTTGGTTATATGCATTGCAAATATCTTTTCCTAGCCTGTTGGTTACTTTTAAGTTCATTTTAGGTGTTTTTGTCATTGTGCAGTTTAATATTTTAATGTAGTCTTCTTTGTCCACTTTTCTCTTTTAGCATCTTGAGAAATTCTTCCTTACCCTGGGACGTAAAGATATTAATCTCTATTTCTTTTTCTTTTTTAAATAGATTTATTTATTTTAGAGAGACAGAGTGAGAGAGCATGAGTGTGAGTGGGGGAGGGGCGGAGGGAGAGAATTTCAAGCACACTCTCTCCTGAGCACTGAGCCCAGATGTGGGGCTCCATCTAGCGACCCATGAGATCATGACTCTAGTGGAACCAAGAGTCAGATATTTAACCCAATGAGCCACTTCAAGATCTTAATCTATATTTCATTAAAAAGTTTTATATTTTACATTTAGTTCTTTAATTCATCTGTAATTGATATTTGTATATGGTGTGAAATAAGGTTCCGTTTTCTCTTTCTTTCTTTCTTTCTTTTCTTTCTTTCTTTCTTTCTTTCTTTCTTTCTTTCTTTCTTTCTTTCTTTCTTTCTTTCTAGTTATCAGTTAATAATTGGTCCCATCTTTTACCCACAGATTTTATTTTATTTTATTTTATTTTATTTTATTTTATTTTATTTTATTTTATTATTTTTACCCACAGATTTTAAAAGCTTACCTGTCATATTTCAAATTTCTGTCTGTGTAAGAATGTGTTTCTGGTCTCTTTATTCTCTTACGTTTGTATCTATTATATGTCATTACCACATGCCTTAGTTACTATCACTTTATTTTTTTGATCAATGTGTGTGTGCGCATGTGCGCCCGTGTGTTTGAGAGGGAGAGAACAGTGGGGGAGGGGCAAAGGGAGAGGGACAGAGAATCTTAAGCAGGCTCCACACTGAGCATGGAGCCCTGCATGGGGCTTGAACTCAGGTCCCTGAGATTATAATCTGAGCTGAAATCAAGAGTCCGACGCTTAACGGATTGGACCACCCAGGTGCCCCTTACTATCACTTTAGGATCCATCTTGATGTCAACTTTCCTCATTTTCAACAGTGTCAGTGCTCTTCTTGGCCCTTTGCTCTTCCATATTAATTTCAGAATTGACTTATTTAATTACATACACACGTGTGCACATACATACTCCTTTTGGAATGTTAATTGGAATTGCATTGAATTTATAAATTAGTTAAGGAGAGAATTGCATATTTATGATGTTAAATTTACTGTTCCATGAAAATTATATATGTTTATTTAAATCTTCTTTTATGACTTTTAATAAAGTTTTATACAGTTTCTAAAATGGTTTTGTATAACTTTAGCTGGATTTATGTTCAACTATGGTTTTGTGGTTTTATAAGTGTAAGCTGAATATGAATTGTTTTCACTTCATTAGACCATTTGTGTCCATACTGATAAGTGATGCTATACCAAGGGCTTAGATGGAACATGGAATTTTTTCTGTGATCTGGCCCCTGTCTGCCTTTCTAGCTGCATCATCTCTCCAACTCTCCTTCTACTCTGTGCTCCAGGCTGACTGAGCTTATTTCAACTTTTAAAAAACCATGATGTTTCTTTCCTCCAGAACTTGTACAAACTGATCTTTCTGCGTGGAAGACACTTTCCAACTCCTTCACTTGAATATCTCCTACTTACTCCTTAGGTCTCAGTTTAGATGTGACTTTAACCTCTGAAACTTTTTAAATCTTCCTAGTGCTGGCTTTTAGAGCAGCTTTACAGAGGCTTGTTATACTCCCTGTTGCCAGTAGACTGTAAGCTTCGTGAAACAGGGACCAGGGTATGTTATCCATTATTCTGTAGTTAGTGCCTACCACAGTGCTTCGTACGTGCTAGCAGATCAATACATGTTTTCTAGTTGATTTAATGGTGTCACAAGAGCCAAGAGTGAAATATGTCATATTTAACAGAAAGGGCCAGCAACATTAATATTGAAAACTATCCATTGGATCTAGAACTTGGGAGATTCCTGGGGATCCCAGTGAAAGCATTTTTGGTAGGGAGCTAGAGACTTGAGTCAGGCTGTTATGGAGTGAATGGGAGGTGAGGATATGGGGAATGTGAATGTAGTTTACTGATTTGGGATATTTGGATAAGAAGGAAAGACAACTAGGCAAGTCTTTTTACTTTCATTATTTTTTTTGAGGATAGGAGAGATTTGAGAGGAAGTAACCATCAGAGAGGAAGCTGTTGGATAGGTTGCAGAGAGAGGACATAAGTGATTGGGGGGAATGGGACCAACAGCTTGAGAAAGAAATAGAGAGACAGAGACAGAGAATCTTTCAGTAGGGGTTAACATTTCATCCTCTAGGTCTAGAGCACAGGAGGATGAAAGTGGGTAGGGAGAAATTTATTCATTTACTCAACAAATATTTATTGAGTAGTTGACATTCAAGGGATATAGCAGTGAGGGAAACAGGCAAAAATCCCTGCTCTTATGGAACTCACAATAAATAAGAGAAGAAAACAGTAAAAGAGTAAACTAGATAAACAATATGTTAGATGGTCATTAGTGAGAAGGGGAAATATAGAGCAGGGGAGGGAAATAGTATGTGTGTGTGTGTGAATGGTGCAGGGGGCTGCAGTTTTGGACATGGTGAGTTGGGAAGGTCTTGAAAATGACATTTGAATAGAGATCTGAAGAAGGTGAGAGAAGGAGCTGTAATAATCTTTGGGGGGCGAGGAAGCCTTCCAGGTAAAGGAAAGAGCAAGAGCAAAGTTGAGCAGTGTATTTACAGGATTAGGGCACTGAGAGAAGGCTGGTGTGTTTAGAACAGAGTGAATGAGGAAGAAGGTGGTAGGAAATGTTAACAGGAGATCAGATCACATCAGCTCTTGAGAGGGAAATTATAAGGACTTTGGCTTTTTACTATTAAGTCAATGGATGGTTTAAACAGGTGTGTGCCATGATCTAACTTAGGTTTTGCAGTCTCATTCTGTCTCAAGTATTGAAAATAGTTTGTAGGCAAACTAGCAAGGGGGAAAGCAGGTAGGCAAATCATGACAGTTTTGCAATAATACAGACAAAATTTGAAGGCAGCTTGTACCAGGATGGAGGAAGTTGGATTCTGGATACATTTTGAAATGTTGACATGATTTACTTCTGGATAATGTATGGGATAAAAAGGAAAAAAAAATAGTCAAGGTTAATGCCAAGATTTTTGGCCTGAACATCTCGAATAGTGGAGTGGTTATGCATGATTTGGATAAGACTGAGAAAAGCAGGTTTGGGATGGGGTGATTATCAGAGCCCAGGTTTGTTCTTGTTATCTTCTAGATGCTAAGCAGACATACAGGTAGGCATGTCAAACAGGCAGCTTGAAACAGGAGTCTAGAGTTCAGAGGAACACTCTGACAGAGATTTGGGAATCATGGGCTTATAGATCTTTAAAGCCATGAGACTGGAAGAGATGACCAGGGAGAGAGTGTAGTACTCTGCCTTAAGAGGTGGGGGATTGAGGAGAAACCAGTAAAAGAGAGTGAGAAGGAGCCATGAAGAGTAAAAGGACAAGAACCAGCAGAATACTCTGTTTTGGAAGCAAAATGGAGAATTTGGCTAACTGAGAATTCTTTAAAATTCTTAAAATTGGCTTATATTATCCCATATTAATGGATGTTTTATTTCTATGGGTATTTGGATTACTTATTTTTTTATATTGGAATTTCATACCCACAAAAAGTGGGAATTGGCTTTTAAGAGCTGAATTACCAAAAAAGTAATGTTCAGTCATCATTCTGTTGCTAGAGAAGTTACAAGGTAAGGTTTACCAGATGGAAAGAAGGAAAATGTGAGAAGAAATGTGAGAAGATTGGGATACAGCAATACTCACTTATAGTTTTGTGTTTTTTTACAGTTTACAAGGCCATAGTATATATAATCCCATTTAATATTCTAAAGGTGCCTGTCTGGCTCAATTGGGGGAGCATGCAACTCTTGATCTCAAGGTTGTGAGGTGGAGCCCCATGTAGGGTGTAGAGATTATTTAAAAATAAAATCTTAAAAAAATACTCTAATAACCCTATGTTGTAGGACTTATTCCCATAGAAACTGAAGTTTGGAGATGTAGGATGCACTCTGCATCACAGAAGAGCAAGGGATAGAGTTCAACTATAACCCGAATATTCTGACATTGAGAATATGAGATGTCATTTTTTTTTTTGTTTTTGTTTTTTTTTTTTTTTGAGATGTCATTTTGATAATACTTTTTGAACTTTATGAATCATGATTTATATTTGAGCATATTCTTTTAAAAATCAATCTACAGGATGGATATTGATGGGTCAATGACAGTGGACTGGGATGAATGGAGGAAGTATTTTTTATTTAAACCTGCAAGAAATGTTAGGGAAATTGCCCGTCACTGGAACTATATTACTGTAAGTGGTCTCTTCTTTAATATTTGTATATTTTAAACCATGAGTCATGGGCATAAAAATGTAATGCATTATAAACCATTAGAAAATGATGGAGCCAGAGTATTAGCTAGTGAGGTTTTGCTTGAATAAACAAGTGATAATATAGAATATTATTTCCTTGCAAATTTGTATAATGCCAAATATCTGAAGTGTCATAGAATATTTACTTCAAAGTTTCAACTTGCAAAAGTTACCCATTTGTTGGGAATAATTATGCACTTAACAGTTAATTACTCCTACAGAACAACATTATTCTGTATTATAGTTGCTTATTTTCTTGCCTGAAAGTAGAGACTGTGAATTGCTGATTGCTGTGTCACACAGTATATTCCCAATAAATATTTGTTGGATAAACAAATAAACTATAACTGGAATTCTTTTGAAAGAGTGCTAAAGTTCGAGGTTTTTTTACATTCATATTCGTCTTATAGTCTGCATGGCTCTTGTCTCTCAGAGCACTTGAAATCTCTGCTTCAAAATTTCTTAAAATTCTCAAAAAATTAAAAAGTTTTTGTTCAGTAATTCCAAATTAGAATCTACACTGCTCTTCTATAACTCTTTGAGGTAGGGATTATTATTCTGTGTTAGGATAAGGAAACCAAGACAGAGAGAAGTCAAGTAATTAGCCTCCTTGTAGGTAGAGAGGGTAGTATAGTGTTAAAGATCATGAGTTCTAGGGATCCCTGGGTGGCGCTGTGGTTTGGCGCCTGCCTTTGGCCCAGGACATGATCCTGGAGACCCGGGATTGAGTCCCATGTCGGGCTCCCGGTGCATGGGGCCTGCTTCTCCCTCTGCCTATGTCTCTGCCTCTCTCTTTCTCTCTCTGTGACTATCATAAATAAATAAAAATTAAAAAAAAAAGATCATGAATTCTAGAATCATGTAATCCAGGTGTGCTTCTTAAGTGCCCCTACTAGTTAAACTTTCTAAGCCAAAAATTTTCAGGTATATTATTTTTTTAATATTTTTATTTATGATAGTCACACACACAGAGAGAGAGAGAGAGAGAGAGGCAGAGACATAGGCAGAGGGAGAAGCAGGCTCCATGCACTGGGAGCCCGACGTGGGATTCGATCCCCGGTCTCCAGGATCACACCCTGGGCCAAAGGCAGGCTCTAAACCGCTATGCCACCCAGGGATCCCCCAAATTTTTCAGTTATAAACTAAAGATGATAATATGACCTACCACACAGAATAAGGATGTGAGGATTAATGAGACAATCCATGTAAAATACTTAGCACAATGCCTGGCAGACCGAAGTCATCAATAAATGCTCATAGATGGTCAAGGACAAGAGCTTTAGAGCTAGTTGGTTTGGTTTCAGATGCAGGCTCGACCTTTATAAGCAAAGAGACTTCGCTCTAATTCAGTTTCCCAATGTTTGTAAAATGAAGCTAAAGATAGTACTCATTAGGTTATTGTGAGGATTAAACTAGTTAATATACATATAGCGGAGAACAATGTCTGACACTTGTTAAGCACCATCTGCATTAGCTGTTATCATTTTTAATGGTAAAAAATAAAGGACTTTGAACTTGTATTTTTTTTAAGATTTATTTATTTGTATATTTATTCATGAGAGACACACAGAAAGAGTAGTATTTCAAAACTTAGGACTTCTATTGTTTCTTTATGAAATCTGTATTTTTTCTTTCATTTTTAACATTTGAACTTTCTTTAATCGTCTATGTGTTTAAGAGAAAGTTATAGTAAATAGCAATCTGCTCCATTCTTTCTCCTACTACTTCCTCAATCTTAAGATGACAAAATTAAATATACAAAAGCTCAATCTAACCTACCTGCTTTGAATTGCTTTCTGAAGAAGTTGAACTAAGTGAAAAGGAGTTTCGTATGATGCTCTGCAGTATATCTAGAAAAGATTTCTCTGAGAAAGGGCGATGGCCAGTAGTAGCACATTACTACTGACATTCTGCTGTTGCTGTAAGAGTGTGCCTTCCTTCCTTTTACCATGATGCTTATATAAAACTATTCAGTTACCAACAGTCTCTTAATAAATATATAATCATTAAGAGAAGATTTTATCCTTGTTTTTTCTTCTTGGGTGTCCAAATAGGGACAATATTTTTATCCTTTTTGGTAGTGTTCACTTTCAATGCTTTCTTTTAAAGAGGATTAAAGGCAATTCAAGTCAATGAAAAATACATTTATTGTACGCCTACTATAGGATAAGTTTCTGTTTCATAATGAAGGTAAAGAACAAACAGGCATGGAAAATAAATAGCTCTTTTGAAAATTGAGTGACAGTATTTGTGATAACCTAACAAAATAATATAAGTTGAGTGCTTATATTAACAAAGAGTTAATATAAGCAGAACAAAGAGTGCTTCATTAGTCCCGGAGGCAGGCCTATTATTTGGCTTATAGCAACTTCACAAGAGACAAATATGCTTGGCGCTGTAATTTTACTCCACAGTGGTAGAAAGCAGCCAGTTTTCCTGGGTGGAATAGAGTACAGGCTCTAGATTCAGGGTTCGTTGGTTCAAATCCCAGCTATGCCACTTACTGTCTGGGTGAGTTGGGGTAAATGATTTGATCTCTCCATGCTCAGTTTTCTTAACTGTCAAATTAGGGAAATAATACTTACTTCTCTCAGGTTTGTTATTATGAAAACTAAAGATGACACATATAACTGCTATTACCTTTCTGACTTTGCTCTGTAAATGTTAGTTTTTGTTTATTAAACAGATATTGAGCTGTTTCCTAGTCACATTATTGCTAGTGACTATGCACAGCCAAGCACTTGGAGGCCTAAATTGCTCTCAGTTTTTGTTTTACAATTGATATTAACAGTAATTAATGGTTATTGAGTGTCTTTTAGTGTCAAGCATTGTGCTCTGTGCTATACATACTTTAAGGTATTTAATCTTAACAATCCTACGAAGTTAAGTATTAGTATTGTCTCTATTTTGCATTTGAGGAAACTAAGTCCCAGAGAGTTCACTCAATTAGGAAACTAGGAGTTCGGGATGTCAAGATTTGACAATTCCATCTGATTCCATCTGATTCCTGAGCCCAGATCCTTAATCATGACATCTGCGATCAGCCTTCTAGGTCCTCAAAAATCTCCTACTTTGGGATGCCTGGGTGGCTCTGCGGTTTAGCGCTGCCTTCAGCCCAGGGCATGATCCTGGAGACCTGGGATCGAGTCCCCACATCGGGCTCCCTGCATGGAGCCTGCTTCTCCCTCTGCCTGTGTCTCTGCCTCTCTCTCTCTCTCTCTTTCTGTATCTCTCATGAATAAATGAATAAAATCTTAAAAAAAAATATCTCCTACTTCATGATACATGCACAGCAGAGCTTGTTATCTGCTCTGGGCACTACATGGAAGGCCCAGGGTTTTTTGCTTTGTTTTTTGCCAGTTCCACAGTAGGTAAAGATATAAAAGGAACCTGCTTCCAAATGTGTGCTTATATTTCATATTTGTTTTGTTAAAGAGTCTGACTGAACATAACATGGGGATCCACTAGATTTTGAACACTGGATACTTTTATGTTATTGCCCATTAAATAGCTACCTCACTACTAGTTTATTAGCCTATGTCTCATCACAGCTACAAATATTTAGTAGAACCCGATGGGTTTTTCTTTTTGTGTTCAATCTTAGACAAATAATTCTGAATTGAAAAATAGTAATAGACTTAAAAATGGCAATGTAAAGATTATCTTAGACATGGTAAAATATTACTAGTTTATTTTATTATTATTATTTTAAATATTACTAGCTTATAATGGTAGTAATTCAAGCTAATTTATGACTTACTTAAAATACACTGGTTGGTTGGTGAAGTACAACATTCTAGGAAAGGTTGACCTTAATTTATTGTGGAGCTGAGATATATAAAACATTGTTTAGATCTTATAAGGAGAGAACATACTCATTTTATATCTAATTATAATGTATTTTTTCAATAGGGAATTGATATGGGAGAAAGATGGACTTTTCATGAATTAACTGATGAAGAAAGAAGCTCCGGCCTGTTAGGGAGGTATCTGTTGGCTGGAGGCATAGCTGGTACTTGCGCTAGAACATGCACAGCACCGTTGGAGCGTCTAAAAACCCTAATGCAAGTGTGTTACATAGTTCACGTGCATATTTTTGAGTAATGTGAATAATATTTGATGCTTTTCAAAAGAAGAGTTTCAGAGATCTTATCATGATTCCTTGATATTCTCATGTGCAAATTACTTCTTTGCCAGTAATCTCCTTGACTCATCCAATAGGCTGCCAGGCACTCAAGTCCACTTGAAGGTGCAAACAACAAATAATACACCCTTTTCATCCATATGCATCTTGGAGTTTAGTGATGGAGGCAGATATGTAAATAAGAAACTAAATACAAACTAACAATTTAGTACTGGTATTCTAGGGAGGTAAAAATTAGGGAAATCTTTTTCTCCTTCTTCTTCTTCTTCCTCTTCTTCTTCTTCTTCTTCTTCTTCTTCTTCTTCTTCTTCTTCTTCTTCTTCTTCTTCTTCTTCTTCTTCTTCTTCTTCTTCTTCTTTCTCTTCTTCTTCTTCTTCTGAGTAGGGAAAAGCCTGGACAATACTCTGATTCTCTCCATGGGTTAGAAGTTGTGACACAAAGAATCAGGCTGGTCAAAGAGTTGCTCTCTCTTTTCATTCCTTACATGGCTCTATAGGTAGAATTCTTCAATTGTCTGAAAAGCTTGGGGGTCCTAGAGCTGTTGTGGCCTCCTTAAAGATGGTGCAGGCAATGGAGGGATTGCCCAACCTTGGCAGCCAAGTCTCTGTGGTTTTGGCTGCACAACTGAAACAAAGAGGAAGAGTTTCCAATCTTTTCATAGTTCTACTCAGGGCAGAAATTATAAGCCTATGACAACATTCAGCTACTATCTCTATTTTGGATCAGCAAGTAATAACAAGTTTCCCTATAATTTTTATATAAAATATACAAAACAAGGAGGCCCACCTGGCTGCTAGTGTTCTGGGCTAAAGGCAGGGGAAAGGGGCAGGAGGCTTCCTGTCACTGTGCATCTGTTTTTCAGTTCTATGCCTCCCTGAATTCTAGAATTCTGTATTTCTGAGTCAAGAGCTTCTTCACTTTTTCCCGAGAATAAAGCCTCAAGGTTTTTATTTTTTATTTTTTATTTAAGGTTTTATTTATTTATTCATGAGAGACACAGAAAGAGAGGCAGAGACACAGGGAGAGGGAGAAGCAGGCTCCCTGTGGGGAGCCCCACACGGGACTCAATCCCAGGACCCCAGGATCATGACCTAAGCTGAAGGCAGAGGCTCACCACTGAGCCACTCAGGTGCTCTTAGCCTCAGGAGTTTTTAAGGGCAAATGGACTTTATATGCATTCTCTTCCACAGACACTTAAATTGTAACTTTTATTCTGTTAAATCAGTTATTACTTTCTCCCTTTGCTTTCTACCTCTTCTAAATCTGCTGAAATCACTGGTGTTTCTTTCCTATGGAGATTAGTAGTGGGGTGACCATATAATTTTCATTTGAACCAAGACATTTTTAAAAGTGAGAGGAGGAACTGAATAATCATGGAGGAACAAAATTTGAGAGATGTATGATATTTGGCCATTCGTGTTACTGCCTTCTTTTTTACTTTACTATCATTTTGGTTTTGGAGTAAGAGGGAATTAAAAAAAATACCATTTTTACTGAAAGTTAATTTTTTGAATGCCTAAAAATTATTTTATTTTGCTTTTCCCCTTGATGGGCAATTTGGCTGAGCATGGACACCAAGGTTAAAAATGCTTTCCTTCAGAATTTCTAAGGCATTACCTTATTATTTTCTAGCATCTAGTGTAACTTTAGAAATCTGATGCCACTCTGATGTTTTGGTAGATAATCTGTTTTTTCTCTCTGGAAGCTTTTAGTCATGCCTCTGTCCTGGGTGTTTTGAAATTGTACAATGTTTTAAGTAGGTTCTTTTATCATCCATTGTGTTTGACACTTGGTAGGCTCTTCCTAACTAAACTTATGTCTTCCCTCTGCATTAGTATATTTTATTATTTCTTTCCTAATTTTATTCCCTCCATTTTATCTCTCAGGAATTCTTATTAGTTGGATGTTGTACTTCCTGGATTGACCTACCTTTTCATAAATATATTCTATCATATATCTATTTCTGTTTCTATTATATATCTATATTTTCATAAATATATTTGGTCATATATCTATCACATATCTATATCATTTTACTCAACATTCTGGGAAATTTCTTCCATCCTATTTTTTTTTCCATCCTATTTTTTAACCCTTCTATTGAACTTCTTATTTTGGGAATCACATTTTAAATTTCTAAGATTTTCCAAAATTTTAGAAATATTTCTAATATCCCTTCAATTGTTCCTTTTTCATAGTATTTTTCTTTTCTTTTCTTTTTTTTTTTTTTTTGATTCAGCTTCATCTTGATTCTTTCTGAGGATATTAGAGTCCTTTATTTTGTTTGTTTTAGTTAACTGTAGTTTCTTGAATTGTCACTATTTTCTCTGGAATTAGTTTGATTAATCTTAGTTTTAGATTTTCTTTGCTGCCATTACTTCTCCATATATATTGTGATCCTATATTGTTCTTCAATATTAAAAATGAAGGATCAGATATTTTAAGTAGCTGGTATAGATTTCTTCTGCAATTGGCTGTGTTTCTAGTTATGTTTCTCCTACAGGATTTAAAAAAAATTAGATATAATATATAATTGACAGATAACATTATATTAGCTTCAGGTGTACAACACAATGATTTATTATATGTACATATTGAAAAACAATTACCATGGTAAGTCTAGTTAACATCCATCACCACACACTTGCAATTTTTTTTGTGTGTGTGATGATAACATTTAAGATCTAGTCCCTTAGCAACTCAGATTTTTTTGGTATAAAAGGAGTTTAGACATCCTGTTATTTGCATTCTTTCCCTGTCACCAAGAGAACCAAGGAATGATCATAAGTAATGTCCCTATAGATCAGTTTCTTGAAAACTCCACTGTTTTTTGTGGCCTTGTTGTTTCTTTTGCCAGCTGTTCTTTCCCTCCATGCATGCCAGGCTCAAATGTCTACACTGCACCATACTCCCTCAGATTTCTCTCATTGAGTCTGGAGTACTAGGAGCCCCTCCCAGGCCTTGCCTTCTCCTTGTAGGCCTATCACTTTTTCCCTTATATATCTTGAGGCCTAAAGTTTGTATGCTTCTGGTGAATTGAACTTTTTATCATTGTGAAGCACCCTCTTGATCTCTATAATACTTTTAGTTCTATTTTGTCTGATATAAATATAGTCACAGTCCCTTCTCCTGTTTGGGATTTGTGTGATGTATTCATTGTCATTCTTTTAAACTTTCTGTATCTGTATGTTTAAGATAAGTCACTTAAAACAGCATATGGTTGGATTTTGTTATATTTTTAACTGGAAGATTTATTCCATTACAGTTAATATATTTATTGATATTTTTGTTTAAACCTACCATCTTATTTTATGCTTTCTATTTGCTGTGCTTATTTTAAATTCCTCTCTTTTTCCTTTCTTGCCTTCTGTTGTATTTTAAAAAATTGTTCTGCTTCCCCTCCTCCATTAGTTTTGTTATTGTTTTTTAAAATATTACTTGTAGCAGTAATTTGAGGAAAAGGATGATGATATCCAACTTCAGACTAGATTTTTGTTTATTTCTGTCAGGTGCCTGGGAGTGCTGTCAATTCTCACTTTAATTCAAGTTCGAGTCTTGAAGTTCCCTGGACCACCAGGTGATACAAAGCCATGCTGCAGGTCCTTGCAGAGGCTGGGTTTACCCTTACCATGAGGGGATAGCCCTGCAAAATCCCAATTTAAAGTGGCGGTGGTATGTGAGAGACGGATGGGCTCTGGGATTTACCTTTTGTTCTTTGTTAATCCCCTGAGGCCACCAAAACAACTTCTGCATTCAGAAATACACTTGAATGCTATTCCTACCTTTCTGTCTTTCCTCCTACATTCTGGTCCTGAAATACGTCTCTGTCTTGTTAGCTCATGGATACCCTTAAGAAAACTTTATATATTTTATCAACTTTTTCGGTTATCCTTAGTGGCAATTTCATTCCTAATTACTAGTTTGCCATTACCACAAGTGGAATTCTAAACATATCTTAAGGTTTTCAATAGATTGTCATATTTCCTCCTAGAAAGATAATGTCAATTTGCATTTTTCCTAGCAATGTGTGATGTTACTTGTTTCCCTGTATCCTTACCAACATCAGGTAATATTATTTTAAAAAGATTTGCTCATAAGAGAGATAATAATCAGACTTTCCAGAGGATCTAAATACTGGAATGAATCCTGTCACTTATGTATTTTCTTATTATACTAATGCCTTACTAATGGCATTTCTGGCAACATAGGAGAGAGTTGAATTATATCCCTTTCAACACTATCAAGGTTGCTAACATTACATTCTGATCTACAATCATATTTACATCCTCACAGTTTTGTCATAGGGTGATTTTAAATTCTTAAAATTAATAAATAGCATTTACATTCTTATGATGATATAAATATTATTTATTGTAAAGCCAGCTGGTGTGTTAGAGCTATATTTCTTTCTCTATGGATCTAGTGCCATACCTCCTTGTGGCAGATTGTTTGCAAAGACAGAGTCCATAATTCTTCCCATCCTTTGCAATATGACTTTGCTACTCCTCCCATCAAGAGGTGGAGTTTATTTTTACCATTCCTTGAATCTGGACCAGCTTTATTGAGGGATGTTGTGGGATTTGGAAGCCTAAACTTCAAGAGGTCTTGCAGCTTTTGCTCATGGCTGCTTAGTGCCCTAAGACCATCAGGTAAAGAAGTTTGGACTAACCTTCTTGAAAATAAGAAACTGCATAGAGAGAGAGGTTCAGCTAGTAATATCAACCACCAGCCATATGCCTGCAGCTATCTTGGACCAACCAGTCCTTGTCAAACTGCCAGATGACTATAGCTACACAGTAGCTCAGGGAAGAATAGCAAAAGAACCACTAGCTGAACCCAGTCCAATATGCTAATCCATGGAATCATAAGGAAATGAAATGTTCATTGTTTCAAGCCACTGAGTTTTGTAGAGTGTTTTGTTACATAGCACTCCTTAATTGATACACCATTTTATGTTACTTACAGGAGGATACTTGAGAAAATCCAAATTACATTATGATTTATAGGAAGAATGATTTAAAAAATATTTAACAATCTGTATAGATGAAGTAATGTCACAGAGGCTACAGTACCAGTAAAGATGAGAGTATGAGAGGTAACTTTTGGAGTGCAGTTGCTGGTGGTGGGCTGTCATAGCCTCTGGGGTCAAATGGATACCTAGCATTTGCCCATCAAGGTGGAAATGCCATCAGTAGAGGTGCTGTCTCTTCTGTCTTGGTCTGAACTTGCTTTTCATGAAGAGGCCCAGGGATGACATAAGAGAAGGCAGATATGTAGACTGGTTAGTGGTCCCTGGGGCAGGTACCTCTTCAAAGTAGAACCCACCTTGGACTCCTTGGAGTCAGAGACTGGTGGTGTAGGTGGTGGGTATACACAAGGGCTTAGCTTAGTGCTTGTGAATCAGCCAGTGCAGAATTATTTCCTTATTTTATATATTGGCTATTAGGCCTCCTAATACAGATTTATTGTACAATTAAAGCAAATATACTTATTATTGTGACTGTATAATAAAGTTATCATTTTGAGTTTAAATGTCTGTCTCTCCTCAATAGAGAGTTGGCAGTTGTCTTCTAACTGCAAGTGACTTAGTGATTATCCTCATTCTGGTTCTTCTTTTTCAAAATTAAAAAAAAATTAGTCAGTCCCCCCTGCCCCTTCCTTTCTTCTTCATCTATGTATTGCAGGAATCCTGCTGATTCCCTACACATTTATTAAATATTCACTATTATACTGTACGGGCTGCCTGCCCAGTCCCCTAAAAACAAAGAGCCCCTTATTATTTTTTAACACTTTTATTTATTAAGTAACTTCTACCCCCAGCATGGGTCTTGAACTCACAACCCTGAGATCAAGGGTCTTATGCTCCACTGACTGAGCCAGCCAGGTGCCTCTAAATTCCTCTTTAATACCTCTTATTTTAAGACCACTTTTGCATCTTCTTTTACTAAACTATATTTGTTGAATTTGTCTTTTTTTTTCTTCTGTTATTTTTACTCACATACCAAATTGCATTGTTCTGGGCTTAATCTTTCGTATGCTATATGCGATATATTCAATGTACAGGACATACTCTCTGTTGTTCTCTGAAGGCTAAATTGAGTATTTGTCTTCCAGTGTATGCCTTGGAGAAAGTTCTCAGGTCTTTTGGCCACAAAATTTGTCAGATTCTATTCTTCCTCTGCTCACACTGACCATACTGATCACACTTGTTAAAGGCTTCATAGCCCCTTATTAGCAATAAATTCTCTGAGTTTCAGTGGTTTAACTTCTCAGGAATGTTATTTCTCTGATTCTTCTGATTCAATCTTTTCATGATGGAAGAGCCATTTGTCCATCCCCTTGAGGAACAGGAAACAAAACAATCATGTCTATGGCATGTTTATCTGTGTTCCATGTGTAAAGTATCCCCCTTCATAAGCTATAGTGCAAGGTTCGAAGTAAACCTGCTTCCAAAGCTGTGTAATCACCAGAACAGCTGCTGCTTCCCCAATAGGAGAGACTTTCAATAGCTGGGGAATTTTAACTCTTTCCTGCCTACATGAAAATTACAATATACAGTTTCAAAGTTCTTCAAATCATATTGTCCATTTTCAGAATCCTTCCTTTCCTTTTCAAGGCTCAGAGTTTAGAAGCAAAGAATGTGAAGATAATAAACCATTTCATAGAGATGGTCAAAGAGGGTGGAGTCATTTCTCTGTGGAGAGGAAATGGTATGCATATTCTCAAGATTGCTCCTGAAACAGCTGTTAAGGTCTGGTCATATGAACAGGTAAAGCTATAACTATGACTTTTATTAACAAGGAAAAGTTATTCAATTTTATTTTTGAAAAATTGACTTCAAATTATTATAAAACAAAGGCAAACAGTTGTTTGTGTATATTAAAACATTATTTTAATTTATATTATTATTTTATTTTATATATATTTTTAGATTTTATTTATTTATTTATTTGAGAGAGAGAGAGCATGATTGGGGGAGGGGCAGGGGGAGATTGAGAGAGAGAGAGAGAGAGAGAGAGAGAGAGAGAATCTTTGGCAGACTTCACATTGAACACAGAACCTGATGTGGGGCTCTATCCCATGACCTCAAGATCATGACTTGAGCCAAAACCAAGAGTCAGATGCTTGACTGACTGAGCCACCCAGGTATCCTGTTATTATTATTTTAAAATTATAATGCTGTTATTTTAATGCTGTTTTTTTTTTTTTTAAGATTTTATTTATTTATTCATGAGAGACAGAGAGAAAGACAGAGACAAAGGCAGAGGGAGAAGCAGGCTCCATGCAGGGAGCCTGACGTGGGACTCAATCCCAGGTCTCCAGAATCACACCCTGTGCTGAAGGCAGCACTAAACTACTGAGCCACCTGGGCTGCCCTTGAATGCTGTTTTTAAAACAAATTTCTTCTTTTAATATTTCCTCAATAAAAGCTAGTTTAGGTTATTGGTTTGGGCTTCTACATGGAAACTTAACAGTAGTATATTAAGTTCACTGACTTCCAACAGAAATATGGTTGAATTGAGGGAGAACAAATGAAGCAATGGACAGCGGCAGGCTTTAGAGACCACAGACTTGTGTTTGCCCCATTCTAACTGTGTGGACTTGGATAAGTTCCCATAACATCTCTGAACTTCATTTGGCTCATCTGTAAAATGTAGAAACTACAATATCTACTCTGCAAATAGCTTGGCACATCATAAGCTTCCAAGAAACAGTGGTCCCAAGCACTACATAAAGCATAATACAGGGTACTGTGGGAAAGTTCTACAGAGGAATTCAAACTAGGTTGGGGGGCTAGGGATGGCCTCCTCAAGGAGGTAACATTTAGGCTGAAACCCAAAGGGTAAGTGGAACATTTCCAATTGAAAGACAGAGAAAAGGATATTTTACAAGGGGGAACGACATGTTTAAAGCCCTGGAGGCAAAAGAGCAAGGTGTGTTTGAGGTGTTAAAAGAAGTCCCCTAAGACTAGTGTGGTGATTGTGGTTAAAGATGAGATTGAAGAGGCAGACAGGCAAAGGAAGAGAGGCAAAAGTATATGTAGGGAGTCTGGTTGGGACAATATGCAGTAACCCAGGTGAGAGATGAGAGTGATGTCAGTCAGTGGGGAGAGACAAGTGGACGGATTCCACAGATATTTAAGAAGTAGGTAAGATTTTGTTATAATTGTTTGTGGAGTGTAAGAGAGAGAGGGATGTCACAGATGATACTGAAATTTCTAGTTTGTTCAACTGGGGCCGTTTATTACAATGGGGACACTTGGGCAGGACTGCCACATCACAAATCCCCAGGGGAGCCATTCACAGTCTCCTTTTTTAGTAAATAACATTTGCCCTATAGGAAGATCACAAGATTTTGGAGTGGGGGGCACCCGGTGTGTATATTTAGTTTTGAGCATGTGAAGCTTGAGGTGTCCATATCAGCTAGGAATCTTTAAAAGGTCATAAATAATAGAAAGTGTGACCCAAGCTGGTACATATAATAAATTGAATTTATTTTCTCACATTTAGAAATAGGGTAGACTTCCGATGAACCTTTATCTCTCAGCTCAACAGTGTTACCAAAGACTCCTTCCCACCCCCATCTCTTCTCTCTGACTTCCACTGAGTTCTTTATCCTAAGACTCTTTTTGGAATTGAAAGATGACTGCCAGAGACTTTCAGGGGTTCATGTTTCTTTGTGAGTAGTGGGAAGACATCTGACTCTCCTTGTAGTTCTCTTAGAAGAACAAGGAAGCTTCTTTTGGGAGGTCTTCCTGAAACATTTCCTTGGGTCTCACTGGTCCAGGTTGTGTCATTTATCAGTCCTTGAACTACTCAATATCAAGTAATGGGATGTACTGATTGGCTTGGAACAACAAGCTAATATACGGACCAAAGTAAAAATCAAGGAAATACTCTACTGAAATCCATTCCTTAAGGAAAATTTTATTCTCATTATGCAGTAATAATGACTGTTTCCTCAGTTGCTATGTGGCAAGCATGTTACATGTGTGTATAATTGTGTTTAATATTCACAAGAATCCTACAAAGTAGGGACTGCAGATATAATGGTGACTCGTTTGGACAAGGCACTTAACTTCATTTTCCAGATGAAAAAACTGAGTTATAGAGAATAACTTGTCCTGGATTACTCAGTAAGTGACCTAGCCAAGATCAAGTCCTAGGTTTGTTTGTGATATTATGTTGCTTCATGACATCACAAATTAAATAAAGTTGCCACTAGAATTTACTGCATAGGATGCTCGCTTGTTTCCATCTCAGTGGTTTGCATTCCATTATATGAATTCCTTATCATAATCAACACTTGTTGGATGTCTGCTAGATACCAGATTTTATTCTAGACAAAGACATACAAGCTGAAGTCTCTACTGTTAAGGTTGGAGCCTCCTATCTAAAGAGCATGACTATATATACGTCCTTGGTAATGTGCATTATGGTTTTTAATTATGGAGTAAATGCCCATGTATTCATTGATACTAAATAAATTTGTATGCCCTCTTGGACTTCTGAGTATTAACATACCTTTGAACTCTTATTAATACAGTATAAGAAGTTTCTTTCTTCTGAAGGAACCAAATTAGAAACTTTTGAGCAATTTGCTTCTGCTTCTTTGGCTGGTGCTACTGCACAATCTTTTATTTACCCCTTGGAGGTAAGTGTGGTTGAAAGAAGGTGATTTAATTGCTAACTTTAATGAGAATTATGGCTATTTTTTTCAAATGAACCACAATCCTCTTACAATTAGTAGTAATGACATTGAGTAGAGAAAACTTATTGCCAGGGCAATATCACCAGAGCTGTGATGTTTAAGCTGATGTTTCTATTACTGTTCTTTTTTTGCATTTTCCTTTCCATCTGAACATGTTTCTTTAAAAACAAAAGATGAAAAAAAAAGCCAGTTGAGATTTTTGACTCTAGTTGTACTGAATGAATTTGGGAAGAAATGACAATTGTGATACTGAATCTTTTTGTTCAGGGAGGAGGTATCTCTCTCTATTTAGATCTTCTGTTATATTCTTTGATAAGGTTTATAATTTTCTTATAGAGGTCTTACACATTATGAGGCTTTTATATTACTAGATACTTTGTGATATTTGTTGCCATTAATGTATTCCATTATATTTTGCTAATATTTATTGCTAGTATACATGAAAACTCTTGGATTTTCACTTCTATCCAATGACTCTACATTACTCTTATTAATTCTAATAATCTGGAAGCTTTTAAGGTTTTCTCTTAATCATTATTCTTCTGAAATTGCACCCATGACTTGTACAGATTTGGATTCTTTTCTTTGTATTAGTTCATTTTGTTTTTTTCCAATGAAAAAGTTGGCATTTTTGTGGTCCTGGGAAATTTTTTACTATTAAATTTTGGATTATATTTTTTCTTTTTTTATCCTGCAACTTTATGAATTCATTTATCAGTTCGAGTAGTTTTTTAGTGGTGTCGTTAGGGTTTTCTGTATATAGTATCATGTCATCCGCAAATAGTGAAGGTTTTACTTCTTCCTTACTGCTTTGGATGACTTTTATTTCCTTTGCTTATCTGATTGCTTGTTTAGGACTTCCAGTACTATGTTGAATAAAAGTGATGATAGTGGATATCCTTATGTTGTTCTTGATCTTAGGGGAAAAGCCCTCAGTTTTTCCATAATTGAGTATAATTTTAGTGAAAATTTTCATAGATGGCCTTTGTTATTTTGAGATATATTCCCTGTAAACCTACTTCGTTGAGGGTTTTTATCATAAATGGATGTTGTACTTTGTCAAATGCTTTGTTTGTGTCTATTGAAATGATCATACAGTTATTTTTTATCCTTTCTCTTGATGTGATGTATCACATTGATTGATTTACAAATATCAAACCATGCTTGCACCCCCAGAATAAATTCCACTTGATCACAGTGAATGATTTTTTATGTATTGTTGGATTCAGTTTGCTAATATTTGGTTGAGGATTTTGCATCTATGTTCATCAGAGATGTTAGCCTAGTTTTCTTTTTTGTCGTGTCTTTGTCTCGTTTTGGTAACAGGGTAATGTAAGCCTCACAGAATTAATTTGGAAGCTTTCCTTCCTCTTTAGTATTTGGAATAGTTTGAGAAGATTAGATGTTAATTCTTTTTTAAATGTTTGGTAGCATTCACTTCTGAAGCGATATGGTCCTAGACTTTGTTTGTTGGGATTTTTTGATTACTGATTCAGTTTCATTGCTGGTAATGGGTCTGTTCAATTTTTTATTTCTTCCTGATTTAGTTTTGGGAGGTTATACGTTTCTAGGAATTTATCCATTTCTTCTAGGTTGTCTAGTTTATTGGCATATAATTGCTCATAATATTCTCTTATAGTTGCATTTCTGTGGTATTGGTTGTTATTTCTCCTCTTTCATTTCTGATATTTTTATTTGAGCTCTCTCTCCATTTTCTTTTTTTTATGAGTCTGGCTAAGGGTTTATAATTTCTTTGCAAGAACCAACTTCTGGTTTTATTGACCTGTTCCATTATTTCTTTAGTTTCTAATTTGTCTATTTCTGTCCTAATCTTTATTATTTCCTTCCTACTATTGTTTTTAGGTTTTGTTTGTTATTCCTTTTCTAACTCCTGTAGGTGTAAGGTTAGGTTGTTTATTTAATATTTTTCTTGCTCGTTGAGGTAGGCCTGTAAATTTATAAAATTCCTTCTTTTTAAAAAAGATTGTATTTATTTATTTGTCAGAGAGAGACACATCACGGGGGGGTGGGGGTGGGAGTGGCAGGCAGAGGGAGAAGCAGGCTCCCCACTGAGCAAGGAGCCTGACACTGGACTTGACCCAGCATCCTGGGATCATGGCCTAAGCTGAAGGCAGAAGCCTAACTGACTGAGCCATTTATTCATGAGAGCCACACAGGCACCCCTAAAATTCCGTCTTCGCACAGCTTTTGCTGTATCCCAAGAATTTTGGATCATTTTTTTTTTTCATTTTTGTTTGTCTCCATGTATTTTTGGTTTCCTCCTTGATTTCTCTGGTTGATCCATTCATTGTTTAATAGCATATTGTTTAACCTCCATGTATTTATATTCTTTCCAGATTTTTTTCTTGTGGTTGACTTCTAGTTTCATAGTACTATGGTAGGAAAAGATAGAGGGTATGTCTTTGATCTTTTTGAATTTGTTGAGCCTTGTTTTGGGCCTAATCTATTTTGGAGAATGCTTCATGTGCACTTGAAAAGAATGTGTATTCCATTGTTCTAGGATGGAATGTTCTGAATATCTGTTAGATCCATCTGGTCCAATGTGTCATTCAACCCCACTGTTTTCACGTTAATTTTCTGTTTGGATGACCTATCCATTGATGTAAGTGGGGTGCTAAAGTCCCCTATATTATTGTATTACTATTCATTAGCTCCTTTATGTTTGTTAATAGCTGCTTCATGTATTTGGTTGCTCCCATGTTGGGTGCATAAATATATACAATTGTGATGTCTTCTTGTAGGATTATTTCCCTATATGGTGTCTTTCTTTGTCTCTTGTTACAGTCTTTGTTTTAATGTTTATTTTGTCCAATATAAATACTGCTATCCTGTGTTTCTTCTCACTTCCATTTTCATGATAAATGTTTTTCCATCCCTTCTCTTTCAATCTGCATGTGTCTTTAGGTCTGAATTGTAATCAGCATATAGACGAGTCTTGCTTTCTTATTCCATAACCCTGTGTTTTTTTGATTGGAGCATTTAGTCCATTTACATTCAAAGTAATTATTGATAGATGAGAACTTATTGTCATTTTGTTACTTGTTTTATTATTTTTTTTGTAGTTCTCTGTTTTTTTCTTCTCTTGCTCTCTTGTCTCATGATTTTGTTTGGTTTCTTTAGTGATATATTTGGATTTGTTTCTCTATTTTTTTACTTATTTATTTCCAGTTTTTGATTAGTGGTTAGGTTTGTGTATAACATCTTCTACATATAGCAGTCTATATTAAGATGATGGTCCCTTAAGTTTAAGTCCTTTCTGTACTCCTCTCCCCCTATATTTTAGGTATATGGTGTCATACTTTACACCCTTTTTTATGTGAATCCCTTGACTGATTTTTTTTTTAAGATTTTGTTTATTTATTCATGAGAGACACAGAGAGAGAAAGAAGCAGAGACACAGGCAGAGGGAGAAGCAGAGTCCATGCAGGGAGTCCCATGCAAGACTCGATCCCAGAACCCCAGGATCATGCCCTGAGCCCAAGGCTTAACCGCTGAGCCAGGTGTCCCTTCCCTTGACTGATTTTTATAGATATACTTACTTTTACTACTTTTGTCTGTCCTGCCTTTTGTGCTCCTGCTTATGGTCTTTCCTTTCCAGTCAGGGTCCCCTTTAACATTTCTCATAAGACTGGTTTAGTGGTGATGAATTTCTTTAACCTTTGTCTGGGAAACTCTTAATGTCTCCTTTTATTCTGAACAATAGCTTTGCTGGATTAAGTATTCTTTTGATTTTTTTGGATTGAGTATTCTTAGCAGCAGGTTTTGTCTTTTAGCATTTTGAATATATAATACTACCCCCTTCTCGCCCACAAAGTTTTTGCTGGAAAATCAGCTGATAGTCTTATGGGGCTTCCCTTGTATATGACTGTTTTTTTTTCTCTTGCCGTTTTTAAAATTCTCTTTTTAATTTTAATTACTATGTGTCTTGGTGTGGACCTCCTCTGGTTGATTTTGCTGGATCTCTCTATGCTTCCTGATCTGGATTTGTTTCCTTCCTCAGATTCAGGAAGTTTTCAGCCTTTATTTCATCAAGTAAATTTTCTGACCCCCATTTTTTTTCTTTTTCTGGGATCCCTATAATGTGAATGTTATTATGCTTGATGGTATTGCTAAGCTCCCTTAGTCTACTTTCATTTTTTATTGTTATTTTTCTCTGTTCTTTTCAGCTTGATTGATTTCCATTACTTTGTCCTTCAGGTTGCTGATCTCTTCTTCCTTTTATCTACTATTTATCCCACCTAGTGTATTTTTAATTTCATATATTAAGTTCTTCATCTCTGTTTTTTTTTTTTAATGTTTTCTATCTCTTTGTTAATAGTCTCACTGAGGTCCTCTACTCTTTTCTTAAGTCCAATGAATATCTTTATGATCATTTCTTTAATGTTTTTTTTTAAGATTTTATTTATTTATTCATGAGAGACAGAGAAAGAGAAAGGCAAAGACATAGGTAGAAGAGTGAGCCCCATGTGGGACTCGATCCTAGGGTCCTGAAATCATGACCTGAGCCAAAGGCAGATGCTCAACCACTGAGCCACCCAGGTGCCCCTCTTTAAGGTCTTTTATTTTTAATTTTTAAAAAAGATTTATTTATTTATTCATTCATTCATTCATTCATTCATTCAGAGAGAGCGAGAGAGAGGCAGAGACACAGGCAGAGGGAGAAGCAGGCCCCATGCAGGAAGCCCGATGTGGGACTCAATCCCGGGTCTCCAGGATCACACCCCAGGCTGCATGCGGCACTAAACCGCTGCGCCACCGGGGCTGCCCCTCTTTAAGGTCTTTATCAGGCATATTATCTCCATTTCATATAGCTCTCTTGCTGTTATTTTTGTCTCATTCTTTCATTTGGGACGTATTCCTGTCTCCTCATTTTGACTTACTGTCTGTGTCTATTTCTGCATGTTAAGAAATTCAGCTATGTCTCCTGCTCTTGAAAGTAGTGGCCTTCTGAAGATGTCCTACAATATCCTGTAGTGCAATGTCCCCTGTTCCCCAGAACCTGGTGCTTCAGAGCTGTCTTCCCTGTGTATTACATTTTCTCTGCTGTTATGGCTGAGCAACTTTTTTCTTCAGTCTGGTCATCTGCAATGGCTCTCTTTGCCTGTTGTGAGCAGGGTTTGGTCCCTGTGTTGTTATTGAGCCAGTCCGGGGCCACCTTGGTCTTAAGTTGAGTTAGTCAAGGTGTTTCCCAGAGATGCAGCAATACTGAACTGCTGCTTCACTCCCTGTGTTGTCCTCTGTGAAGCTTTTGTTGGTGGGCAGGGCCTGCAGTCAGACCAGATGTCTGCCCCCGGCCTACTGCTGTGGCCATAATTGGTCCCATATGTGTGGTTATCTTCCCCTCCGCAGGATATAGGTCACTTTGGAGTGCTACTGGCTTCTGTTGGGGCTGTGGGCTGCCAGGCTTATGGCACTGCATTGGATGGGCTTGGATCAAGGGACTATTGGAGCGTGCAAGTCCACAGAAGAATATGGTGCTGAGGTCTATGGTTCCAGCAAGGTCTGAGCAGGCCCACTGTGGGAGGCGACCTGCAGCCTCAGGAGACTGAGGCAGGCCTGGTTGTGGGGGCAGGTAACGCTGGAGTCCATGGGAGTGAGATGCACAGTGTTAGCAAGGTTTGCACAGGTCGGCGTGGTAGGGGCCTGGGGCTGAGGCCCACCTCCAGGGGGTGTGTCTGCAGGATGACGCCGGGGCAGGGCACCCGCGAGCAAGTCCGCACTCCGTAGTGTTGGCGCTGTGTTGGTTTCTGCCTGTGTCTGCGTCTAAATAGGGGTAATGGGGGGAAACGGTGTCTACCAGCATCTTTGATCCTGAAGAAGTCTCGCAACATTCCCTGCCCCTCTAGCACAAAATCTGATTTAGTAAACAAATTTCCCTCCCGTATGCCCCAGGCGTTTTTCAAACTGCCGGTTCTGTGCTGTATTTCCATGGGGTTGTCTGCGGTGTTGTCTCTCTAAGGGCGGAGACTCAGCTTCCTGTGGCTCTCCCGGATCTCCTAAGCCGAGCCCGCTGCCCTGCTGATTGTAAGAACTACAGAATTTGACCCCTCTGATTTTCAAAGCCAAATATGGGAATTTGTCTTCTTGTGTGGGATGCCTATGCCTGGGATGCTTTCCATCTACTGCTCACCTTGCCCCCTGGCCCTTGAACAGTCCTGCCCTTCCCACTCTCTTTCATGATGTCTCTTCTCTCCATTTACTTGTGGAGAGTCTGTTCTGCTGGTCTTCTGGTGTTTTCTGGGTTATTTACACTGATGTGGGTGTTTTCCAGTTTTATTTGTGGGACAAGGTGAGCTTAAGATCCTCCTGCTCCTCCGTCTCCCCTGGAGGTCTCCCTCCTTCTATAACTCTTATTTGATAGATATTGCAATTCCTGATGATACCATCTAAAATTCTGTTGATCTTTTCTTATACTTTACCTGTGTACGTATATATATATATATGTGTGTGTGTGTGTGTGTGTGTGTGTGTGTGTGTAGCTGTTTGTGAAATCCTAATATCAGTTTCTTAGGACACTAAATTTGGGGGTGAGGGGTTGTGAGAGCTTCTTTTTTTATTTTGGGTTCCTTATCTAAGTTACAGTATAATAGCTGCAGGTATGATCTTATAATTTGGACAAAAAGAAAACATAGCTGAATTCACTCTATCTTTCTATGAAGTTAAATTAAGAAATTTAGTAAAAGCACTTAAACGCTGCATTTGTAAAATATTCCTATGGAAAACTAAAATATTCCAGGAAACAGTAGGAAAATATATACATATACTGTCATTAAAATATAATATAATTCCATAATAATGAGTCAATTTATGGTAGTGCTCTGGGTTAGATAACTGATCAATGACCTTACAATATTATCTTCTTTCACATTCAGGTTTTAAAAACTAATTTGGCAGTGAGTAGAACTGGGCAGTACTCTGGGATTTTGGATTGTGCCAGGAAGATTTGGAAACTTGAAAGGGTTACAGGCTTTTACAAAGGCTATGTCCCTAGTCTTCTGGCTATCATACCATATGTAGGCATAGATTTTACTATTTATGAGGTGAGTTTGTTTCCATGATGGACTTAAAAACAGATTTATTCATTCTGAAATTATAGTACAACTTAAAAAATTTTTATCAAATTATAAATTTAAGGCAGAGTTATTAGAAACACAACTTTTACAGTTTGTTTTGCTGGCTCCTCTTCTTCAGGATTACATAGTAGTTTTCTCTGAGTGTTGAACTCAACCTCCCCTCTTCTCTCCCTGCACACTACCCACTGTCCTTTGATGACTCCATCTATTGCTGGGTTTCAAGATAGCTGGTATACCACTTACTTGCAGATCTGTTTTTTAACCTCTCTTCTGACCTCTAGACTACCAAGGAGATTGCATGACATTATTTTGCTTTTTTTTCTTTCTGGCATCAGAAGTCTGATTTGTCTCTGTCAGACTCAGGGAGAAACACAGCACCTCCAGTGGAGTCTGGAGTCCCTTACAACAAACCCCAGGCCCCTGTGCCTGGCAGGAGCATCTTTATAAGGGAAGTTCTGACTGCCCAACTTGGGAGCAGCCAAACATGTAAACGTATTACTAACAAACTTAAAATGCATTGATAATAATACAATAATAGTAGGGGCCATTCACACCTCATCACAGCAGTGAACAGATTACCTAAGCAGAAAATCAATAAGGAAACAATGGCTTTGAATGACACACTGGGCCAGGTGGATTTCACAGACATATTCAGAGCATTTCATCCTAAAGCAGCAGAATACACATTCCTTTTGAGTGCATGTGGAACATTCTCCAGAACAGATCACACACTGGCTCACAAATCAAGCCTCAATGGGTACAAAAAGACTAAGTTCATACCATGCATATTTTCAGGCCACAACGCCATGAAACTTGAAGTCAACCACAAGAGCAAATTTGGAAAAACCACAAATACATGGAAGTTAAAGGACATTCTACTAAAGAATGAATTGGTTAACCAGAAAATTAAAGAAGAAATAAAAAATACATGAAAGCAAATGAAAATGAAAATAGGACAGTCCAAACCTTAGGGATGCAGCAAAGGCAGTCAAAAGATAGAAATATATAGCAATACAGGCCTTCCTCAAAAAGCAAGAAAAGTCTCAAATATATAACCTAGCCTTACAACTAAAGGAGCTAGAAAAAGAATAGGAAATAAAGCTGAAAACCAGCAGAAGAAGGGAAATAATTAAAATTGGAGCAGAAATAAATGATACAGAAATTAAAAACAACAACAACAACAACAGTAAAACAGATCAACTAAAGGAGGGGCTGGTTCTTTGAGAGAATTAACCAAATTGATAAATCCCTAGCCAGACTTATCAAAAAAGTGAAGAGAAAGGACACAAATAAATCAAATCACAAATGAAAGAGGAGAGATCACAACCAACACCACAGAAATACAAACAATTAGAATATTATGAGCAATATGCCAACAAATTGGGCAATCTGGAAGAAATGGATAATTCCTAGAAATATATAAACTGCTGAAACTGAAACAGGAATAAATAGACAATTTGAACAGACTCATAGCCAGCAAAGAAATGGAATCACTAATCAAAAATCTCCCAACAAACCAGAGTCGAGGGCCAATGGTTTCCCAGGGGAATTCTACCAAACATCTGAAGAATGAGTACCTGTTCTTCTGAAGCTGTTCCAAAAAAATAGAAATGGAAGGGAAACTTCCAAACTCATTCTATGAGGCCAGCATTACCTTGATTCTGAAACCAAAGACCCCATTAAAAAAGAGAATTATAGACCAATATCCTTGATGAACATGGATGAAAAAATTCTCAACAAGATAATTGAATCCAACAGTATATTAAAAGGATTATCCACTATGATCAAGTGGGATTTATTCCTGGGCTACAGGAGTGGTTCAACATCTGCAAATCAATCAATGTGATACACTACATTAATAAAAAAAGCATAAGAACCATGTGATCCTCTCAGTAGATGCAGAAAAAGCATTTGACAAAATACAGCATCCTTTCTTGATAAAAACCCTCAAAGTAGGGATAGAAGAAACATACCTCAACATCATAAAGGCCATACAAAAGGTCCACAGCTAATATCATTCTCAATAGGAAAAACTGACAGCTTTTTCCCTAAAGTCAAAAACACAGGGATGTCCACTCTCACCACTTGTTCCACATTGTACTGGAAGTCCTAGTCTCAGCAATCAGACAACAAAAAGGTATCCAAATCCATAAAGAAAAAGACAAAATTTCACTCTTTGCAGATGACATGATACTCTATGTAGAAAACCCAAAAGACTCCACCAGAAAGTTGCTAGAACTGATATATGAATTCAGCAAAAGTTGTAGGATATAAAATCGATGTACAGAAATTTGTTGCATTTCTATATACAAATAATGAAGCAGCAGAAAGACAAATCAAGGAATGAATCCCATTTATAATTACACCAAAAACCATAAGATACCTAGGAATAAACCTAACTAAAGAGGTAAAAGATCTGTAAGGTGAAAACCATTGAACACTTATGAAAGAAGCTGAGGAAGACACAAAGAAACAGAAAAACATTTCATGCTGGAGGTTCCTCGAGTTAAAAATAGAACCCTATGACCCAGCAATTGCACTAGTAGATATGTATCCACTGGGTAAAAAAATGCTGATTTGAAGGGGCACATGCACCCCAAAGGTTTAAAGCAGCACTATCAACAATAGCCAAATTATGGGAAGAGCCCAAATAGCCATTGACAGATCAATGGATAAAGAAGATGTGGTATAGGGGAGCCTGGGTGCCTCAGTTGGTTAAACATCAGCCTTCAGCTCAAGTCATGATGTCAGGGTCCTGGGATTGACTCCCAAGTTGGGCTCCCTGCTCAGTGGGAAGCCTGCTTCTCCATTTCCTTCTGCCCCTCCCCCCTCTTGTGCTTTCCTTCTCTTTCAAATAATAAATAAAATATTTTAAAAAAGAAGATGTGATATATATGTATATATATCACACAAATATATACAATGGAATATTACTCATTGATCAAAAAGAATGAAATCTTGCCATTAGCAACAATGTGGATGGAACTAGGGTGTAGTATGCTAAGCAAAGGAAATCCATCAGAGAAAAACAAATGCCATATGATTTCACTCATATTTGGAATTTAAGAAACAAAACATGAACATAGGTGAAGGGAAGAAAAAAATAAAATAGGATAAAAACAGAGAGGGAGGCAAACCATAAAAGATTCTTTTTTTGTTTGTTTGTTTTTGTTTTTTCCATAAAAGATTCTTAACTATAGAGAACAAAATGGGAGTTGCTAGAGGGGAGGTGAATGGGGGGACAGGATAAAAGGGTGATGGGCATTAAGGAGGGCAATTACTGGGATGAGCACTGGGGGTATATGTAAGTGACGAATCACTAAATTCTACTCCCGAAAGTATTACTACACTGTATGTTAACTAACATGAATTTAAATAAAAAATATAAATACAATTAATTAACTACAGCTTTAAAAAAAGTAAGAGGAGAATGTAAGTTTTTGGGGGGCTACGTATGAGAAATAATGACTTTTTTTCTAGGTTAATATTGTCCAGTTTCACTTTGGTCATTCTCTATAGCTGATTCTTATAGACCATCAGGCATGAACTTTCTTACCCAAATCCCTCTCTATTTGGTAATTCCTGGGACCTTCCACCCCCAGCAAACGTTTTAATTCTCATCAGTGGTTAGGATAGCAATTAGAATTGCGGACTCGGACTGCTTGAGTTCTAATTCTGGCTCCACGGTTTTCTCTGGGCCTGGATTCTCTCACCTTAAA
This sequence comes from Canis lupus familiaris, assembly GCF_011100685.1. Classification (NCBI taxonomy): domain Eukaryota; kingdom Metazoa; phylum Chordata; class Mammalia; order Carnivora; family Canidae; genus Canis; species Canis lupus. The sequence goes on from NC_049227.1 coordinate 43,739,666, forward strand.
AATGAGGATTTATTCAGTAAACAAATAATGATTGAGTTGCATGTACAAGGCTCTGTTCTAGGTGCACCAAACAAGAGAGACAGAAAGTCCTGTCACTGGGGATCTCAACATTCTTCAACTGGGAGACAGACAATAAATTATTTAAACATATAATGCCTTAGTGATAAGGGTTATAGAGAAAAACAGAACAGGAAAGCAGAATAGGTAGTGTTAGGGACTGAAATTTTCAATATCATGGTCTGGGAAGGTCCTCCTGAGATGGTGAATTTTGAGCAAAGAACAGAAGAAATGGAGAGGGTGAGCCATGTATAAATCTACAGGGAGAACAGGGTGGGAGCGTGCCTGTGTAGCTGCAGTGGAGGAAACCGAGGGTTAGTAGGAGGTGAGGTGAGAGAACGAGATTTAGCAGAGCCTTGCAGGCCGTGGAAAGTACTTGGCCCCCTTGTTGAATCAGTTGGCCATCATGAAAGAGTTTATTTCTGGACTCCTGAATTTTACTTCATTGATCTGTATGTCTATGCTTATGTATCACACTGGCTTGGTTGGTGGAGGTCTGTAGTAAGTTTTAAAATCAGAAAGTGTAAATTATTTAACCTTGTTCTTTCCTAAGCATTGCTTTGGCTATGCTGGATCCCTTACATTTTCATATGAATTTTAAGATCATCTAGTGTCGGAAGTTCTAGGACAATGGAGAATGTAGTTGTTCACTTGAAAGAATGATGCTGGTATGTTGGGAGAGTAAATGGTCAAGGAAAATACGGTATCATTTCAGTGAAAAACCATGGATCCACTTAAGATTTTATGATCATGAATTTAAAATGAGACCAATCAGCATGGGTGTGTGTTTTCTCAGTCATGTTTAGCTATATTCTAAACTATTTTCATAGCATATGAAATCACCATTTACTCTTGTCACTCTTATTCTCTTATGAGAGTTTTCCAAAGGCTATATGGTTTGTGATGACATCAGTGCTCTTATGGCTATTTAATGTGTTTCTTGTGTTTATAATTTTTCTGTTTTAATATCTAACACAATAGATAATATTGATAGATATAACCCATAGAAACAAAAACTTTTTGGTGTTCTCAACAACTTTTAAGAGTATAGAGGAGTCCTGAAACAAAAATATTGCTGGTAAGGGATATTGTGCAGGTTGACACAATAAACCTCCCTAAAGATTAGGTGATCAGGGCTCTCATAGTTGAGTGGATAGTGAGTTCCCATCACTAAGGTTCTCTGATCTCTGGTTTGTTTGTACACCTCTGAATAATTCTAGTTGCTAGGATGGCACTTAGGAAAAGAGGTAATATTTAGATAATTTGAGCCCTGGAAATATTGGGGGTAAGACTTTACTAACTGTAACTGAATTACACTAAAAATTGGCAGCTCAAAAATGTCCTATGGATCTTATTACTTTGTCATGGATGACTGCATTCTGCATTTTATATTCTTTTCTATAATGTAGGAGTCTATGCCTATTGTGAGAAAAGATATTAGCATTTTATTATTTTGGTTCTTCTTTAATAGTTGTTAAAGCATATTATTACTTTGTTCTCCGTCAGCTTTTGAAGACTCATTTACTAAACACTGATACAGAAGGCCCTGGGTTGCTGACTTTGATTGGATATAATGCCTTCTCTAACTTTTGTGGTCAGTTTATCAGCTACCCCCTGCACCTAGTGAGAACTCGCATGCAAGTTCAAGGTGAGTTTTTGTGAGGAGGATGGCAGTGTAAAAAGCTCTATGTGATTTAGGAACTTTTTTTTTTTTTTTAACTTTCTGTTCTGAAGAATGTCTAAGAACCCTCCTCATTTTCATCATTCAGTGCTGCCTCTTTTAAAAAGACGAAATTAGGAAATTGTTCTTATATGAGTGGGAATGGTGCTATTTATTTACCACCTTGGGTGATACAATGAATGTTTTCACACTGGAGGGGTCCAGTCTTTTTGGAACTAGAGTTCATAAGACTGTGATAATGAGGGATTCAAAATTTAGATACCTATCTAAATGACTGTTATAAGTCTTCTGCAAGCTGAGATGCAGTGATTCTGTTTCACTTAAAAATAACTTAAAGTGGGCAGCCCAGGTGGCTCAGTGGTTTAGTGCCGCCTTCAGCCCAGGGCGTGATCCTGGAGACCCGGGATCGAGTCCCACGTCGGGCTCCCGCCATGGAGCCTGTTTCTCTCTCTCTCTGTGCCTCTGCCTCTCTCTCTCTCTCTGTGTGTCTCTCATGAATAAATAAAATCTTAAAAAAATAACTCAAAGTATCTGCTGATTATTAGGAAAAATTATCTATTGAACTCAGAAAAGAAAGATTATATATGTGCATATATTATATATAATTATATATATAATATATATATCATATATATCTCCATTATATATATTATATATATATCATATATATCGCCATAAAACTACCACCAATGTCAAGACATAGACATTTCCAGTGCTCCAGAAGGCTCCTTCATACCTTTCCCAATCAATAAACACCCTCACCCCAAGGTAACTATTATTTTGACTTTAATCACCATTTATTAATTTGCCTCTTTCTTTCTTTCTTTCTTTCTTTCTTTCTTTCTTTCTTTCTTTCTTTCTTTCTTCCTTCCTTCCTTCCTTCCTTCCTTCCTTCCTTCCTTCCTTCCTTCCTTCTTCTTTCTTTCTTTCTTTCTTTCTTTCTTTCTTTCTTTCTTTCTTTCTTTCTTTCTATTTATTTTTTCTTTAAAGAGAGTATGTGAGCAGGGAGGAGGGGCAGAGAGAGAGGGAGAGAGAGAATCTTAAGCAAGCTCAACACTCAGTGCAGAGCCCGAGGCATAGTGCAATCTCACGATGTGAGATTCATGACTTGAACTGAAGTCGAGAGTTAGACACTGAACCAACTGAGCCACCCAGGTGCCCCTAGTTTGGCTATTCTTGAAAACTATGTACTGTTTTGGAAAGTCATCTTTGTTTATTGCATGTAATTATCTTCTTTGGTGTATAGTATTTCTTTACACAAATACTACACTTAATCCATTGCAATATTTTAAAATTTATTTTTTAAATTGAAGTATAGTATATTAGTTTCAGGTGCAACATAGTGATTTGACATTTATATGCATTATAAAATGCTCAGCACAATACTGTGGAAAACAAGCACTTATTTCTTTCTTATTTCACTCATATCTATATCAAGAAAAGAATTTTTGGATTATAGGGTAAATGCACATCCAGTTTTAGTAGATACTGCCAAATTGGTTTTCCAAAGTGTTTATTTCAGTTTGTACTATAATGACAATGTGTAGGAGTTCCAGTTGCTCTGCATCTTTGTTAACACTTGTTATTGTCAATCTTTTAATTTAGACATTCTGATAATTGTGCAATAAAATTTCACTGTGGCTTTATATTTATCAATGACTAATAATATTGAACACTTTTAATGCTCATTTTAAATATTTTATTTATTTATTTTAGAGAGAAAGAGCAAGCATGAATGGGGGAGGGGCAAAAGGAGAGGGAGAGAAAGAATCCCAAACCAATTGTGCTGAGCCCAGACCCTAACACAGGGCTCAATCTCCCGACCCTGAGTTCATGACCAGAGCTGAAATCAAGAGTTGGGTGCTCAACCGACTGAGCCACCCAGGCAATATTTTTCCTTTTGATTTGATATGTACACAGCCATGGCTTCTGTGAATAGGAAAAAAGTTTCTTCCTTTCCAGCTTTTATACTTTTTACCTCCTTTTCTTGCTTCATATCACTCATTAGGAGCTCCAGTACAATGCTATAATGATAATGGTAAGAGTGGACATCTTTATCTCATTCCTACTCTGAAGAAAACTGTTCCAATATTTTACCATTGAGTATGATGTTGTAGGTTTTTGGAATATACCCTTTGTGTGACTAAGGGAGTTCTCCTCTATTCCTAGTTTGTGCAAAGTGTTAAAAAAATCATGAATAGGTTTTGAATTTTATTAAATGCTTTTTCTGCCTCAAAATAATACTATTATTTTCTCCTTTTTTTTTTCTGTGAGTGAATGATTTTCAAGTGTCAAAACAACTTTGAAATCATGGAATAAGTTTCACTTGGTCATGTTGCATTACCATTTTGTATAATGTTGGATTTGCTTGATAATATTCTGAATAGGATTTTTTTTATATTATATTCATGAGAATTTTGTTGCTTGTAATGTTCCTTCCTGTAATGTTTCTGTCAGGTTTTTGTATTAATGTTACATTTGCTCCATAAAGATAGTTCGAAAATGTTCTCTCTTTTTCTAGTCTTCGGATGAATTTGTGTATAGCTAGAATTTTTTTTCCCTTAAATATTCGGGAGAACTCACCAGTGAAGCCAATTTTGCCTGGATATTTTTGATGGAAGGTGTTTTTTTTTTTTCCCCTGTTCTATATTTTAATAACAGTTTCTAGTTCTTTAAAAGGTATGGATTGTTCAGGTTTCCTATTATTCCATCAATTTTGAGGTATTGTGCTTTTTAAAGAATCTATCCATTTCATCTAAATTGTTTAAGCCTAATAGCATAACATTATTAATAGTGTCCTTTTAATATGCCTTTAATAATGACTGTAGGTTTTACAGTGAAGTCTCCTTTTTATTTTCTGATATTAGCAATTTGTTATTTTTGTTTTTCTTAATCAGTTTATTTGGGGTTTATTGTTTTTATTCATCTTTTGGTTTTGTTGATTTTCCTATATTGTACATTCATGTTCTGTTTCATTGCTTTCTGTTCTTATTTTTGTTATTTTTATCCTCTTTTTTTGCTTGTTTTTTTTTGTTTAGTTTCTTAGGTTCAAAGTTTAGATCTGGGGTTGCCAAACTATGCCTCGCAGGCCAAATCTTACCCACCACCCACATGTGTAAGTAAAATGTAATTGGAACACAGTCAGGCTATTTATTTATGTACTATCTACAGCTATTTTCACGCTACAATGGTAGACTTGAGTAGTTGCTAGAGACCATGTGGTCCACAAAGCTTAAAATATTTACTATCTGGCCTATTACAGCAAAAGTTTGCTGACTCCTGTTTAATATAATTGATTTAAAATTTTTTTCTTTTTTGATACACCAATTCCAATTTCTGAATATTTCTCTAAGTACTGCTTTACTTATATTCCATAAACTGATAATATTTGCATTATCATTCATTTCAAAATATCATCCAAATTTCCATTGTGATTTCTTTCTGACTCACTGGTTATTTAGAAATATATTGCTTAATTTACAAACATTTGGGGATTTTTCCAATGATCTTTCTGATATTGAACTTGTAGTCTAATTGCACTGCAAAAAGAGAATGTACTCTATAGGATTTCTATTCTTTGAAATTTATTGAGATCTGTCTTACTGGCCCAGATATGGTCAATTTTGGTGAATGTTCACTGTATACTTGAAAAGAAAGAGGATTTTGAAGTTGTACTTAGTGCCCTATATATGTATTCTATAAAGTAAATTAGTGAAGTGTTAATCAAATGTTTTATACCCTTGCTGATTTTTTTAATTTGCTTTTTTCTATTAGTTACTGACAGAGGTGTGTTTAAATCTCTAACCACAATGGTGGATTTATTTAACTCTCTTTTAATTTAGTCTATTTTTCTTTCTATATTTGAAGCTATAGTATTATGTATTAAAACTTAGTACTGATTTTTATTATGAAATGTGTCTTCTTTATTGCTGGTAATATTTGTTTTTGCTTTAAAAAGTCTACTTTGTCTGATATTAATGTAGTTACAGTAACTTTCTTTTGGTTAATGTTTGCTTGGTATAATTTTTTAGAGCATCTTTTTACTTTCAATCTTTATGTGTCCTTATATATAGTGTGTCCATTCTGAAAAGCACATAGTTAGATCTTTAAAAAAATCTCATGTGATTATTTTGTCTTTTAATTAACATTTAGTACATTTATATTTTAAAGTAGTGTTACAGTTGCATTTAAGTGGAGACCACATATTAAAGTGCTACATCTTATTGCTTCCATTTTTCATTTTCTTTTATCTCTCTCTTTTTTTGGGTCTCCTTTTGAATTAGGTATATTCATTATTTCAATATTTCTCATCTATTAGCTTGTTAGTTATATGTTCTTTTTTCCTTTTGTTACCTTGGAGATTCCAATGTGAATCCTTTGTTAATTACAGACTAACCTTAAATTAGTATTTTTACCAATTTCTTTCTTTCTTTTTCTTCCTTTCTTATTTCTTTTCTTCTTTCCTTCTTTCTGTTTTAAGATACTGTCTCCCCCCATACCCATGCTTTTTAAGATTTTTCTTTCTGTCTTTGGTTTTCAGCACTTTGAATATGATGTGCCTAAAATGTGGTTTGCTTTCTGCTTTTCGTCTTCCTGTTTTTAAAATCTGTAGTTTGATGGCTTTTGTTAGTTTTTGGAAAATTCTTAGCCAAAATTTCTTCAACGATTGCTCTATCCCATTGTCTCTGTCTTCTGACATTCCAATTATATGTATGTTAGATCTTTTCTTCATGTCCTATTTACTGGTTATGTTCTTTTCTGTATTTTATATTCCTTTCTCCTCCCCCCTACTTCAATCTGGACGTTTCTTTCTTACTGCACCAATCTTCTAGAGCTCACTAATCTTATGTTTTGCTTTGTCTAATTTGCTGTTGAACCCATACATTGATGTCTTAACTTTAGTATATTTTTGTTTGACTTTACATTTTATTCTTTTTAAAAATATTTTATTTATTTATTTGAGAGAGAGAGATAGAGAGCACAGGTGGTGGGATGGGGCAGAGGGAGGGGGAGAAGCAGACTCCTCACTGAGCAGAGAGCCTGATGATCATCAGGACCCTAGGATCATGATCTGAGTTGAAGGAGATGCTTAACTGACTGAGCCACCTAGGCGTCCCTACATTTTTATTCTTAAGAAAATAGATTCTAGGTGTCATGTGAAAGTCTCCATCTTTGTCTTTAATTTCTTAAACATATTAATAACAATTATTTTAAATTTAAGTTATTGATACTTGTTTTCTTAATGTATATTTTTTTTATTGGAGTTCGATCTGCCAACATAAAGTATAACACCCAGTGCTCATCCTGCCAAGTGCTCCCCTCAGTGCCTGTCACCCAGTCACCCCACCCCCTTGCCCACCTCCCCTTCCACTACCCCTTGTTCGTTTCCCGGAGTTAGAGGAGTCTCTCATGTTTTGTCATCCTCTCTGATTTTTCCCCTCAAACACTTGTTTTTTGTCTGCTTTTCTCTCTAGGTTTTCAGTTATTTGATCCTGTTTTTTATTTTATTTTTATCATGCCTCATTATTTTAGATTGAATAATGAGCACTTTGTGGGAAAAATTGTAAACTCTAGATGATGTTATTTTTCTCCAAATAGGGCTAACCTTTCTTCCTGTAGGTAGCTACAGTATAGGCAGACCAACTTAAATCTATTGAAGGTTGGTTTTAGATATGTTAGGGATGATTTATTTTAGCTCTGGCCATTCCCCAAGGTACTTACTCGTAGAGTATGGCCCTCGCTGCTAGACGTAACCTTTTGTGGGTTTTATCTGAAAGTCTAGAGTGGTTACCAAGGTGTCTCACCTCACCTTGTTGGGTCTGAACTTCACCTTTATGATCCACTAAAGTCTATCCCTAAATCTTTAGCCTTCCACCTGCTCTTTTCTGCTGGTTTTTGTGATATCTCATTTGGTGCAGCGTTAGAGTTGGCAATACCTCAATGGAAAACTGCAGAGAGTCTTTTGGACTCATTTCATTAGTATTACCTCTATTTCAGATTTTGCTCAAGTATCTGGCACATTGGCATCCTTGAATTCCAACTTTTGTCTTCAGTTCAGTAACACTCCTATTTTCTGGTTGGACCCGATTCTTTCATGCTGAAAATTGTCAAATGGCCTAAAGTTAAAAAAAAAAAAATCAAACAAAACCAGAGTGAAATGTAGTGCTTATCTCTACACTTTTCTTCTCTCAGGGATCCTAGTCTTGTTTCCATTGATTACTCTCAAACAATGATTTCATGTATTTTATTCTTATTTTAATAGCTAATTTTATTTGTAGGGTGAGTCTGACAAACTACTCTGTTATAACTAGAATTGAAAATCCTCTTTTGTTCTTTTGACATCTCTGTATTTGTTTCTGAGCTCTTCTGTTTCTTTTCTTTTTTAAAAAATAATGTCCCATGGTCACTTGTACCTGCTCTCAAATCTGTAACCAACTGTATTTCCTTTTACTGCCTAGGGTAGTGATGTTTCAAAATCAGTATCTGAGTCCTAGGATCCTCAGCTAATGTAGAAGTTATTAAGTTAAAGGGATTTGGGGAATAGTATATTTACATGATGCCACAGTATCATCTATCAGAGTTATTGCTAATTGCAAAGAGGAAAACATGCCTTTACAATGGAGAGAAAGGGTGGTCATCATTGTAACCAGTCAACCAGCTTGGCAACCAGTATTGGCAACAGTAAAATAAAAAAACCTCTCACATAATGTGCCTCATGATGTAATGTAATATGAAGTGCATAGCATCTACTATGAAGTACTCTTGCCCAAAAAGTTTTACTCACATATGGAAATACTTTTGGACTTAAAAGAAATACAGGGGATCAAGGGATACATTAAATGATGCTATTAAGAATGAATCAGAAAAATCTAGAATATAGTATATTCTATAAGACAACTGGCCTGGGCTATTCAAAAGCCATTGTTATAGAAAAAGTGGTGGTTGTGGGGGAATGACTGGTACTAGTCTTGATTAGGAAAGTGAAGAACTATAGCCAATGCAATGAGTGAATTTTGTTTAGATTTTAGTTTGGAAAAAAACAAACCCCACTCTAAGTGACATTTTTGGGAAAATTAGGAAAATTTTAATAAGGAGGTACTTGGTGAGATAGAGAATTTTTTTAATTTTCTCAGGCATAATTATGACTTGGGTTATGTAGATTAATGTCTTTGTGTTTAGAATATGTTGAAGTTTTTAGGGTTGCAAGTTTCATGGTGTTTGTAACTACTTTCAGAGTGCATACATTCACACACATTTATATATACATAGAGAGAGACAAAAATAAGTACAGCAAAATGTCAAAATTTGAAACTAGGTGGTGAGTATACAAATGTTCATTGTATTATTCTTTCTGTAGTTTATAGTTTTCACAATATGAAAGATGGAATAAACCAATGGGGGGTGTAGGTTCAACATTAGAGAAAAAATAAGTATGTTCCATATTCTTTTACAAAATTATAGAAATTGATAGCAGTGTTATTAGCATCTACTAAAAAATAAAAGGCCAAAATATGAATGTAGTAATAGAACATTCTCCAAGAAATTCCATGGTGAGTAAATATTTTCTAAAATTTCAAAATAATTTAATCTAGATTTCAAAGGAATTATTTTATTTTGGGTGGGGAAGTATGGAGGGAGGAAATGTTTAGATTAAAGCAAATAGCAGCAGACAAAATTTTCAGTTCTTTACTGCTTTTTACTTAGTTATGTCAATTTTGGGAACATAGAATAATGATTAAGGAGAAAAGTGCTAGCTAAAGAATTTGAGAATGTTGCCAGGTACTATGCAATATGCCAGGCATGTGGAATATGAGTAAGCAAAAACACATTGCTCATGGAATTGATGGTCTAGCAGGATAGACAGTTATTAATTAAATATTGACACAAAGTACATAAACTGTGATGAGAGCTGCAAAGGAAAAGTGGAGTTCTCTAAATACTACCACGGGGCGGGAGTGCTGAGGCAGTTCTGGAAGACTATCTTGGGAAAGTATTGCTTGGACTGAGAACTAAAGGCTGAGATGGGGTTAAAAGCCAAAGGTTGGGGAGTGACTTCCAGGCAAAGGGAAAAGCATGTGCAACTAGCTTTAAGAGGGAGGAAGTTTGGGGACATTTGAGAAACTAACTGAAAATTGGCCACTATGGCTGGAGTGCAGAAAACAAGAAAGTGGTACAAGTGAGGTGGGAGCAGGAAACAGAGGCTAGACCATACTGTATTTAAGTATAGTGGGGGAATTACTGAAGTAAGAGAGTAACATAATCAGAGTTGCTTTATTAAAAGTTCTCTTTGGTTAAAGTATGGAGAAAAAAATGAAAGAGGTGATTATGGTAAATAAGGCAAAGCAAGAGATAATGGTAGATTGGAGAACGGAGGCATGGCAGTGCACTTCTAGGTAAATGCATAGGTTTGAGAGCTATTTAGAGAGTAAAACTGATGGGTAATGGTTTGGATATGTAAGCGGAGGGAAACATTATAGATGGCCTTTCAATTTTCCAGTTTCCACACCTACATGAATGGTGGAGCCACTCCCTGAGAAAAGAAATAGTGAATGAGAAACATATTTGAGTTTTTTTCAGCATTTGAGTTGTTCTTAATATATAAGATGTTGAATAAAAGTACCTTTATATGTCTAGCTACTTTTAAAAATTATGTCCACAATAATTATAAGTAAATTTCACCACCAATGGACAGAATTTCTTCCTCAAGGAAAGAAAATTAAAAAGACATAAGCATCAAATAGTTCCATTAGGTTCCCTGATTATATAATTATGATGAACCACAGATGTTCCTTTGAAACTGCTTGTGAAAGAATTTATGTAATTATATATATTTTTCTCTCTTAACATGTGTTTTACCTTAGTGTTTGAAAAATAGTAAATACCAAATTAATTAGGCTTTTTCCTTCCCTTTCATTTTCTAGGCATAATGGGAGGCCCACAGCTAAATATGATCAGCGTCTTTCGTCAAATTTATAAAAGCAGTGGAGTGATGAGGTTTTTCAGAGGCATGACTCCAAATTTCTTAAAGTTGCTTCCTTCAGTATGCATAAATTGTATGGTTTACGAATCAATAAAACCACTCTTGGAAATAGCATAGAAATGAAATCGTGAACTTCCATTTTATGTACATTTATTTATAAGCATAGAAATGTCTTGCCTTTTTTCTTAGCTTGCTAGAGGATTGCATGAAAAGATGCTATATCCATCCTCCAAAAAGATAAACATACAAATCAGAATTAAATGCTGAATTTTAATTTTTTATAAGCCAGAATTATAGCTTATTAAGTTCTTTATGAATTAAAACCTTTAATACTCATAAAGTCTATTTAAGCTTCTCTAAAATTTAATGAATACCTACCAGAAATTTGCATTTAAATAGATTAAATTTATATTACCTAATTTATATTTTTATTTTATATTACCTAATATTACCTAATTATATTATTAACAATATATTTTTACGTTAGAAAAATTGGAGTATTTTGGAATTTTTCAGCATTTTTTGTTTTCTATTTTAAAAACCTAACATTGTTTTGTATGCATATTTTAAGTCCATTTGAAAGCATTAAAAGAAAACGTATGCATTTAAAATTATAATTAAAAGGGAAACAGTGGTTTTTGAACCCCTTTTCTGTCTCTAAACTAAACAAAACAAAATAGTTTTGTCTTAAACAATTTCATGGCTCAGAATACCTCACTCTCCTACCGGTGTTGTTAACGGAATGCTGGTGGCTTATTGCTTGCTTCTTGGGCACTCTTATTTGTGGATAGACATTTTAAATTTACTTCTTAACATTGCTAAAAATTATAAGAAAATCACCAATGTGAACAAAGTAAATCAGAGAAATTTAAATCTGTTCTTAAACAGATTTAAGAACTAGAGTTATCAAACTCTAGTTCTTAAATCTGTATTACAATAAGAGCTTCAAATTTTTTATACTAATGAGTATATATATATATATATATATATATATATCTTTTATACTGTGCTTTTAAATTCCACTCTTTAAGAATAAAGAAAGGCTGACTAGACCTCTTCTTTGAAATCTTAAACTTATATGAAGGATAAATAGTATTCTTATTTGCCCTTAGAAGGTTGTTTTGTAGTTTGCCTCTATTTTTATTTTTTATTTATTTATTTTTTCAAAGATTTTATTTATTCACGACAGAGAGAGAGAGAGACAGAGACAGAGACAGAGACAGAGAGAGAGAGACAGAGAGAGAGGCAGAGACACAGGCAGAGGGAGAAGCAGGCTTCATGCAGGGAGCCCAACGCGGGACTTGATCCCGGGTCTCCAGGATCACGCCCTGAGCCGAAGGCAGATGCTCAACCGCTGAGCCACCGGGGCTGCCCATTTGCCTCTATTTTTAAAAAATTAATTTATTTTTTATTGAAGTATAGTTGACATACACTGTCACATTATGCTTACCACAAATGTAGCTACCATCTGTCCTCATACAATGCTACTACAATATTATTGACTATATTCCCTATGCTGTATCTTTTATTCCCATGTATCTTTCTACTCCCCTTCACTCATTTGTGCCCATCCTCCCACCATCTCCTCTCTGGCAGCCATCAATTTATTCTCTGTTTTTATGGGTCTGCTTTTGCTTTTTATTTGCTTATTTATTGGTATTTTAGATTCCACATATGAAAAATCAGATGATATTTGTCTTTCTCTGTCTGATATTTTACTTAGCATAATACCCTCTAGATCCATCCATGTTGTTGCAAGTTTGCCTCTATCTTTTCAATCTACCTTAAGAGAGAATAGACCGAAGATATTTAAGATTGTGTATATATAGCTACATTTAAAAAACTGTGTTGGCTCTAAAATTGTGATTTAATGAGATATAAATATAAATTATATAATTTATCCTGAAGACTTAATGCACAACATAGAGATTATAGTCAACAATATTGTATTATAAACTTCAAAGTTGCTAAGAGACTAGATCTTACTTGTACTCACCACAAAAAAGAAATGATATGTAGGGACAGAGGGAACATTCCACGACATCTTAAAAGCCATCTATGAAAAGCCCACAGCAAATATCATTCTCAATGGGGAAGCACTGGGAGCCTTTCCCCTAAGATCAGGAACAAGACAGGGATGTCCACTCTCAGCACTGCTGTTCAACATAGTACTGGAAGTCCTAGCCTCAGCAATCAGACAACAAAAAGACATTAAAGGCATTCAAATTGGCAAAGAAGAAGTCAAACTCTCCCTCTTCGCCGATGACATGATACTCTACATAGAAAACCCAAAAGTCTCCACCCCAAGATTGCTAGAACTCATACAGCAATTCGGTAGCGTGGCAGGATACAAAATCAATGCCCAGAAGTCAGTGGCATTTCTATACACTAACAATGAGACTGAAGAAAGAGAAATTAAGGAGTCAATCCCATTTACAATTGCACCCAAAAGCATAAGATACCTAGGAATAAACCTAACCAAAGATGTAAAGGATCTATACCCTCAAAACTATAGAACACTTCTGAAAGAAATTGAGGAAGACACTAAGAGATGGAAAAATATTCCATGCTCATGGATTGGCAGAATTAATATAGTGAAAATGTCAATGTTACCCGAGGGCAATATACACGTTTAATGCAATCCCTATCAAAATACCAAGGACTTTCTTCAGAGAGTTAGAACAAATTATTTTAAGATTTGTGTGGAATCAGAAAAGACCCCGAATAGCCAGGGGAATTTTAAAAAAGAAAACCATATCTGGGGGCATCACAATGCCAGATTTCAGGTTGTACTACAAAGCTGTGGTCATCAAGACAGTGTGGTACTGGCACAAAAACAGACACATAGATCAGTGGAACAGAATAGAGAATCCAGAAGTGGACCCTGAACTTTATGGGCAACTAATATTCGATAAAGGAGGAAAGACTCTCCATTGGAAGAAAGACAGTCTCTTCAATAAATGGTGCTGGGAAAATTGGACATCCACATGCAGAAGAATGAAACTAGACCACTCTCTTTCACCATACACAAAGATAAACTCAAAATGGATGAAAGATCTAAATGTGAGACAAGATTCCATCAAAATCCTAGAGAAGAACACAGGCAACACCCTTTTTGAACTCGGCCATAGTAACTTCTTGCAAGATACATCCACGAAGGCAAAAGAAACAAAAGCAAAAACGAACTATTGGGACTTCATCAAGATAAGAAGCTTTTGCACAGCAAAGGATACAGTCAACAAAACTCAAAGACAACCTACAGAATGGGAGAAGATATTTGCAAATGACGTATCAGATAAAGGGCTAGTTTCCTTTTTTTTTTTTTTTTTAGTTTCCAAGATCTATAAAGAACTTCTTAAACTCAACACCAAAGAAACAAACAATCCAATCATGAAATGGGCAAAAGACATGAACAGAAATCTCACAGAGGAAGACATAGACATGGCCAACATGCACATGAGAAAATGCTCTGCATCACTTGCCATCAGGGAAATACAAATCAAAACCACAATGAGATACCACCTCACACCAGTGAGAATGGGGAAAATTAACAAGGCAGGAAACAACAAATGTTGGAGAGGATGCGGAGAAAAGGGAACCCTCATACACTGTTGGTGGGAATGTGAACTGGTGCAGCCACTCTGGAAAACTGTGTGGAGGTTCCTCAAACAGTTAAAAATATACCTGCCCTACGACCCAGCAATTGCACTGTTGGGGATATACCCCAAAGATACAAATGCAATGAAACGCCGGGACACCTGCACCCCGATGTTTATAGCAGCAATGGCCACGATAGCCAAACTGTGGAAGGAGCCTCGGTGTCCAACGAAAGATGAATGGATAAAGAAGATGTGGTTTATGTATACAATGGAATATTACTCAGCTATTAGAAATGACAAATACCCACCATTTGCTTCAACGTGGATGGAACTGGAGGGTATTATGCTGAGTGAAGTAAGTCAGTCGGAGAAGGACAAACATTATATGTTCTCATTCATTTGGGGAATATAAATAATAGTCAAAGGGAATATAAGAGAAGGGAGAAGAAATGTGTGGGAAATATCAGAAAGGGAGACAGAACGTAAAGACTGCTAACTCTGGGAAACGAACTAGGGGTGGTAGAAGGGGAGGAGGGCGGGGAGTGGGAGTGAATGGGTGACGGGCACTGGGGGTTATTCTGTATGTTAGTAAATTGAACACCAATAAAAAATAAATTAAAAAAAAAAGAAAACTAGAGAAAAAAAAAGAAATGATAATTACATGATGCTATAGAGGTGGTAACTAATGCTACAGTGGTAAACATATTGGAATATATAAATGTATCAAATAAAAAGTGTATACCTTTAATTTATAAAATGTTATATGTAAATTATATCTCAATTAAATTTTATGAATTGTTTAATTTTAAAAAATGGAGGGGCACCTGGGTGGCTCAGTGATTGAATGGCTGTCTGGCTCAGTCGTGATCCGGGGGTCAAGTCCTGCATTGGGCTCCCTGTGAGGAGCCTGCTTCTCCCTCTGCCTATGTCTCTGTCTCTCTCTGTGTCTTTCATGAATAAATAAATAAATAAATCTAACATAAATAAATAAACAAACAAATGAATAAATAAATGGAGATGTGAGATAATCAACGAGTTTGAAAATGTAAAAATAAATAAATAAATTATACAATTTATATTATAGCCAACAACTAGTAGCTGGATTGGACCAGCTCTCTTTTCAAGTGGTTTTTTAGGGCAAGATATTTCTGCCATTTGATAGATCATGTATTTTTAAGTTACTCTAATATTTGAAGTATGTCTTATTTATCAAGTTTATTAAAATTTAGTTAAAATCTGGCTCTCACTGTAAAGAGTGTTGACATTCAAAGGAATAATCCATATAGTCTTTTTCTCTTGTTAAATGGCATGATTTAATTTGCTGTGGAATTAGATTAATTTCCTTAGGATAGGATAAGGAAAGGATTCTTGTGATACGGCACTTAATAAAATATTAATGATGGAATTAAGTTGTTAAGTTAAATTTCCTAAAAATTAAAATGAATATGAATATACAACATGAGTTTGAGTGAGAAAACCAAGCCAAATTTCTAGTTGGATTCCCATTTTTTTCTTAGTAGGATTTATTAATAGAAGGATTCTAATTAATTTATAACTCAGTTTCTAAAATTCACATAAAAGGAAGTTAAAATAAAACAAATGCTTCATGTGAAATTAGTGTATTACCATACTTTATTATTAAAAACAATGAGAAATTAAATTTTTTATGTGAACATTTATTCTACAATTGAGGGGGAAAATAAATGGCAAGCTAGACCCCTCAATAACTACAGATTATAAAGATCAAGTATTGTCTTAGGATAATTACATACTGGTGAAGTACTTTAAATGCTTCAGTGGATCTGAAACTTTTTGCCAGTGGATCAGATCCAGTGAACTCATTTAAAGTATTTTGCCAATTTTTTTCTCTATTTTTTTAGAATTCAATTTATTAATAGCAATGTGGCATTTAAATGGAACTGTTATGTGCTTTCCATACTCCTAGATTTGGAGAAATGTTCTAATCTGTGAGTTTATGTATTTTCTCTTTATTTTGTTTGTAAATAAAGACAGAAGTATTTCAGCATACAATTCAATTAATACATAAAAGTTTATGTATAGACATGAAAAGTCTAATCCCAGGGTGGCCCAAATGGGTTTGATCCCACCAAGTTGTCTTTGGGGCAAGAAGCAGTAATGGAGAAGAGTGCTTTGGTTTTTTGTTTTGTTTTGTTTTTGTTTTTTATAAATTTATTTTTTATTGGTGTTCAATTTGCCAACATATAGAATAACACCCAGTGCTCATCTCGTCAAGTGCCCACCTCAGTGCCCGTCACCCAGCCACCCCCACCCCCAGCCCACCTCCCCCTCCACCACCCCTAGTTCATTTCCCAAAGTTAGGGGTCTCTCATGTTCTGTCTCCCTTTCTGAGAAGAGTGCTTTGAATTAGATTTGTGGATCTACCTTTCCTAGAATTCAGCAAATCCATATATTGGTTTCTAATAAGCTGAGAGAGTAAGAGAAAAAAATTTTAACTCTCCTCTATGCACAATAAATGCTCAATAGGCAGGCATGTGTTTTATTACACTCAACCACAAAGTAAGACAATATTATATGGATATATGTATGTACATATCAACATGCTATATATATACATACACATACATACATATGGACATATATGCATAAATATGATACACACATATACATACACACACACAAATAATCGCAATTTTTTTCAAGCATCAAAGTTGACAGAGGTCTAGATAGAGATGTAAAATGTTGATTGTAGTTTAAATAAGTCCCCATAATGTGATAGGTGTTATATAATATATATGCTATTTTCCTATTTAATATATAGAAGATGAAATACTCCTCTTTATCCTATTACTAATAAGATAAATTAGAAACACTTCCAAACCTGTCATTTAATTAAAGAATACCACAGCTATAAATTCCCTCAGAAATCTTGCCTTGTGTCTATGAATTTCCTTGATTTTCAGGAGGAGGTCTACGTTAAATAGAATTTTGGCTTGCTTTCTTTTCCTGGATACACGTATTCAAACATCTTTTTAAACTGTGTACTATTTCTGAAAGTAATATCAAAACATGGGTATTTGGTATGTGAACAATTATTATTGAATTAGTCTCTGTCATTAAATGCTTCCCTGACCAGTTTTTGCCAGTTTGACTAAAAAAAGTAAATTGGTTCTATATATATTGTTAGTATATATATTCTAAAATTAAATATGTAGCATTTCACAAAGAAAATAATAAATGAATCATGTGCTCACCATACTCTTTGATTTCAAACACTACCTTTCTGCTTCAAACACTACCTTTCCTTCTCTCACCTCCTGAAAAGTAATCCTTATCCTGAAGGATTTCATTCCTATGCACATTTAAAATTTTGTCTACATATGAATGGTTCCATAAATATTTTTCATAACTGTATATTGTATATATTTTGTAAAACTTGCTTTTTCACTCAACATTGTGATATTTATCTACGTAACTTTAAGTCATTCATGTTTACTCCTATATGATATTTCATCATTACGTATACATATTTATCTAATTCTCTGATGGGCCGTTGTGTTAATTTAAATGAGAAATAGATTATTAAACTATGTTTAATAAATATTCAACCATGTTAGAGGTTTTTATACCTTTATGAGAAGGATGGAGGAAATTCCAAAGATTTCTTCTGAATCCTTAAAGAAACAAAAAACCTAGAACAAGTACTTTTACATTTCAGAAAACAGAGGAGTCAATTTAACTATTATAATTAGAGCAATAAATTGTTATTTAAGATTTACCATAACTGCAGACTTTCAAGAGTTGTAAACATAGCAACAGCCTCTGGGATCCAGTTAACTTAAAAAAACAAACAAACAGGGATCCCTGGGTGGCGCAGCGGTTTGGCGCCTGCCTTTGGCCCAGGGCACGATCCTGGAGACTCGGGATTGAATCCCACATCGGGCTCCCGGTGCATGGAGCCTGCTTCTCCCTCTGCCTCTCTGTCTCTCTCTCTCTCTCTCTCTCTCTCTGTGACTATCATAAATCAGTAAAAATTAAAAAAAATTAAAAAAAAACAACAAAACAAAACCCACCTTTGTTACACATAAATCAAGAAGCCATTGGATATTCTTTCTTGTGAAGGGCCCGTTCAAGTCTTTTTTTTCTAATTGTTAAATATTTAATTGGGTTGTTTGTCTTTTACTTATTGATCTGTAGGTGTTCTTAAAAATTCTACATAGTCATTTTTTAACTATGTGTATTATAAATATCTCTTTTTCAGTCTGGAACTTGAATATCAACTATCTTACTTGTATCTTTTGATGAAGAGATGTTTTAAATGTTGATGAGGTCCAATTTCTCAGTTTCTCTTCATGGTTAGTGAAAAACAAACAAAAAATAATAAATAGAGACCATTTGTGGTCTGAAAAGCCTAAAATATTTACTGTCTAGCCCTTTGTAGAAAAAATAAAGATGATCCCCAAACTACACTGATTAGTTGAGCATAGCTGTAATTCAGAGATCAGAAAGTTGCTATAGCTACCACCACCGCTGTCAAATCTGCCTCAAGATATGCATAAAATTGGCAAATAAGCATTGGAATACTGAGTCTAGGCACAAAAACTGACCTAAACCCCAATATTCATGGTCCTGCATGATGGCTGAAACAGCAAAAGGAAGCTGTCTTACTTCCTCTTTCCAAATACT
This sequence comes from Canis lupus familiaris, assembly GCF_011100685.1. NCBI lineage: Eukaryota > Metazoa > Chordata > Mammalia > Carnivora > Canidae > Canis > Canis lupus. The sequence goes on from NC_049227.1 coordinate 43,758,648, forward strand.
ATGTAAGGTTTTTGGAGGGAATCTAATTTTCTTACAGAAAACTAGCTTCAAAGGAGTTTAGAAATACTTTTGAGCATTCTGTAGTCTTCCAATAGAAATGCAGAATGAAGGTTGAAGTACCAGTCCAAAGTATCTGCCACAACTTCCAAGTGATTTTTTTAAAGATATATTATTTATTTGAGAGAGAGAGAGAGAGAGAGAGAGAGAGAGAGAAAGCACAAGTACACCCATGAGAGGTGGGAGAGGCAGAGGGAGAGAAAGAATCCTCAAGTAGGTTCTACGCTGAGTGTGGATCCCCAGGGCAGGGCTTGATCTCACCACCCTGAGATTATGACTGAGCCAAAACCAAGAGTTGGATGCTCAACTCACTGAGCCAACAGGTGCCCCCCAAGTGATTCTTAAAAAACTAATGGATACTATTACACCAAAAGAGCCCATTAAGAAATTTTCTATATTGCTTGCTATGAGATAGAGCAGGGACCAGACTCAAGCCCCTCACCCTGAAATGCTCATAAAAAAACCACAGTAGCCCTTTTACAGGTGCTGCTTGCCATCAGAAAGCCAGATGCTACCACAGTGCCAAACAAGCCCCACACTCCAGCTTACAACCAGTTTGCTCCTGTGAGAACCAGACCAAACCAAGTCTGAGCCCCAAGGGACCCCCAGCACTGACCTTTCACTAACTTTTCCCCTCATTATAATCTTAAAAACTTGCCTAGGGGTTGAGATTTAACATGCTATGATTAGACATCCAATGTATGAAAAAATATAATCTTTAGGTGAGCAGGCACTGTTGGGTCCCCATCTCTACATGCTTATGCCACCTCCCCACCCCACCCCCCTCACCGCTGTGATCTCTTTAAAACTGTCCCTGGCCTCTCTCTAAAGAGCCAGCCCCAGGATACTTTCCCTTGTGCTGGAATATAAGTCCCAGGAAAGCTTTGCCTGGACCGGCTGTTAGGCCTCCTGTCAATTTTTATTTTTGGTGAGCTCAGTAACAAGGATAGGGCTTCTAATCAAGAAAGTAGAAAAAAAAAGTAGAAACAGCAAACTTTTAAATGTTTACAATGGGCCAGTTATAAGCACTTTACACCTTGTTTTTTTAAACTTTAATAATGATCCTACAAGGTAGGTATAATTATGAAATTTGTTTTATGAGTGAGAAAACTGAGTTTTAGAAAAGTAATTTGCCTAAGGTTGCATGAGTGGTATGTGGTAGAGCTGGAATTCGAGATCAAGTGTGTCTGAGTCAACACCTTCTAGTACTTTCAGCCCTATGTTTAATCTTATGGTTGGTTGAAGTTAAGAAAGAGTCAGAGAGATGAAAAAAAAAATGAAACAAAATAAAACAAAAGTATGGATAAATTCTAAGTTTCCCCTCACCAAACACACCCTAAATCCTAGAAGAAGTTGGGCATATATAGGTCAATGGGATTAAAATCCCTCTGGAGAGTCTAGTCTTGTTCAGATTTAATAATTACACACTTTAAACAATTACTGAAGTTTTTTATCTTTCTGGAACTCTGCTAAATTCTGGGGAAATTGAATAATATTCTGTTCTTGGCATCAAGTAGTAAGACAGAAACATTAATGACCATAATATGATAAATGCAATTCTTTTTCCTGGTGAGCAATTTGATTACATTCTAACTACACTCTCCCTTTATATCTATAATTTACCCAAATTATAAAGAATACTTATGTATGGGAAAATATTCTACAATATTTAGACAATAATAGCTAGTTGCAAAACTTTTAAAATTCAACTTTGTGGAGGCATATTTATACCTAATAAAATGCACTCATTTTGTGTTCAGTGTGATGAATTTTGATAAAAGTATACACTTATGTATTTATGTAACTATTATCACATTCTGACTTCCATTCTTTCATCGGGATTGTGTGCATCGGGATTTCATTCCTTTTTATTGCTAAATAATATTCCTTTGCATGGATATACTACCTTTTTGTTATCCACTTACCTTCTCTGTTTTCTGAAGGTTTACTTCTAGTTTTTGGCCATTAAAAATAAAGCTGCTATAAACATTAGTCTTTTTCTTGGGCACATTTTTTTCATTTCATTAAAGTAAAAGCCTAGAGATAGAATTGCTAGTTTATGTTCAGTTTATGAGAAAATACTAAACTGTTTTCTGATTATACTACCCTGCATTCCTACATCAGCAATATATTAGTTTCGGTTGTTCTATACTCTCAGCAACACCTGACATCGTTAGTATTTTAAATTTTATCCATTCTAGAGGCTATGCAGTGGTATCTCGTTGTGGTTTTGATTCACATTTCTGTATTGAGTAAAGATTTCAAGTAACATTTCATGTGCTTATTGGCGGTTGAGATATTTTCTTTTGTGAAATGTCTGTTCAGAATTTTTGCCCATTTAAAAAAATTGGGTTGTTTGTAACACTTTTTTTTTTAAAGATTTATTTATTTATTTATGATAGACACAGAGAGAGAGAGGCAGAGACACAGGCAGAGGAACAAGCAGGCTCCATGCTGGGAGCCCGACGCGGGACTGGATCCCGTGAGTCCAGGATCGCGCCCTGGGCCAAAGGCAGGTGCTAAACCGCTGAGGCACCCAGGCATCCCCTGTAACACTTTTTAAGTGTTCTTTAGTATTGTGGATACAAGTCCTTTGTCAGAGATATGTACTAAAATATTTTCCTCTTAGACTTTGTCTTGCCTGTTTTTTTTTTATATAAAGATTTTATTTATTTGAGAGAGAGAAAGAGAGAGAGAGAGAGAGAGAGAGTAAGCACAAGCAGGGAAGGGGCAGAGGGAGAGGAAGAAGCTGACTCCCTGCTGAGGAGGAACCTGATGTGGGGCTCAATCCCAGGAGTTGGAGATCATGACCTGAGCTGAAGGCAGATGCTTAACTGACTGAGCCACCCAGGCACCCCTGTCTTGCCTATTTTCTTAATGTTTTCTCAAGTTTCACATTTTTTTCTTATGCATATCCTACTCTTCCAGTAGGATTTGTTGAAAAGACTATCTTTTCCCCATTGAATTACCCTGACATCATTGTTGAAAATCAATTGATCACATATGTGTAGGTTTATTTATCTAGTCTCTGAAACTTATTATTTTTCAAAATGGTTTTAGCTACTCAACATCTTTTGCATTCCTATATAAATGCAATTAATTAATTAGTTAATTAACCAATTAATTTTTAGCGCAAGAGAGTGCATGTGCACCTGAGTGGGAGCAGGAAGGGGCAGAAGGAGAGAGAGAATCTTAGGCATGTGGCCTGATGTGGGGATGTGAAGCTCAATCTCATGACCTGAGCTAAAATCAAGAGTTGGACACTTAACTGACTGAACCACCCAGGCGCCCCTCCATTATAGAATCAGCTTGTCAGTTTGTACGGAAAAGCCTGCTGGGGCTTAGATTGGGATTACACTGCATCTTTAGATCAAATTGGAGAGAACTGATTCTTAACAATATTGAGTTCCAATCTATGAAGATGAAAAAATAAATAAAATCTTACTGGTTTGGGACTGCCATTAGAATGTGCCACTGACTTTCAAAAGATGTGACCAGAGATTGAGGACACAAAGCTTCAGTGCCACAAATCCCAGAACTAGGTTTGACATGATCCTTTGGCCCTGTCTACTACAATGCTCCAGCGCCTCAATTTTAGGTCTCCGGCTCCCCGGTGGGAGCCTGTAAACGAGGCTGAGGCCTGCAGCACCGTGTCGTGTCCTGCAAGACAAGTGTGCTCAGCGATATCTAAACAGGACCGGCACTCAGGACCAGGACCATAAAGTGTCCTTCGCGTCTTGTGCAAGGGAGTTCTGTCGGGGGAGTGGAGGCCGTGGTGAGGCCGCAGGGGATCTAGGAGACTGGGAGGCGAGGCGGGGTGCGGGCGCCCGGACACATCCCCAAGGTCCCCTGCAAGCGCCTCCGAGCGAGGGCGGAGGCCCCGGGAGGGGAGGAGGGGGCGCCGCCGCGGGAGGCTCCAGTCCGCCCCGGCCGCTCACCAGCCGCCGCCAGCCGCTCCGCGCCCGGAGACCCCGGGGGCTCTTCCGCGCCGGCCCAGCGCAGGTGGGCCCGGGAGCGAGCGCAGGTGGCCAGGGAGCGAGCGCAGGTGGGCCCGGGAGCGAGCTCAGGTGGGGCCGGGAGCGAGCGCAGGTGGGCCCGGGAGCGAGGGCCGGTGGGGCCGGGAGCGAGCGCAGGTGGGCCCGGGAGCGAGGGCCGGTGGGGCCGGGAGCGAGCTCAGGTGGGCCCGGGAGCGAGCGCAGGTGGGGCGGGAGCGTCCGCGGTGCGGGCACCGCCGCCTCTGGCGCCTCGGCTTCCTGCTGCGGGGCGCGGCGCCCGTCGCGAGGCGAGGGCCCGGCTGGCACGAGGCGGGCCTTCCGAGGGCCTCCGGGGGGCGCCCGTGCCCAGCGCGCGGGTCAGCTCGCCCCAGGCCCTGTCGGGCCGTTGCGTCGGCCGCCCGGGCGCGCGAACCGCCTGCCTCCAGCAGCCCCGCTAGGCGGCGGGGCGGGGGCGGGGCCTGGGGGCTGGGCGGGGCCTGAGAGGGCCCGGGGCGGGGGGCTGGGCGGGGCCGGGCCGGGGCGGGGCTGGACCCCACGGGCCGGCCGGACCATGCTGCGCTGGCTGCGGGGCTTCGTGCTGCCCACGGTGGCCTGCCAGGAGGACGAGGACTCCTTCGGCTACAAGATCCTCTTCCAAAACCTGGACCGCGACGGGGACGGCTTGGTGGACATTGTCGAGCTCCAGGAGGGGCTGAGAAACTGGAGCTCCTCGTTCGGTGTGAACTCTGGGGCTGTGAGTGACCGAGGGGCGCGCCCGGGAGCGTGGGGAGCTGTGCCGAGAAGTCGTTCCAAGAACCGCCTTGTAAGCGTGGCGATCTCTTCTGAGAGGCCGCAAAGGACAGCAGTGCACCCCAGCGAAACACGTTCTCAGCCTCCTTTTTTTTTTTTTTTTTTTTTTAACATTTTATTTATTCATGAGAGACACGCAGAGAGAGGCAGGGACACAGAGGGGGAGGCAGGCCCCCTGCGGGAGCCCCGCATCCCAGGACCGGGGGTCACGACCTGAGCCAAAGGCAGCCACCCAGGCCTCCCATCCTGCCTTCTTAAAACAGTCACTTTCCACAACGACCAGAGCCTTCTCCTCGGCTCTTTGGGAGACGCTGAGTGGGTTTCTGGAGACTCGCCATCTACTGAACCCGCTCAGAATTTCAGGGGCCATGTCAGTTGGCCTTTGTGAACTCCTGAGCCCTTTTCGCGGGATGTTCGCGGCCTGGGTTCCTGCGTCAGGGTCTTGTACAGAAGACAGGCACACAGGGATCCTCAGATGCTCTTTCTGACCCGGACACCAAGGTCTAAGGGGAATCAGACCTGAATGACTGACTGACTGACTGACCGACTTAGTGCTTTATGTAAATTGGGGATGTCTTCCTTCTCTGGACCAGTCTTGGCTTGATTATTTAAGAACTGTTAGGTGAAAGTTTCAAGATATCAAGAAAAGCAATTATTCTATTTCCCCTCTGTCAGTGCCGGACAGTCCTCAGGTCATCCCACTTGGTTCAGCTCTCTACTGGCCAGTCGTGTACAGTTAGGAATCCGCAATGTTCCCAGGGCTCAGGAAATTCCTGTATGTGGTAGGACTAGTGGAACTTCTACTTATTATACAGCCCCTTGCTCTATAGTAAGATCTTCGGCCCAACGTGATGTAATGTGTGACCTTATGTCAAAAGACCACATACTCTTTAGCTACTGGATTGTCCTGCTGGCTGAGGCCCTGCAGGCAATGCGGCAGACACATACCTAAGATATATGTCAAGATGAAACACTGCACCTTTCAGGGTGGGATAGTTTCAGAGTCATTAACTTGCTGCTCAGTGGCTGGTGGGTTTCCTGAAGGGATGATGTCATGTCGGTGGCCCAGTATTAGTCTCTGATGCTACTAAGTTGGGCATTTGGCAGCAGCAGCAGCTCTATTAGGTCTGGGGAGCGGGAGTCCATGCTGTTTGGCCACTCCATATGACAGCACTGCGTAAGTCCGGGTGTTCATGGTGTCCACCGAGAGAGCCTGGCTGACTTCATCTGGCTGGGTCATTCCGTCTACTTGGTTGTTCCGTACCTCTGCCTTGGTAGTAACTATACAACGTAAACCTATTTTTGCTTGGTGTCCACTCCCATAGATCCCCCTTTGTACGTATCCCCCATACCTCTTTGTCTCTGATTTCTAGTCTTTTTTGCTTCCAGGCTACTGGCCATGTGACCAAGCATTACTACTGGCCATGAGCCTATCTACATTGTTATCCCTTGACACTTCTCTTTTTACATAAAGCGAATATTCAGGTGCAGTAATTGAAATTGTTTTCACTGAGTAGATTTCCTCTCACTGCTACCTTTCAGGATTATTCCTGAGTAGTGCCAAGCAGTGCCTAACGGACCTTTTGCAGTTTGCACTCACATACTAAGAAATGTGTCCATGAATCAAGCTCATCCCATTTAGTCCTGGTCAGCTGGTCATATTGAATCTCCATGTAGTTATAGGTGTGAGTTTGGGGAGAGATAATGGTCTAACAGTGATGGGGTGTGGAACTTTGCTTGGCTCTTTGTGTGTGGGGCTTGCTTGTGCTCAGATTCCGCTTGTGCTTGATCTCAGATATACTGTTCCATCATATGGTTTGCTGCTGCAGTCACCAAAACTTATAACTTGGTGGGTTTGCCTAACTCAAGATAGGCAATCCGGCTGTATGTCGTTTGATATCCTAGGTTTCAGCACTCTGTTTCTTTCACGGCCCCCTAGCATACCAGGAACTGCCACAGTTTTCTGCAGTAGATTCTCCTTTTGAGAGAATTTGCTATAAACCCCACATCACATCTTTTCTGCCTTTGGTACTTGCAATACCACAGAATCTACTGGGTCAGGTGGCCCAAGAGGCAGGGCTGCTTGCTACATGACTTGGATCTGCTGAAGAGCTCTTTCCAACTATGTCCCTATTGAAAGGTGTTAACATTTCTTGTTCCTCAGAAATGGGTCACAAAAGTTTTCTTAATTTTGAAATATTTTACTTCCAGAACTTGAAGAGGCCTCTTTCAGGTATGTGTTTCCTTCCTAGATGGGTATGAGATACAACCATTTGCCCTTTATTTTCAGTGGTGGTAGGGATATGTCCTGACACCCTTCAGACTACTGGTCCTGGAAATTAATTAATTCATGTGGTAGATCCCTGAATCCTCATGGACTCTATTATCTCCCACCTTCTGGAATACATGTATTTTACCAATGCTTCCAACCTATTGCTACTTTTTTAAAATAAGAGAATTATTATTATTTTTTAAAGATTCACTTATTTATTTTTAGAGGAAGAGAGAGTGTGTGGGGGTGAGGAGCAGAGGGAGAGGGAGAGAGAGTCCCAAGCAGTCCTTCCACTCAGCTCGGAGCCCAGTGCGGGGCTTGATCTTGGGATCCCAAGATCACAACCTGAGCGGAAAGCAAGAGTTGGACACTGAACTGATTCACCCCTCATCACCACCCCCAATTGCTATTTCTTGTTCATCTAGTCAAACTAATGTGATGTTACCAATATAGTGAATGTGTAGATGGACCAGGTCCCTCTGTGACAGAGGGCAGGAGATTTAAACATATATTATTGCCTACGCCATGGGAATGCCAACTGCTTCTGGTTCTCCTTCTTAGTAAATGGAAAACAGTGCATTCATCAGATCAGTGTCCCTGAGGCTGTGTTAATCTGCTCTTGTAAAGATACCACATCTGGATCCAAAGCCTGCAATTGACTCCTCTGCTGCTTGGTTGAGTTTGAATTAGTCCGCTGTCATCCTCCACTGTGATCCACCTAGGTTTTGTAGGACTCGGCATAGTGAATTAGACGATGGACACTTCCACTTTTGAATTCTTTAGTGAGTCTATTAAGTACCAATCTGTGCTATTTATTTTGGGATGTGATTTTTCTCCAATTATTTTGTTGTGGTAAAATACATATAACATAGGGCGCCTGGGTAGCTCCATTGCTGAGCGTCTGCCTTTTGTTCAGGTTGTGATTCCAGGGTCCTGGGATCAAGTCCCACAACAGGCTCCCCGCAGGGAGCCTGCTTCTCCCTTTGCCTATGTCTCTGCCCCTCTCTGTCTCTCATGAGTAAATAAAATCTTTTAAAAATGCATATAACATAATATTTATCCTCATAATCATTTTTAAGTATAGAGTTCATTGGTATTAAACAGATTCATAATGTCGTGCAAGCATCTGTCTCCATAACCCTTTTCATCTGGTGAAATGAAAATTTTATGCCCATTAAAAAATAACTTCTCATTCCTCCCTCCCTATAGCCCTTGGCAACCATCTTTCTACTCTCTGTGTCTATGATTTTGACTAAGTACTTCATGTAAGTGAAATCATATAGTATCTGTCTTTTTGTGATTAGCTTATTTCACTTGGTGTCATATCCTCAGAGTTCATCCATGTTGTAGAAGACATGAGAATCTTTACTTTTTAAGCATGAATAACATTCCATTGTATATTTATATCACAGTTTTGGTGCTGTATTATTGCCAATGCATTGATGGCCTACAGTAACATCTATCCAATTCCATAGTACTTGTAATTGGTATTTCTCCTGAATTTATCAAAAGCTGAGGTCATCAGCCAATGCATTCTCTTCCTATAACAGTTCACCGTCTACCCCCCATGATGGCGTATCATGTGGAGTCTGCTTCCTAAGACCATTTCTGGTGCCAGCTGTCAGTGTTGTGTCCCATGATAGCTGCCTGTGATACTCAGATTCATGTGCAAAAAGTTTACTGAGGAATACTTCTAGGGCTAATACCTGTGAGAGCTGGAGTGTGAGTGAGTAAGAGTGCTTGGTTTGGGTATTTGAGGTCCCTTAGAAACAGCTAGGTGGATACAGCAAGTAGCAGTCGTGTAAATCTTGGAGAGATGTCAGGTTAGAGACGTACATTGTCAACATTATATATTTAAAGCTTTTTGTTGGGCGAGGTTCCCTAGGTAGAGGGCATATAAGACCTGCTCTGGAGACTGAGTCCTGGACCATTGCAACAGTTTGAGGTCAGGAACAGGAAGAGCCAACATAGGAGACAGAAGAGAAGTAGTTAATGATGTGGAAGGGAGGTCAGGAGAGTATTGGGAAAAAATGTGGGTGCAGTATTTCCAGGAGAGTTATTATATGGAACTGAGAGGTCTGTTGAGACATCTTGTAAGATGAAGACTGAATTTAACTGTGGGGTTGTCAAGGTGAGGGAAGTGTCTAACCTTGAGTAATTTCATGTATGTGTGTACCTTGTTTGCTGGTTGTGTCTCTGAGGAAAGTGAGAGGGCTAGGATCCTGAATTGCTGGCTGCCTGACCACCTTCCTGTGCTAGTGATACGCTAGTGAAAAGTGATGGTGGGTGTACAACACAGAGGATGCTCTGAGCTGGAGTTTTGGTCTGGCTCTGCATTTGATTCCTGTCTGTGATGAGGGAAGTGGTGCTGGGCTACAGGTGGGCCTTGGTCTTCTTGCCTTCCAAACACAATCCAGGCTAGTGGGTCTCCAAACTTGAATACATAGAAAGGAAAACTATTCTTGTATTCCCAAGGATTGAGTGAAATCATTTTTATCATGTTATTTAGATATATCTTTAAATAAAAAAAGCATAAAATATACAAGTTTATAGAGCTTGTATACAAGCTCTATACATAAAATATACAAGCTTATAGCTCTTTTATAATCATAAATCCTAACAGATATACAAATGAAACACAAACAAGACTATAAAAACCACTGAAATTCTAATTAATAACATTTATTTAATGGGACAACTAATAGCATTAGGCTGGAACTAAGTTTCTACTCTCTTATGAATATTCTACTGATTGGTAAATTTGTTTGAGTTAAGCATCCTGAAATTGTCACATGTTTGATGTTTGCTTATTTCTCCCCCACTTTCTTTTTTTTTTTTTTTTTGTTTGAATATTGTGAGAACTGTCATTCATGTAGCAGGCTCTGATTTCACTGGATTTTACTTGGCAAAGAATGCGTTATTGCCTATGAGGTGAACCTCTGTTCTCCTTTTCATCAGCCCTCAACAAAGTGGTATTACTTGAAAGTAGCTGGTGTGTGAACTCAAATACACAGGGGCAATGAAATCAATATTAGGCCTACTTATAAGGTGGCTATCTGGTTGTTAGTGCTATTGGTCTTCAGATTACCTTCAAAAGGAAAACACAAAATTAGCACATTTCCATAGAAAACACTCAGACCCCGAGCAGTTTGTTGATTTCAGGCTGAGAAATACCCAGATTGTGAGCAAATTTAAGTTGTTAGTGCCTTCTTTTCCCCTGGGCTCCACCCTGTTTCCCACCTCCCCTTAGAAGGGCCTAGAAAACCATCATAGAGCTTACTATGCAGAAAGAAATGCACAAGTCTTAGAATTCTCATTATAATCTTTTTACTCCATCCAGTAAAACTCCCCTGTTTTAGGACCGGGCCTCATTATTTTTGATCTGCTATCAGTGCTCTTATTCCTTTAGGAAGGAGAGGAAAGTAGCAGGAAGACAGCTTTCCTTCTCTCACTACCACCCAAACCTTTCTGTGATTTCTGGAACTTTTGTTCTGTGGTTAAATAACCTCTCTCAGCACACAACCTCTTTGCAGAGCTTTGCCTTCCCCTGCTGTTCTGAAGTGAAGCAGCTCTCCTCTGAAGAGTCCTCCTGTAGCCCTCTCAGGATTGGAGTCCCTCCTCCCCTCTCTCCTCTCTCCCCTCTAGCCACCTGCTTCATGGAAGCTCATGCCACCTGCCATCTGATCTGACCATTTTATTCTTTGCTGCTCACTGACCTTCTACATAAACTTTTTTGTCACTGAAGACTCAGCACCTGCTAACAGTCTTCATCTCCACTGCAGTTGAAGTCAGTTGGTAGAAAATCCCACCTGACGATTCTGATAAAAAAGTGTTTCAAAGGTTCCAAGGAGAAGAAAACATTTTTCTGATTACCTTACTCCTAATAATCTCTATGACCATTTAAACTCCATGGCGTACACAGTATAGCATCTTAGGAATACCTGCTTTCCAAAGGAAAAAAAAATACATACCTTGGAGTTTCATTAAACAAACACTACAATAGAAAATTGTGAATTGCTTTGGAAGACTTGTTCAGCAAAGGGAATAGAAGAGGAATAAGTGAAGTTGGTAGACAAGGACTAAAAATTTCAGGAAAATGAACAAATGAATAGAAGTTTTTCTTTCTTTTATTTGAGAGACATAAAGTGTGTGCATGTGTAGGGGGAGGGGCAGAGAGAAGAGGAAGAGAATCTTCTTTAAAAAAAAAAAAAGATTTATTTATTTTCAGAAACTGAGAGAGGAGACATGAGCAGGAAGGGCAGAGGTGAGGGAGAGGGGATTCCAAGCAGACTCCGTGCTGAGTATGAGCCCAATGGGTTCGATCTCACAACCCTGAGATGACAATGTGAGTCAAAACCAAGATGCTTAACCCACTCTGCCATCCAGGCACCCTAAAAGGACGAAAGAGAATCTTAAGCGGGATTCATGCTTGCCACGGAGCCCGAGGCAGAGCTTCATCTTACAACCCTGAGATCATGACCTGAGTGGAAATCAGGAGTCAGTCACTCAACTGACTGAGACACTCAGGCACCCCTGGAAGAGGTCTTTCAATCTTATATAGTATTATTTTCATACATTTATAAAATATGGAAAAATTTAGGGAGAAACTTTAAAATTTGGCTGTGATACCCTAGGATTTATTATTTAATTAAAAATTTGAGAGCTTTATAATGATAAATAATGGTAATTTTGCCAATTTGTATTCATGTATTTCTAGATATTTCAGATTTCTAGTAAGTTTGCCAATATTAAAGCAAAGGAAAAATCTAGTTGAAATGTGTTTCACTTATCAGTGAATAGATGTTATGCTATATGATGATAAATAAGAGAGTGCTTCAGATCTTTAAAATTAATTTTAGTATTATATAGGGTGAGAAATCAATGAAAGACATTATAACTACCCTCCATCACCTCTTAAAGGTATAAAGACTTAGTTATCCTCTTACAATATGAACAAACAAAACATCATTTCAACAACTTTCCTGCAACACAAAAAATGTGTACAATTTCTTGTTTTTGTTTGTTTTCCTTAGAATAAAATTCTAGGTGAGTAACTTCAAGCTCAAAAGGTATGAATAAGGATCTTAGTACATACTGCAAAATTAGATTGTACTCATTTATTGCCATGTACAAGAGTGCTTTTTCCTACACCCTCACCAACAGTAGGTAATTTAAAAAAATTATTACCAATTCAATATGACACCTAGCATATTAATAATTTCAAATGAGAGGGATGCCTGGGTGGCTCAGCGGTTGAGCACCTGCCTTCCGCCCAGGGTGTGATCCTGGAGTCCTGGGATTGAGTCCCACATGGGGCTCCCTGCATGGAGTCTGCTTCTCCCTCTGCCCGTGTCTCTGCCTCTCTCTCGGTGTGTCTCTCATGAATAAATAAATACAATCTTAAAAAAATAATTTCAAATGATAAATTATTTCATCATGCCATCTGGTCTTAATACAGAGGTTACTTTTTTAAAATTCATAATGTTTTTGGACCTATTTTTCCTTTTTTTTTTAAAAAAAAGATTTATTTACATATTTTACAGAGAGAGAGAGAGAGAGAGAGAGAGAATGAATGGGAGGTGCAGAGAGAGAGGGAGAGAGAATCTGTGCCACGTGCAGAATCTGACGCAGGGCTTGATCTCACAACCCTGAGACTGCGGCCCCAGCTGAAACCAAGAGCTGGATGCCCAACCAATTGTGCCATAAAGGCGCCCCTCCTTTCCTTTTATATATAGTCAAATATGTCAGTCTTTTGTTTTTGGTTTCTTTTGTCTGAGTTTGATTCTAAATGGTTAATATAATGTGAATAGTAATTTTTAATCTTCCTGTGTATTTTTTATTCCTTAGCGATTTGTATCCAATTTCTACCTGCATAGGTTGTTAGGTTCGGGTATGGAAATCATATTTAAGCCAGCAAACGTAAAAAAAGGTTTACTTTCATTAACAATGCAAATTGAAACAAAGATAAATTTTCTTTCCTTCCTCTTTCCCTTCTTTTCTTTTTTCCTTTCCTCCTTGTCAGTTAAGATTGGCAAACATTGGAAAAGTTTGATGATATTTGGTATTTTTCATAATTTGGGAAAGCAAGCACACTATGATATTTTTGATGAGAATATAAATTGACATTCCTTTTTAAAAATTATTTATTTTAGTATAATTGACATACTAATGTTATATCAATGTCAGGTGTGTAACACAGTGATCAAACTTTCCTATATGTCATACTGTACTTACCACAAATGTAGCTACCATCTGTCACCATACAACTCTATTACAATGCTATTTCTGTGATTACTCATTTCATCACTAGAAGTCTTTAATCTCTCACACTTCTCCACCCATTTTGTCCATCTTCCTACCTCTGTCCCCTATGATGACCATGAGCTTGTTCTCTGTATTTGTAGGTCTGATTATGCTTTTTGTTTATTTGTTGGTTTTGCTTTTTAGATTCCACATATAATTGGAATCGAGTGGTATTTGTCTTTCTTTGTCTGACTTACTTCCTTTTTCATAATACCCTCTAGGTTCAGCTGTGTTGTTGCAGATGGATCTTGTCCTTTTTTATGGCTGAATAATGTTGTATATATCTGCCATATTTTCTTTACCTATTCATCTATCAGTAGACACTTTGTATCTTGGCTATTGTAAATAATACTGCAATAAACATAGAGGTATATAAATCTTTTCAAATTAGTGTTTTTATTTTTTTTGGGGGGGGGCAAATACCCAATAGTTGAATTATTGGATCATACAGTATTTCTGTTTTTAATTTCTGAGGAACCTCTCTCCTGTTTTCCACAGTGGCTGCAACCAATATACATTTCTACTAATAGTGCATAAAGGCTCCTTTTTCATTACATCCTCTCCAGAACTTGTTATTTCTTGTCTTTTTTGATTCTAGCCAGTCTGACAGGTGTGAAGTTTTGATTTGCATTTCCATGAGAATTAATGATGTTGAACATATTTTCATGCATCTGTTGGCATCTCTGTGTCTTCTTTGGGAAAATGTCTATTCAGTTCCTCTGCCCGTTTTTTAATCAGATTATTATTTTTTTGGCATTGAGTTGTATTAGTTTTTTATATATTTTGGACATTAACTCCTTATTGGATATATCATTTGCCAATATCTTCTCCCATTCAGTAGGTTTCCTTTTTGTTTTGTTGATGGTTTCCATTGTTGTACAAAAGCTTTTTATTTTGGTGTAGTCCCAATAGTTTATTTTCCTTGCATCTGAAGCTATATCTAGAAAAATATTGCTATAGTTAGTATCAGAGAAGTTACTGCCTATGTTCTTTTGTAGGAGTTTTATAGTTTCAGGTCTTTAATCTATTTTGAGTTTGTTTTTGTGTATGGTGTAAAAAAGGGGCCAACTTTCATTCTTTGCATGTAGCTGTCCCATTTTCCTAGGACCATTTATCAAAGAGATTATCTTTCCTTGATGGTACATTAGTGCCCCTTTTTGGTAGAAAATTGACCATATAAACGTGGGTTTATTTCTGGACTCTATTCTGTTCCATTGATCTATGTGTCTATTTTTTTTGTGCCAGTACCATCCTGTTTTGATTACTGCAGCTTTGTAGTGGATCTTGAAATCTGGAATTGTGATACCTCCAGCTTTGTTCTTCTTTCTCAAGATTGCTTTGGCTATTTTGGGTCTTTTGTGGTTCCACAGAAACTTTAGGATTATTTGTTCTGGTTCTGTGAAAATACTGTTGTTATTTTGGTAGGGATTACATTGAGTCTGTAGATTGCTTTGGGTAATATGGATATTTTAACAATATTAATTTTAACAATCCATGAACATGGAATGTCTTTTAATTCGTTCATGTTGTCTTCAATTTCTTTCATCATTTTCCCCCCTTTATCATTGTTTTATAGTTTTCAGAGTACAGGTCTTATACCTCCTTAGTTAATTCTATTCCTAGGTATTTTATTCTTTATTGGTCTACTGTAAGTGGATAAATGGTATTGTTTTCTTCAATTTGTCTTTCTGCTATTTCATTATTAGTGTATAGAAAGCAGTCAATTTGAAGAGACCTTTCCACTAAAAGCATCTAGATCAGTTTAAGATCTCCATCTTTGAGCAGACATGTAGGGTGGCCAAAGAAATGGATTAAAAAATGGTAGGTGAAGTGGGGTGCCTGGGTAGCTTAATCAGCTAAGTGTCCCGACTCTTGATTTCGGCTCAGGTAATGATTTCAAGGTTGTGAGATCGAGCCCTGCATTGGGCTCTATGCTGGATGTGGACCCTCTTTAAGATTTTTTCTCCCTCTGCCCCTCCCTCTGCCCTCACTCTCTCTCTCAAATAAAATAAATGTTAAAAAAAAAATTCATTGTCTGATGCTTCATTTGCTTACCCCTTAGCAGTACCAGCCATTAGATGAAAGTATCTGGCAGAGATTTTTTTTTTATAAAACAGAGGCCATGCCAAGTTTGGGTAGAAAAACAACACACCACCGCGTCACACCAACAGTCAGGACTTCCTGCCCCTGAATTTTAACAGCCATCAATCTGGTCAGGAGATGCACATTCAAGTCAGTCAAAAAGATCAAATGGATACATGCTGATTAAGAATACATTTCCTGGGGGCACCTGATTGGTTCAATCAGTTAAATGTCTGCCTTCAGCTCATGTCATGCCTTTGATCCCTGGGGTCTTGGGATGGAGCTCCTCATCGAGCTCCCTGCTCAGTGGGGAGCCTGCTTCTCCCTCTCCCTGCCGCTCCCCTTGCTTGTGCGCACTGGCGCTCTCCCTCTGTCAAATGGATAAATAAAATCTTTAAAAATATATGTTTCCTGGTGCTTGCTGCGGCAGCACATGAACTAAAATTGGAAAGAATATGTTTCCTGAAATCTTGCTAGGAAGGCAACTTAAGTGAAACTGGTTCTGATAGAAAGCATGCAAGAGAGTTAAGTGCAAGGTGGAATTTGTTTTTTCTTTACAGAACAGAAAATTGACTGAAAGAGCTGTGTCTTCTCATTTTTTGTACCCTAAGAAGAGTACACATATCACCTCTTCTGGAATCTAACACACTGGCTTCATTTTCAAAATGAATCATTTTATTTCCCTCGAATGCAACCATATATTTTAAATGTTAAGCATGTGATAGGTACATGATTTCTTCAGTAACCCCAGGACTTCTACAATGCTACTCTGGAGCTTACAGCCAAATAGTCCAGGGAGTCAAATACTAAAGGTTTCTTCACAGTCATACCTTCCTTTGATATTTGGGTTATTGAACACAGACTCACTGGATAACTTGTCTTAGTATTGTCCATTTCTGTTTCTTAAAGTGTGAGCTGTATTTTTTCTTCCTTTTGTTTTCATTTTATTTTATTTTACTTCACTTTACTTCATTTTGTTTTATTTTCAACACGATAAGTGTACTCTTTAATCCTCATCTCCCCACCCACCTCCCTTTGATAACCATCAATTTGTTCTCTATAGTTAAGAGTTTGTTTCTTGGTTTCTCTCTCTCTCTTTTCTCTTGGCTCATTTTTTGTTTCTTAAATTCCACATGAGTGAAATTATATGGTATTTGTCTTTCTCTGACATATTTCACTTAGCATTATACTCTCTAACTCCATCCATGCCATTACAAATGGCATGATTTCATTCTTTTTTTCCCACAAACTAAAGTTATTTTTAGTAGTGTGAGATACGTAAATTGTTCACTTCATTCTGAGCATGATCAATTAATTCATACTCTGAATGGATACAGAGCAGGATATTATGAGATTCCTTGTCTCTCATGGAGCTATGATTTGTACTTTCCTGACAAGTTTATTTAAAAAATGATTGGATAATTTCATCCTATATTTAAGCATTATTCGAGGTAATGAATCAATCTTTACAAGATACTTAGGGTACTGGAGAACTTGTCTTCAGAAGATGACAAAATTCACTTATAAGTGGCTTTATCCAGCACAGTGCCCTTGAAGGGACTAATCCCTACTCACGTGTAGAGGGTTTCTTTTTTCTCTTTTTTAAATAATTCTTTTAAAAAGAATTGTAATTGATCATCCAATGTTACATTTCAAATCACACAAGTAATTGTAACTATAGAAGGACCATATCTTCATTCTTTAACTTTTTGTTTGCTGGTTTCTTTTGTTTTTAAACAAATTTTTATTTGTTTAATTTTATTTATTTACTTGCAGGTGGAGGAGGGGGGAGGAGCAGAAGGAAAGGGAGAGAATATCAAGCAGAATCCCTGCTGAGTGGAGAGCACCATGGGGGGGCATAATCTCATGAACCTGAGATCATGACCTGAGCTGAAATCAAGAGTTGGATGCTTAACCTGCTGAGCCACCCAGGTGCCCCTGTTTTTTTTTTTTTTTTTTTTTAAGTTTTTATTTAAATTCCAGTTAGTTAACATGTACTATAAAACTATTTTCAGGTGTACAATATAGTGAATCAACAATTCCATACATCACCTGGTGCTCATCACAAGTGCATTCCTTAAACCCATTCCCACTCCTCCTCTCACTACCATTCCCTGTCTCCCCCCACCCCCTTCCCAACCTTACCATCAGTTTGTTCTCTAGAGTTAAGATTCTGTTTCTTGGTTTGCGTCTTTCTCTTTTTTTTCTCTCTGCTCATTTGTTTCTTAAATTCCACATTTGAGTAAAATCATATAATGTATCTTTCTCTTATTTTGCTTAGCATAATACTTTATAGCTCCACCCATGTCATTGCAAATGACAAGATTTCTTTCTTTTTTGTGGCTTTATCAATTAATGTATTGCTGGATAATTGGGCAGGTTCCATAATTTGGATATTTTAAATAATGCTGCAATAAGTATAGGGATGCATGTATCCCTTTGAATTAGTATTTTTGTATTCTTTGGGTAAATGGCCAGTAATGTGATTCCTGGATTGTAAGGTGGTTCTATTTTTAAGGAACCTCCATACTGTTTCACACAGTGGCTGCACCAGTTTTCATTCCCACCAAGGAATGTTTCTCTGATGAGTGATGTTGAGCATCTTTTCATGTGTCTGGTTGCCATTGTATGTCTTCTTTGGAGAAATGTCTATTCATGTCTTCTGCCCATGTCTTAACTGGATTATTTGTGTGTGTTGATTTTGATTAGTTCTTTATAAATTCTAGATACTAGCTCTTTATCTGCTATGTCATTTGCAAATAACTTCTCCCATTCTATCAGTTGCCTTTTAGTTTTGTTGGCTGTTTCCTTCACTGTACAGAAGCTTTTTATCTTAATGAGGGCCCAATAGTTCATTCTTACTTTTGTTTCCCTTGCCTCTGAAGACTTGTCTAGTAAGAAGTTGTTCTGGACAAGGTCAAACTAGCTGTTTTCTCCTCTAGGATTTTGGTGGTTTCCTGTCTTACATTTAGGTCTGTCATCCATTTTGAACTTGCTTTTGTGTATGGTGTAAGAAAGTGGTCTAGTTTCATTCTTCTGCATATTGCTGTCCAGTTTTCCCAACACCATTTATTGAAAAGACTGTCTTTTGTCCCCATTGGATATTCTTACCTGATTTTTTGAAGATTAGTTGACCATACAGCAGTGGGTCCATTCCTGGATTCTCTATTCTGTTCCATTGATCTGTATATTTGTATTTGTGCCAGTACCATGCTGTATTGATGATTACAGCTTGAAGTCTGGAACTGTGATGCTTCCCTCTTTGCGTTCCTTTTTCAACGTTACTTTGGCTATTTGGCTATTTTAGGATTCTTTGTTCTAGCTCTGTGAAAAATGCTGCTGTTATATTGATAGGGATAGAATTGAATGTGTGAATGTGTACTTTGGGTAGTATGGACATTTTAAGAATATTTGTTCTTTCAATCCATGAGCATGAAATGTTTTTCTGTTTCTTTGTGTCTTCCTCAGTTTCTTTCATAAGTGTTCAATGGTTTTCACCTTACAGATCTTTCACCTCTTTAGTTAGGTTTATTCCTAGGTATCTTATGGTTTTTGGTGTAATTATAAATGGGATTCGTTCCTTGATTTCTCTTTCTGCTGCTTCATTATTTGTGTATAGAAATGCAATAGATTTCTGTAGGTTGATTTTATTTCCTGCAACTTTGCTGAATTCATGTATCAGTTCTAGAAAATTTTTGGTGGAGTCTTTTGGGTTTTCTACATAAAGTATCATGTCATCTGTGAAGAGTGAAAGTTTGTCTTCTTCCTTTCGGATTTGGATACCTTTTTTTTCCTTTTTGTTGTCTGATTGCTGAGACTAGGACTTCCAGTACAATGTGGAACAACACTGTGAGAGTGGACATCCTTGTGTATTTTTGACCTTAGGGGAAAGCTGTCAGTTTTTCCTATTGAGAATGATATTAGATGTGGACCTTTTGTATGGCCTTTATGATGTTGAGCTATGTTCCTTCTATCCCTACTTTCTTGAGGGTTTTTATCAAGGAAAGATGCTGTATTTTGCCAAATGCTTTTTCTGCATCTATTAAGAAGATTATGAGGTTCATACCCTTTATTAATGTAGTGTATCACACTGATTGATTTGCAGATGTTGAACTACCCCTGCATCCCAGGAATAAATGTACTGTTGGAGTTTATTAGCTAGTATCTTAAGAATTTTTTCATCCATGTTCATCAGGGATATTGATCTGTAATTCTCCTTTTTAATGGGATCTTTGGTTTTGAAATCAAGGTAATGCTAGCCTCATAGAATGAGTTTGGAAGTTTCCCTTCCATTTCTGTTTTTTGGAACAGCTTCAGAAGAATAGGGAATAATTCCTCCTCCTCCTCCTCCTCCTCTTCTAAATTTTATTTATTTATTCATGAGAGATGCAGAGAGAGAGAGAGAGAGAGTCAGAGACATAGGCAGAGGGAGAAGCAGGCTACCTGTGGGGAGCCTAATGTGGGACTTGATCCTAGGACCCTGGGATCACGACCTGAGCTGAAGACAGATGCTCAACCACTGAGCCACCCAGGCGCCCCACTAATACTTCTTTAGATGTTTGGTAGAATTCTCCTGGGAAGCCATCTGGCCCTGGACTCTTGTTTGTTGGGAGATTTTTGATTAAATTTCTTTGCTGATTATGAGTCTGTTCAAATTTTCTATTTCTTCCTGTTTCAGTTTTAATAGTTTATAGATTTCTAGGAATTGATCCATTTCTTCCAGATTGGCATATAAATATTCTCTTATAACCGTTTGTATTTATGTGGTGTTGATTGTGATTGTTCCTCTTTCATTTGTGGTTTTATTTATTTGTTTTCTTTCTCTTTTCTTTTTGATAAGTCTGGGCTAGGGGTCTATCAATTTGGTTAATTATTTCAAAGAACCAGCTCCTGCTTTCTTTGATCTGGTCTATTTTTTAAAAATTTCTATATCATTTATATCTGCTCTAATCTCAATTATTTCCCTTCTGCTGGTTTTAGGCTTTATTTGCTGTTCTTTTCCTGACTCGTTTAGATGGAAGATTAGGTATTTGAGACTTTCCTTGTTTCTTAAGGAAGGCCTGTATAGCCATATAATTCTGTCTTATGACCACTTTTGCTGTGTCTCAAAGTTTAGACTGCCATGTTTTCATTTTCATTTGCTTCTGTGTATTTTTTCATTTCTTCTTTAATTTTCTGGTTAACCTATTCATTCTTTGGGATGATAGGTGGGAAGTTCTTTAACCTCCATTTATTTGTGGTCTTTCCAAATTTGTTCTTGTGATTGACTTCAAGTTTCATGGTGCTGTGGTCTGAAAACATGCATGGTATGATCTTAGTCTTTTTGTACTAATTGAGGCCTGATTTGTCAGCCAGTGTGTGATCTATTCTGGAGAATGTTCCATGTGCACTTGAAAAGAATGTGTATTCTGCTGCTTTAGGTTGAAAGAAATGTTTTGAATATGTCTGTGAAATCCCTCTGGTCAGGCACGTCATTCAAAGCCATTGTTTCTTTGTTGATATTCTTAGGTCAACAGTTTAAATAATCTGTTGCTGTGAGTGGGGTGTTCAAATCTTTTATTACTATTATATAATTATCAATTATTTTCTTTAAGTTTGTTACTAATTTATTTATATATTTGTCTACTCCCAAGTTTGGGGCATAAATACTTATAATTGTTAGTTCTTATTGGATAGACCCCTTTAGTATGTTGTAGTGCCCTTCTTCATCTCTTACTACAGTCTTTGGCTTAAAATCTAGTTTGTTTGATATAAGTATGCCTATGCCAGCTTTCTTTTAATGTCCTGTTAGCATGGTTCTCCATCCCCTCACTTTCAATCTGGGGGTGTCTTTGAGTATAAGATGAGTCTCTTATAAGCAGTATAGTCATGGTCTTTACCGTATGTCTTTTGATTGGAGAATTTAGATTTTAGAGTAATTATTGATAGATACGAATTTAGTGCCATTGTATTACCTATAAAGTTGCCCTTCCTGTAAATTGTTCCTTTGTAGTCTTTGTTTCAAAAGAAAGACAACAAAAGGTGTCTCTTCCCTGCTCATAGGGTTCCCTTTAACATTTTTTGCAGATCTGGTTTAGCGTTCATGAACTTGTTTAGTTTTTCCTTGCCTTAGGAAGTTTATTTCTCTGTCTATTCTGAATGACAGCCCTGCTGAATATAGTATTCTTTGCTGCCTATTTGTCCTATTCAGGACATTGAATATATCATGCCATTCTCTTCTGGCCAAGCAAATTTCTGTGGAAAGATCTACTGCTAACTTTATGTGTCTACCCTTATAGATTAAGGACCATTTGTCCCTAGCTGCTTTCAGAATTCTCTCTTCATCTTTGTATTTTGCAAGTCTTACTTGCAATAGTATGTCTTGTTGTTGACTTGTTTTTGTTGATTTTGAGAGGAGTTCTCTGTGCCTCTTGGACTTGAATGCCTGTATCCTTCCCCAGATTAGGGAATTTCTCAGCCATAATTTGTTCAAATAAACCTTCTGCTCCTTTTTTCCACTATTCTTCTTCTGGTACTCCTATGATACTGATATTATTGTGCCTTGTGGAATCGCTAAATTCCCTGTCTAAATTTATGATCTGATAATTTTCTTTCCCTCTTCTTTTTCAGCTTCATTATTTTCCATAGTTTTGTCTTCTGTATCACTTATTCGGTTCTCTGCTTTTTCCATCATCTTTCATTACTGTGATTAGATCTAGTCAGTTTTGCATCTCAGTTATATCATTTTTTATTTCAGCCTGACTAGTTTTTAGGTCTTTTATCTCTGCAGCCAGTGTTTCTCTGGTATCTTCTATGCTTCTTTCAAGCCCAGCTAGTATTTTTATGACTGTTGTTCTAAATTCTTGTTCAGATATATTGCTTATATCTGTTTTGAGTAAATCCCTGGTTGTGATTTCTTCTTGATCTTTCTTCTGGGGAGAATTCCTCTGTCTTGTCATTATGTCCAGGTTTCTGTCTTTCACATGTTATGAAAGCTTGTTGTGTTTTCTGCTCCTGAGAGTAATACTATATTAAGAAGGAGTCCTACACTGTCCAGGGCCTGGCACCTTCAGGAAGTGTTTCTGGTATATGCTGTGTGCACTCTGCTATTGTGTTTTGGCTGCTTTCCCCCACAGGTCAGTCCTCTGCAGAGTTCCTCCTTGCTTACAGTGGGGAGTGTTTGGACTTTTAACTAAGTGTGCTTTGATTTAGTTTGTTAAGATATGCTTAAAAAGGACAGGGGGAGCCTGACCCAAGAAAAGAGAAAAAGAAAAGGAGCAACAAACGAACAGACAAACAAAAAAGTATAAGCTTGAGTCCAAAGAAAAAACAGGGAAAAAAAAGAATGAAAAGAAGCCTGATCCAAAAAATGAGAAAAGGTAATAAAGAAACCAATAAATGAGCAAAAGACTATGAGCCTTATTCCAAAGAAAAAAAGAAATAAAAAAGAGAAAAAGAAAAAGAAAGCCTGGTTCTATTTCCACCAGGACTGAAGCTGAGTCTTTGCAGCATTCTATGACCCGTAGACTTGGTACATGAAAGGGTCCTGTGTTGGTCTTCTAGAGAAGAGGCTGGCTTACAGTTAGAACTGCACTTGTAAAGATGCTCCTGCCAGGCACAGGGGCCTGGGGTTTGGTGTAAGGAACTCCAGCCTCCACTGGAGGTGCTGTTTCTCTCTGAAGTCTGACAGTGCTCGTGGGCAGCGGGTGGAAGATGGTGTCACCCTACCCTCTTCTCCTGTGGAGGAGAAGTTGTGGCCACTGCTTTTCAGAAGGCCCTCACAGAAAAGTGAACAATCTCCTCTCCTGTGTCTCAGGCTTTCATCAGATCCCTGCCCTCAACCTGTCTGTGCCTGGGCCATGATCGTACCTGGTGCCACTGTTCTCCTGTATTTTATCTCTGGCTGGTGGCTGGGTTTCAAAATTCCCAACCTTACAGGGTACAGCAAGGTGTGGACCTGCTCCCCTCCCCCAGAGAAGAGCCTTGCAACATTGTGCCTGTTCCTCTCTGCCCCAGAAAAGCAGAGGCCTGGCCGAGCAGGTGGCTGGAGTCTATGGTGAAGCACAGTGACAAGCTGCAAGCAGGTTATCTGCCCTCTGCCTGTGTGTCTGTCCCTGGCTGTTGAACTGCTGCTCAGTGGTGCCCTGTGAGCCTTTCATCCTTGCAGAGGCAAAAACCCTCTTCCAAATGTATTCCTAGAAGGGGAACTTTCTCTCCCTGGGCCACTCAGCGGATCTCCTTACCACAGTGTCTTGGGGAAACCCTGCGTACTGCCCTCTCTCCCTCTCTCCCTGACTTGGTTCTGTGAAAAGGACTCCCTTTCCTCTGTGGCACCAAGGCTTTTCTCTCCCCCAGTTCCCGGCTCCAAACTTCACATCTGCCATGTTCTCTCCCTCCAGTTGTGCAGATTGTTTTCTTAATCCTCAGATCGATTTCCTAGGTGTTCAAAAGGATTTGATATTGATCTAGCTGTGTTCGAGGACCGAGGAGCCTACCACTCCTCTGTCTTAAGTCCTCCTAGAATTTTAAGTATTTTCTCTCATTTAGTTAATAGAGTATGAGGTCTCTGATGGCAAAGAATATATATTTTAGTATCTTTCTTCTCTCAAGGTACTTGGCATTCATTGTTTACCTCTAATAAATACCTGCTTATCAGACTCAGAATTATTTGAAATGACATGGTGACTATTGACTCTAATAATTGCACAAGTTTAAAAAAATCACAAATGTACTTAGTCTTGTAGCTGTGACTGAAAAACGAAGACAATAATTAATGTGAGTGAAATGTGCCAATGTTAGCATGCTATAGTGTATCTACTTGCAGTACATCTCTGCAATGAGTTTCTTTTTTCTTGTAGGAGATTTTTAAAGCTGGAAATACCAATGACGATTCAGGATTGGACTTTGGAGAATTTATGCAGTACCTTAAAGACCACGAGAAAAAAATGAGGCTGGCATTTAATAGTCTGGACAAAAATAATGATGGTATGTGTTTGTGTTTTATTCCCAATTAGCTTAATATTAATAATTGTCAGTACCAAAGGACATTGTTTTATCAACCTTTAACTGACTTGTACCATCAATGATTTAGTTATTTTTATTACATATCTAGCAGTAATTTTTTGTTTCTGAGAATAATATATAAACTATATATATATTATTATATTGTTATAATTTTTGTGTTGTTACTTTTTTTTTTAATAACATAATTTGTCCTCTGAATTTAGAGCTCCTTGGCTTAGGGAGTAGGCCTCTCCACTCTTCTGCAATGTATGAGCTGAAAGTATATGGTAATTTTAAAAATGACATTGTTTACTTGCTGATTTTGAAAATAGTTTGGTTGCGGGAAAATTAGATAACACAGAAAATATCTTAAAAGAAAGTTAAAGTTACTTGTAACCCTGCTGTGTGGGGATCAGTTTTAACATTTTAATGTGTTTTTATATTTCCTTCTGGACTTTCTAATTTCCGTTTTCTTTCTTGGTTTCTCTTTCTCTCTTTAAATGAAATTGTAGTCACACTACATGTCATCTGGTGTCCTACTTTTTTCTTTTAATGTTATAATGTAAGCATTTTCATTTCATTTAATATTCTTCACAAACATAGTTTTTAATGACTCTGAAATATTCTGTTTATGAGTTGACTTATCATTCCTATATTGTAAGACATTTGGGATGTTTCCAATCTTGTACTCTTATACATAGTGTTGCAGCCAGTATCCATGCTGATTTACAGAGGAAAGGTGTACTTTGTCACAAACCCTTAAATCAGAAAGACTAT